>NC_079189.1:136573849-136884497 GCF_029499605.1 Hyla sarda | reverse complement strand
TCATATCATTACTCCAATTGTGTGCTTTTTAATTATGCTCATATTTAGCGAAAGAGCAATTTTTTTTTAACTCCAGTGGATTGATTGGCATCCACTGGTAAGGCCTGACATGATATGCCTGTGGATGGGCCGCAATAAATTGCTCGCCATACCTGTTTGTTTCCTCCACTATTATGCTAATTGTAACACTCAAGGAGGTAGTGGATCCGCTGTACCTGTGTGGAAGATGACGTGGGCCGTACCAGGGAGCGGAGTCTAAGGTCCCGCTGTTTTTCACCAGAGCCCACCGCAAAGAGGGATGGACTTGCTGCGGCAGGGGGCACCCAGGTCACTACCCCTGGTATGACTCATCCACACAGGCTCCTGAGATGAAACGTAGCACAGGAAGGATGAGGCAACTCGTAGTCAGGACAAGCAGAAGGTTAGGGCTGGCGGCACAGATGCGTGGTCAAGAAACATAACAGCAGGTCAACAGGCAGGTGGAAGAGAAGCAAGGTCAGGTTATGATGCGGAAGGTCAGAACACAGGCTGGGCTACACACAATAACGCTTTCTCTTGGGCACAGGGCACACAAAGGTCCAGCAAGGGGTTGTGGGAGGTGCATATTCTTATAGAGAACCGACAGATGCTAACAATAATCAAGGGCGGACCGGCCCTTTAGATGACAGGATGCCGTTGCTCGCAACACTAATCAACTCTTCTGAAAGGAAAAGCTGAAAAAAAAACAGCTTCTTTTAACCCTGTGGTTTTAACACAAATGCCTGCAGTGGTCACAAATTCAGGCAAATGAGGTATAAAGCTAGAAGTCTGAGCCCACTCAGAAATGGTACTAGGACCTTGGTCAGTACTGGTACTAAGACCTGGCTTAGTACTGCAACAGCAGCGGTGAAGTGGATCCGCTGTCTGTACCTGTGTGGATGATAGCGTGGGCCGTACCTGGGAGCAGAGTCTAAGATGCTGCTGGTTTTCACCAAAGCCTGCCGCAAAGCGGGATGGACTTGCTGTGGCACCCAGGTCACTACCCCTGATACGACTCACCCACATAGGTTGCCGAGGTGAAGCATAGCACAGGAAGGATAAAGCAAACTCGAAGTCTGGAAAGGCAAGACATCAGGGCAGGCGGCAAAGGAGCGTAGTCAGGAACGTAGCTAGGATGTCAGAGGGCAGGCAGCACAGGAGCAAGGTCAGGTCACAGAGCAAGTGGTCAGGTACACAGTAAGGTAATACACAATGGGAGCGCTTTCTCTAGGCTAGTGAGCACAAAGATCTGCAAGGGGAAACAGGAAGTGCTGACAGTTATAGTGTCAGCGAGCAGCAGTAACCAATTAAGGGCATACTGGCCCTTTAAATCGCAGAGAGCTGGCACGTGCGGCCTAGATGCACATGCCGGTGACCTGGGACAGCGGAGGAAGCAGGAGGTGAGTAACGGCCCGGCATTCGCATGTGGGCACGTCCCGCAATGCAAACCATGGCACGGCCGGCAGAGGAGGATGGGGCAGGAGAGCACTCATGGCCAGCGTGTCTTGCTGGAGCGTTAGTTGTAACAGTCCCACACCCCTTTGGTCTCCCCCTCTTTTTAGGTCGCAGAAAATTAAGGACCAGGTCACGGTCCAATATATTCTCATCCCGCTCCCAGGACCTTCCTTCAGAACCGAACCCCTTCCAGTTCACAAGAAAATACCATCTCCCTCTAATGGTTTTAGTAGCTAAAATTTCCTTAACCTAAAAGACATCAGAGGAACCGGACACAGGAGTAGGGGTGATGTATTTTTGGGAAAACCAATTGATGATGAAAGGCTTGAGGAGGAAGACGTGGAAAGAGTTCAGAATTCGCAAAAAGGAGGCAGATGAAGTTTGTATTACACAGGATTAATGCGATGCATAACCTTGTAAGGACCTAGGAAGTGAGGATCCAACTTGCAGGTGGGAACCTTAAAATGGATATTTTTGGCCAAGAGCCAGACCTTGTCGCCAGGAGAGTAAGTCGGAGGGGGTCTTCTCTTCTTATCTGCCTGAGACTTCATACGGGAGGAGGCGAGTCATAAAATCCCATAATTGGTCATCAACAGCGGGCACTCCAGAAGAGGCAGGAAGAGGAAGAGAAGGACGAGGGTGACGGCCGTAGACTATGAAGAATGGTGAAGTTTGTGTAGACTCAGAATACTTGTGGTTATAAGAGAACTCCACCCAAGGTAAAAGGTCGACTCAACCGTCCTGTCGGGCTGAAACAAAATGACGAAGATAGTCTCCAAGGATTTGATTCACTCTCTCAACCTGGCCATTGGTCTGGGGATGGTAGGCAGAAGAAAGGTCATGTTTGATTTTAAGATGTGAACAGAGGGCCTGCCAGAACTTGGAGACGAACTAAACTCCTTGATCAGAGACAATGTATGTCGGAAGGCCATGTAGGTGAAAAAGTGTTTTGCCAGCTGTGGAGCAGAAGGAAGACAAAGCAGAGGCACAAAATTATCCATCTTGTAGAAATGATCAACAACCACCCAGATGACTGTGTTGTTACAGGAAGGTGGTAGATCAGGAATGAAGTCCATAGCAATGTGAGACCATGGATTTTCCTGAATAGGCAAAGGGCTGTAAAAGACCCCCAGGTTTAAGCCGAAGAGTCTTGTCGTGGGCACAGGTAGTAATGGAACGGACAAAGTCAGTGACATTGCGTACAAGGTACTGCCACCAGAAATGCCGGGAGATTAGTTGTATGGACTTATGTACTCCAGAATGCCCAGCAAGCAAAGAGGTATGTCCCCAGTTCAACACTCTGCGTCTATGTTGAGAAGACACAAAATACTTCCCCGGAGGAACATGTTGAAGGTTGGCAGACACTGCTGAAATCAAACGCTCAGGTGGTACAATATGCCGTGGAGTGGAATCCAGTCCTACCACATCAGAGGACCAAGAGAGAGCATTGAATCTGACATTCTTTTCCGCAGGACTAAAATGAATTAAGAAATTAAAGCTGGAAAAGAATACAGACCATCTGGCCTGCCGAGGGTTCAGTCATTGTGCAGACTGGAGATATAAAAGATTCTTGTGATCCGTATAGATGCTGACTGGATAAGACGAACCATCCAATAGATGTCGCCACTCTTCCAAAACAAGCTTAATTGCGAGAATTTCCCGATCTCAAATAGAATAGTTCCTCTCTGCAGGAGAAAAGGTCTTGGAGAAGAAGCCACAAGTCACTGTTTTACCTTTGGAGGTCTTTTGAGTCATAACGGCACCAGCTCCTACAGATGAGGCATCGACCTCTAGGAACATCATAGGGACGATGAAAGGAAAAGCGCACATCAATTTGAGTGGCCAACTGAATAAGATCACTCAGGGAAGACTGAGGATCCCGTGCAGCGAGAACATCCTTGACTCTACTAGAAAGTCCCTTTTTAAAGGTGGCACACAGGGCCTTGTCATTCCAGGCCAATTCGGAGGTTAGGGTGTGGATTTGAACTGCGTAATCACAAACAGAAGAGCCCCTTGGCATAGATTCAGTACTGATTCAGGTTATTCAAAGACACAGCGGAATTACGAAAGGAAGGCCTGCAGATTGGAGGACACTGGATCTTGTCTGTCCCAGAGAGGAGTAGCCCAGGCCAGGGCTTTTCCAGAAAGAAGACTGACCACAAAAGCCACTTTTGCACGCTCTGTCTGGAACTGATCAGCCATAAGTTCCAAATGCATTGAACACTGGGTCACAAACCCTCTACACAATTTAGGATCGCCTTCATATTTCGCCGGCAGAGACAGTCATATCTTGGAGCCTACGGAAACCACGTAAGCTGCAGACACCGGAGGAGCCACTGGTTCTGGGTGTGGCTGTTGCGGCTGTTGTGCTTGTCGCTCTATCTGCATAGACTGTTGTGCCACAATAGCAGAAAGATCAGCGACATTCGGCAGAGGCACCTTGGCGGGATCCATGGCCGGATCTCACTGTAAAGGCAGTGGTGAAATGGATCAGCTGAACCTGTGTGGATGATGGCGTGAGCCGTACCAGGGAGCAGAGTCTAAGGTGGTTTCACCAGAGCCTGCCACAAAGTAGGATGGACTTGCTGCAGCATGCGGCACCCAGGTCGTTAACCCTAATCCGACTCATCCACACAGGCTGCCGAGGTGAAACGTAGAACAGTAAGGATAAGGCAAACACGGTCTGGACAGGCAAGAGGTCAGGGCCGGTGGCACAGGAGCATAGTCAGAAACGTAGCTAGGAGGTCAGGGGGCCGGAGGCACAGGAGCGAGGTCAGGTCACAGAGCAAGTGGTCAGGTACACAGTAAGGCAATACACAACAGGAACGCTTTCTCTAGGCTAGTGAGCACAAAGATCCGGCAAGGGGAAACAGGAAGTGCTGACACTTATAGTGTCAGCGAGCAGCAGTAACCAAATAAGGGTGTACTCCCTTTAAATCGCAGAGAGCCAGCACGCGCACACCTTGGAGGGCGGGTACACACACGTCGGCGACCTGGGACAGCGGAGGAAGCAGGAGGGGAGTAAGGGCCCAGCGTTCGCACGCGAACCACAGCACCGCCGGCAGAGGAGGACGGGGCAGGAGAGCACTAGTACTATGCCTAAGATGGTGGCAAGGAGGTTCCCCATCAGGATCAGTAGAGGACGAGGAAGAAGAAGAGGGCAAATATAGCAACTCTTCGCTCTCTGAACATGAGGAAGATGCCAAGAAGGCATATGTCGCCTCAGTGTTGTACATGCGATGCCTTGACATATTTTCAGAAGACACTTTTAGTTTAGAAAAAACAGTGGCGAAGTGTATCTGATGTACCAACACTAGTACTGCATATTTTTTTGTATTTTTTTATTTATTTTACTTTTAAGAAAAAAACAACAAGATGCAAGTGCACTACAAACAACAAAACAGTGGCGAACTGTCACCGCTGTTCTGAACAGATTCCTAGAACTAAAAACTAGCAAACTGTCACTACTATCACAAATCAGTGACAAATCACTACCACTGTAATATTATATATCTTTTTTTCTAATTTCTTTTACTTTCTTTTAAATGTTTTTTGTATCTAACGGAAAAACTGAAACAAAAAGCAAAACTTTAGTGCCACTAGAAGTGAAAACACAGCGGCGAACTGTCACTGCTGTCACCAATCAGTTATGGACTAGGTAAAAACGTAAAAGGGTAGTATGGAGGTGTACGAGGTGGTGTTGGGAGGAAGGGTTGACAGACACTTCAGGGGGCACTACGGGGCACTAATTTTTATTATTTGTTCTTCACTGTCACTGTTATGGTCAGTGACAGATTTAGATTTCTTCACTGTAGCCTGTTCACTATCACAGGCTACAGCAGCTGGTGAATGAATGAATGAAATTAATGAATGAGAAGAAGAGGGTGAGGGCAGCTTTCAGTGGGTAAGGGGCACTGCTGGCACTGTAACATTTTTATATAACTTTTTATAACACTTTTCTGTCATTGTTATATGCAGTGTCAGTCACAATGCAACGCTTCACTGAAGCCTGTCGGATCCACAGGCTACAGGACTAGGGATGGATGGAAGACAGCAGCAGGGGTAAGGGGCACCACATCTCTATTTTATAACTTTTTCTTTAGCTTTTATAAAAGCTTTTATAAACTGTAACAGTCACAATGTAGCTCTTCACTGTAGCCTGTCAGATTCACAGGCTGCAGCACTAGGGATGGATGGATGGAGGACAGCAGCAGGGGTAAGGGGCACTACAGCTCTTTTTCATAACTTTTTCTTTAGCTTTTATAAAAGCTTTTATAAACTGTATCTTCTTTCTTCTGCTACACTAATACCGTCTCCGATCGCTACTCAGACAGAAATGAGAGCATCGAAGCCGGAGTTACTGTAGCAAAGCAGCTGAGACACTGTGATTGGTCCACAGGGACCAATCACAGAGCTCGCTGACCAGGACCAATCACAGATGGTCCTGGGACGTCAGGCAGAAGTTGTCTCCCACCGGTAACTGCAGAACTTCTGCCTGTTAACCTGTGCGATGCCGCGCATCACTGGGTTAACGGAATGCCTTATATAAATGGGGGGAATGTGCAAACTAGCTGCATGACCCGCCGTTTATATAAGGCATTCTGTGGGAAGGGGTTAAAGAGCAATTGATAATTCAACAGTAGAATCTAGAAACTAAATATGAAGTTACATATACTAATATTGATTTAGTTTGCTGTTCAAAGAAGCCACTATCCATGACTACAATGGTCAACCATTATTGTCAACTCTTTATTTATGTTACATTTTTTATCTTTTAGCTTTATAATGGCATACCATAGTGTATTTAGAGGTTTTTCACGCAGAATAACTCCTGTGCATGGAAGACTTAAATAATGTATTGTATTAAATAATACATTAAGAAGAGAATAGGAAAAAAGTAGGCAAACCAAGTAATAAAAAATTACCAAACCCAAAACATGTCAAGCCTGAACTCTCTTAGTAACACAGAACAAATGTAGACTTGGATCCAAATATATTGATACCAGGTAGGAAGCAATTTTTGTTGAGTTATCATTAACGGGTAAAGAAAGTCAGTGGGATTAAGAATTGAGGTCAACAAACCAATAAAGCTGCCAGTAAAGAATATTTTATTTAGCTTTCTCTAGTGATTTATATAGGGCTGACAAACAGCAGCTCAATTCCAAAAAGCAATAATAACAACATAATAAAATGTTCAAAATCTAGAACAAATCTGAAAAAAATTATAATAACTTCATGGTGATTAGAATAAGGGAATTTAATTATCATTATTTTCCATTAACTACAGATATAAATCTGCTGGTACTTCATATTACCATAATGTTCTAAAGACTGGTGCATTGGTATCATGTTAGGTTAATTCACTAGATGGGTTGACAAAAACAAAACATGGATGCAGATGTCATGAATATTAATGTTTTGGTGGATGGACAATTCAAATGGCAGAATGCATTAACTAAAATAAGAACATAACATTGATATGTTGTTGTTATATTACCAATGTTGCATAATAACTGCTCAGAAAGTACACTATAACAATTTATGACAAGTTAGGCAAATACGGTATATTAGAAAAAAAATCTTCCCTTGACAGTTTTTCTTTCCTTTTCTTTTTTAATTTTGCAGTTTACAAAAAAAAGGAGAAGTACAGTCCTCCTGTCCATAATTCATCATTATACATAGACTAAAACCCTCCCACCCTCCCCATCCCCAGTCCTACATACAAAACTCATTATGAGGGCAGGGAGTCAGGAGGACCAGTGACGGCCAAATAACATTCAATTCCCCCGTCCCATGTAAATCCCATTTGTATAATCAACTAGTTGTTCCTTTTGATAACTTCTCTTCCAATAACTCCCATTCAACTCCCTCGCTCTTATTCCCCCTTTCCCCCTAACTCTGTGCCCCCTCACAAACAATGATACACAACAAAACTCTCTATCTCTCCCCCCCCCCCTATAATATAACCTTCTATCCTTCTCATTTTATTATACCAATCAACACAACTAGGACTCCTAGAGGAAATCCAATTCTTAGCAATCAATAGATGAGCATAGAATATTATTCTTAAACATTTTTTTTTTCTTTTGTCTGGCTTTTTTGCCTGAATCGTCACCCAGAACAGCCAGCAAGGGGGAGAACTCCATACATATATCTCCTTGTTTCAAAAAAGTATTTCTCGCCAATACTTAACGATCCCGGGACAACTCCATAGTATATGTAATTGGCCTCCCTTCTCTATGTTACACCTACTACAATGACTTCCTTTTCTTATATCTATCCTTTCCAAAAAGCAGAGTGTGTAATAAAGTCTATACACAATATTAAATTGTGTTAATCTGTAATTCAAATTTGGAGATACCAGATTAATATTTTTCCTTAAACTATCCCAATTTATAATTTTACTAAAACCAGTCTCCTCCTGCCATTGTAGGGAGCTCTTATGGTGTAATTTATTTTTAGACATGCCTACCAAAGCTCTATACACACACAAAATGTGTTTTTTCCCTAATTTTACTTCCCAATATTTTCCCCAAGATCTCAGTGTGAGCTGAATGTATGTGGCCTCCTTTATCAATAAACTCAAAAAACTTTTTTTTTTAAACCAATATATTCCAACCATCCACCCTCCTTCAAATGAAATTCTTCTTTCAATTCTATCCAATTCTTGAATTACCTCTCCCCCATACATCTTTTATCCTAACACACCTCGTATTTCTAAGTAGGCTTATCTCTCCCAACTCTCTCACCTCAGGTATATTTAAGTTATCCAGCAGCGGTGCCTCATCCAATATTCCTTTTATATCCATCTCTCTCCTAAATACCCTCCATGTTTTAACCAAGCTTTTAACCATCAACACCTATCTCCATTCACCTTCTTTTAACTTCCCCGCTTCCAACAACTGGAAGATATTTATAAAAGGTCACACCACTGCCGGATAACAAAAATTCAAAAAAGGCAAATTCTTTCCAATTAGCCAAAAAATAAATTTGTCCTGCCAAGAAGTACTTATGTATGTCCGAAAAATATATCCCCTCATTCTCCTTAGTTTGACAAAAATATTCTAGTTTGATTCTCGTTCTCTTTCTACCCCAGATTAATGAATTGAAGATTGAAATAATTTTTTAAACAGCTTCCCCTGACAGTTTACCTTTATATTATGGTTTCATTGGGATATATAATGTATATTTTTAATTTACTAAAATTATAAACTTATTTTTGTAATCTATTTTTTTCCTGATTCCTTATTGTATATATTGTATTATTTTATTTACATGACTATGAAGGAAGCCATCTTGCCTGCGTTACTGCTTTAAATAGGCACTGTCATTCTAAAAAATGTTTGATATGTCATAGAGTTATATAAAATGTTTTAAATGCCCCAACCTCTCATAGAGGCACTTCCCGTTTGATTTCATTTTTATTACTAGCAGCTAGGGCCGTAATCCCCAGATTGTGGAAGTCCCCCACACCACCCTCCGTCTCCTCCTGGTTCCAGGAAGTGACTCGTCTCCACAGAATGGAGGAATTATCAGCGGACTCGCCACACCTCCTAGCGAAATACACCACAACCTGGCTCCCGTGGAGCACGTTTGTGTCTTCAAGAGACTACGAAACTATGCACACCTCCCCAAGATCGAGTCTTCACTCGTCTCCTCCGATCCGTACACAACTCCCACATTGACTTTTTAAAACCCCTTACTGCCCGTCCCCCTCCTATGTGATAGCTACCCAACATCGTCTGTGTGTCCCGGGAGTCCGGACCTCTGCCACCTGCTGTGGTGAGTACTCTCTCTTGTAAACGTCTTCCTACATTTCTCCCCTCTCTCTACTCTTCCTTCCCTGCTCTTCCCCCCCCCTCTATTTCTCAGCCCCTCACCTTCTCCCTCCCCCTCTTTTTATGTATTTATTTTTTCTTCCTCTTTTACCTCTCTTCCCACTCCCAATGCTCCACCTTAGTTGCCTGCTCACTAGGTTCTTTCTTTTTTTTATTGTTGTGCTCTCCGTTACTAGTCAGCAGAAGATGACAGTATCAGCGGATATCTATGCAGTTATTTCCACTATGGGCGCCATTCTCTTCTTGCTGTGTCACAATTTGATTGTCTATGGGTACGTGCTTGTACTGCCTTTGTTCCAAGTCTGGGCCTCTACGTGAACTTCCTGGGACATTTGTTTGTTGCTGACCCCAATTGTCCTTACCTACTCATCCTCTTCAAACTACTGTAGCTGTATGGCCAGGCTCTCCATATGAGCCCATACATTTTGTCTAACACTATTGGCTTGGAAACTGAATGTATACCATTGCCTTACTGTTTAAGCACAACCCATTTGTACCTGTTTTCAATGCATGTGCTTGTTTTGTGAATAAAAAGTGAATTTGGAAAAAAAATATGTTTTAAATGATCAATCAGTAGAATGGGATGGGAGCAGTGAGTTTGCTTACAGCTCTATGCTATGTGACCGAGACAGTCTCAAAATATAAGTATAAGGGACCATCTTGCTCACATAGATACAGAGCGGTTGGACAGAAGTTCTAGCAGCCACATGGAGTCAGAAATTCTTGACTTTTATGTGAGATTGTTGAGGGCAGGATTTTCAGTCTTTTTTTATAGCGAAATAAGCTTTTTAAAGTGTGACCACTGATAACGTTTATCTAACAACACGTCATCTATCATATCATTATAGTATTGATTTCAATGTTTTAATGGAAACTTAATGGAATGTATTTAACATGCATGTCAGAAAATATGCATCTAAAATAACTAATTCTGTACTAAAATTATTTACGGAAACACAATCTTTCTCTACCAATTTTTATTAAAATACAGATATTCAGACGTGGAGGTAAAACATTACATATAAATGCTATAATAATGAACAAAGCTAAATGACCTGAAGTTAAAATAGTTCAATAGACCAATTATATTTCCAATGCTATCAGGCTTGATAAGGTAGATCTGCCTCATTATGTTCCTTTGTACATTTCCTATAACAATATGAAAGGTTTGCTGGCAACAGTGACCTGCCAACTGTGCTTATTTCTTCCAAACATGACAACTAGGTTACAAACATAATAATGTACTTTTTTTTTTTGCTGGGGTGCGTGTGTGTGTGTGTGTGTGTGGGGGGGGGGGGTAATGATGGGACTGCATACCCCTTCCACTATCACCATGAAGGGGTATGCAGTCCCTATCATGGGGTGCATCAATAGGGGTATAGATGCCCACGACAAGGAAATAACAAATCTGTACAAATCACTAGTCAGACCACACATAGAATACTGTGTACAGTACTGGGCACCAGTGTACAAGAAAGATACAGTGGAGCTGGAGAGGGTTCGAAGACGGGCAACCAGGGTAATACGGGGAGGACTACAGTACCCAGAAAGATTATCAGAATTAGGGTTATTTAGTTTAGAAAAAAGAAGGCTTAGGGGAGACCTAATAACTATGTATAAATATATAAGGGGACAGTACTGAGATCTCTCCCATGATCTATTTGTACCCAGGACTGTATCTATAACAAGGGGGCATTCTCTCCATTTAGAGGAAAGAAGGTTTCTACACCAGCACAGACGGGGTTCTTTACTGTAAGAGTGAGACTGTGGAATTTTCTTCCGGAGGAGGTGGTCATGGGGAACTCTGTAAAAGAATTTAAAAGGGGTCTGGATGCATTTTTGGAGAGTAAGAACATTGCTGGTTATGTATACTAGAATTATAGGGACAGAACGTTGATCCAGGGATTTATTCTGACTGCCATATTTGGAGTCGGGAAGGGAATTTTTACCTCTAGTATGAGGTTTTTTTTTGCCTTCCTCTGGATAAACTCAGTAGGGACTCATTAGGGATATAGGTTGAACGAGATGGACTCTGGTCTTTTTTCAACCTTATGAACTATGTTACTATGTTACTAGGTGTTAAGGGTTAAAGTACATTCTTAATGTATAGTGTTATGTTCACTTTAGGCTCCTTTCACACTATAAAAATTCACCCGTTATAAACGCCCGTTATTATGTAATGGTAACTGACATTTAATAACGGGTGAATTTACGGGTGAATAGAGTTTAACGTCCATTTACAATTGTTTAGCCATTTTGACCCATTATTAGCCGTTAATACACCCGTTAATAATGTCCATTATTTTAACCCTTTTTTGACCTCTCCTACCTGTCAAACCTTGCAACACCTGAAACTCCGCCTCCTACTCCAAGGGGAGGGTTTAAAAGGGTGCCACAATGATCTAGCTGCAGTCTGAATTTCAGCATTGAGAGGGAGAGTACTATTTATTAGATTGCTTGCTGTCAGACTTTACCATTGCGACTTTCACCATGTTTCCTACCCACCTTTCCTACAGTTTCGATGTGCTGCTGTGGCGTGCCTAAAGAAGAAGATCCGATGATGATGAGAGACGTCGCCGCCGCCGGAGATATTGGATCCATCCCATCACTGCGGCTTGGATGACCCATGGGGTGCACAGCACTTTGTACTCGGAGCTTCACCAGCACCCAGACAAGTTTGCAAACTACCTATGGATGACGGTTGAAATCTTTGATGACCTCCTGCAACGCATCCAAGACAGGATTTGCCGCCAAGGCACCCACCTAAGACGGAGCATCTCGCCAGAGGAACGCCTCATCGTAACCCTTAGATATGTTTACAAAATGCAATTTTTTTTGCAGTATTCATCCAATGTGTTTTGCAAAATTCTAAAACCCTTTTTCTTTTTTCCATTAAAAATGCTATTTTTATTTTTTTTTTGCGGTGTTCATCTACTGTGTCTTGAAAAATTCTAAAACCCCCTTTTTTTTCAAGTTCCTGGCATCCGGTGAAAGTTTCTTGTTGCTCCACTTCCAGTTTCGCCTGGGAATTTCCAACATCTCTGGGATTGTCCAGACCACCTTCGAGGCCCTGTGGGATTGCCTTCTAGCAGACTTTCTCCCACAACAATCACCAAAACATTGGCTTGGCATCGCAGAGAAGTTCCAGGAAGTCACACAGTTTCCAAACTGTGTTGGTGCAATCGACGGGAAGCACATCAGGATCCAGAAGCCGGTGCACACGGGGTCGGAGTATTACAACTACAAGAAGTTGTTCTCCACCATTCTTATGGCCATTGCGGATGCGCAGTACAGATTAATCGCTGTGGACATCGGGTCATATGGAAGAACCAACGACTCCCGTGTGTTCAAGACATCTGCCATGGGGAGGATCTACTCTGGTTGAGATAGGACTTCCTGAAGCAAGGGCCTTTCCTGGGACTGATGGAACTCCAATGCCATCTGTTTTTGTTGGGGACGAGACCTTCCAGATGTGTGCCAACTTGCTGAAGCTTTACTCCAGCCGAGGACTCGACCAACGCCAGCGGATATTCAACTACAGACTGTCCCGTGCCAGACGGTATGTTGAGTGTGCCTTTGGAATTTTTGCGGGCAAATGACGGATCTTCACACGGCCAATCCAACTGCACCCTGTTACGCTATGCGCTCCGGCCTCACACGCTGGCCGTGAGCGCATGGTCCCCTTACCTTTTGCTGCCGACGGGGCTGGGACTATGCTCCGGCATGCGTGTCCCCGTCCCTTAGGGTGTGCGGGCAACGGAGCTTTAAGATTTAACCCCTTAACGGCACAGGACGTATATTTACGTCCTGCGCCGGCTCCCGCGATATGAAGCGGGATCGCGCCGCGATCCTGCATCATATCGCGACGGTCCCGGTGCTCATCAACGGCCGGGACCCGCGGCTAATACCACACATCGCCGATTGCGGCGATGTGCGGTATTAACCCTTTAGAAGCGGTTAAACTGAAAGTGACCCGGCTGCTCAGTAGGGCTGTTTCTGGACCGCAGCGGTAAAATCGCGGCGTCCCGAACAGCTGACCGGACACCGGGAGGGCCCTTACCTGCCTCCTCGGTGTCCGATCGACGAATGACTGCTCCGTGCCTGAGATCCAGGCAGGAGCAGTCAAGCGCCGATAATGCTGATCACAGGCGTGTTAATACACAGCAGTGATCAGCATAGGAGATCACTGCAAAAAAAAATGTAAAAAAAAAAGTGTTAATAAAGGTCATTTAACCCCTTCCCTAATAAAAGTTTGAATCACCCCCCTTTTCCCATAAAAAAAATAAAACCGTGTAAAAAAAAATAAATAAACATATGTGGTATCGCCGCGTGCGTAAATGTCCGAACTATAAAAATATATCATTAATTAAACCGCACGGTCAATGGCGTACGCGCAAAAAATTCCAAAGTCCAAAAAAGCGTATTTTGGTCACTTTTTATACCATTAAAAAAATGAATAAAAAGTGATCAAAAAGTCCGATCAAAACAAAAATCATACCAATAAAAACTTCAGATCACGTCGCAAGAAATGAGTCCTCATACCGCCCTATACGTGGAAAAATAAAAAAGTTATAGGGGTCAGAAGATGACATTTTTAAACGTATAAATTTTCCTGCATGTAGTTATGATTTTTTCCAGAAGTGCGACAAAATCAAACCTATATAAGTAGGGTATCATTTTAACTGCATGGACCTACAGAATAATGATAAGGTGTAATTTTTACCGAAATATGCACTGCGTAGAAACGGAAGCCCCCAAAATTTACAAAATGGCGTTTTTTTTTTCAATTTTGTCGCACAATGATTTTTTTTTCCGTTTTGCCGTGCTTTTTTGGGTAAAATGACTAATGTCACTGCAAAGTAGAATTGGCGATGCAGAAAATAAGCCATAATATGGATTTTTAGGTGGAAAATTGAAAGGGTTTTGATTTTTAAAAGGTAAGGAGGAAAAAACGAAAGTGCAAAAACGGAAAAACCCTGAGTCCTTAAGGGGTTAAAGGGCCAGTACGCTCATTAGTGAAATCCACCTGTGGCTTGTTTATAAATTCCTCCACCCTCCTCAGTTCTCTGCCGGATCTTTGTTGCCTTGTGCCCTAGAGAAAGTGTTCCATTGTATTGTCTTGCCATGTACCAGATCTCCTGCTCTTGTGACTTGACCTTTCTCTTCTGCCGCCTGCCTACTGAACTCCTGCTACGTCCTGACTACGCTACTGTGCCACCTGCCCTGACCTTCTGCTATCCTGACTACGAGTTGCCTCATCCCTCCTGTGCCTAGCATCTCCTCAGCCGCCTGTGTGGTCGAGCCGTGCCAGGGGTAGCGACCTGGGTGTCGCCAGCAGCAGCAAGCCCATCCCACTTTGTGGCGGGCTATGGTGAAAAGCAGCGGCACCTTAGACTCCGCTCCCTGGTACGGGCCGAGTCATCTGCCATACAGGTCCAGCGGATCCACATACTCCGGAGTTCCTGTCTTCAGAAACGTGAGTGTTACACACCCTGACGTGGTTGATAGGTTGTTAAGGCAGCTGTTCTCCACAACTTTGTCCTAACCAAGGAGCCTCAACCCAGTGATCCTGAAGAAGTGGAAGCAGCTCTGCCTGGGCTACAGCAATCATCAAGAAGATCAACCCAGGCAGTCATGCGTCTCCGAGATGATTTTGCATGGTATTTCTTGACAGAAGCTGGCAGAGTATCTTGGCAGGATTGGTTGTTCTGAACTCTTTTGGACTCTTTATTTTTTTTAAATCCACTTTTGATAGGAAACTGATGTATTTTGCCTGTTGTGTGTATACCTTGCTTGCAAGATTTTGGAGGGTGTAGATTGTACAGCCCAGTGTCAAAGTCACACTTGGTAATACAATCTGCCACCTCCAGAATCCTGGTATCAAGGTGCTTATCTATATATTGTTGGTTGTACACCTTGCTTGCAGGATTTTCAGGGGTTTAGAATGTACACCCCAGTGTCAAAGGTGGGCAGCTGGGTCTACACAGAAGATCGACTGACTCCTTGCGGAACTGACACTGCTACTCAAGGGCCAGTTTCTCCATCATGGGAGCAAGGCTCTGGAGATGGAGTAGACAGTCTGAAGGGGGACCAGTTGACGGCACTGCCCCCGCCTGCCTTGACCGGCAAAACTCCTCCCTCAAGGCTTCCACTCTATCATCCAATCTCATAAAGCTCTCCTTAGTAAGCTTTATGAGATCTTCAACGATCCCATGCTGTCTCCTACCAGTCCTCAACGGCCGGACCAAATCACCAAAGGATGTTTCAATCCTTTGGTGAATTGGTCGGGACGATGAGGAAGCTGGTAGGGGAGAAGGTTCTTGCCCTTGATCCCCAATGTCGTGGTGCCAGGGCAGGAAGGATGGGGGTGGGTGGGGGTAGGGTGGTGCCAATGAGAAGGTATGTTGTTGTCGCCTCTGCATACTGGAATATGTTCTAAAAAAGAAAAACATAATTAGTGTTGTAAAAATTATTTTAAAAGAGAATAAAAAATTTATATAATTGGACATACTTGAGAATCTTATGGCACTTTTGAAGGAACCTGAGGAGTGGCCGGTGGATATAGGGGGTCTTGGTGGAGGCACCAGACCCACTAGGCTGAGTTTCCTCCTCTCGAAGGTCCCACATGTGACGGTCCCTGATAGATACCCAGTGTTTCTTGATCTGGTCACCTACATGGAACAAAAATGATATTAACACATTAAAAAAAAAATAATAATAATAATAATATTTGTTTTTACCAACAACACTTCGGGCATTGGACGACAGGTCCTCCCAGGATTTACAGATGGTGCTGTGAATTTCATTCAAAGAGCCTTGGTGTATTGGCGCTTTGCATGATTCAGGTCAGATGAATCCCATAGGGCTGAACGAGCTTCATCCATACTAATTAATAGGTTGTCGTCTATTATAACCTCCACCTCGTCCTGCCCCACTTGAATATTCACCTGACCGGGCCAAGTGCCAACCTGAAATTATAAATATTCTGTTAATAGTTTTGCAAACACTGTGGTATATAGTTGACTAGGCAAGCAATCACATTGGCTCTTTAAAAAATAATTAAAAAATAAGAATCAATGTCATTACTTGCTCTGGGCAACAGACTTCCAAAGTACAATTACAAATAACAAGTATATTAAATACTCACACAAACACATCCTCTGCCACGGACCACAATTCCTCCTCTTCTGGGCTGAGGCTTGGGACGCTATTAATATATATATAATACGGTATACAATATGTTAAAAAAATGCAATATAATTGTGCAATACATACTGGTTCAGGCTCTTCGGAAGGCCTATCCTGGGAGTCCTGGGGGGCCGACACATGTGGGACACTCTCCTCCTCGGATTCCTGATAGGGATGGGGTGAAATATATTCTGACTGTCAAAGAAATAAGAAAAATCTAAATTACATAAAAAGTGATTACTCAAAAAAATAAATAAATAAAAACACTTGCACTTGAGCTTCCACATCCATGTGTTCCTTGTGATGATTCTGATTCCTCAGATGTTGCCTTCGGTAACTGCTTCTGCAAAAAAAATTATAATTCTTTTAATAGATCATTTACATTTCTAAAAAATCCAAACATTTTATAAAGTTGAAAAAAATCCCCTTTTTTGATTTCTGGTGGTGTGTAGTAGATGTTTTGTTGTGTGATGGAGGAATACTGTGTGTCTAGAAAAAAAATAAAATAATACCAATCATCATAATGATATTTATATAATAAATCTAGATAAAATACAGAAACATAAATAATTATCCTAAAAAATTCTACACTCACCCTGGGTCTTGGAGAAGCACGAAATCCAGGGTCCTCCTCAGAACTTGAAGAAGACTCCATTGGTGGTAGCTTCTGATAAATCCAAATAATAATAATAATAAAAAAAAAATATTCAGATATAATAGCAATTAAAGAATGTAAAATAATAACATAAATCATTCCAAATTATGATAACTAACCTTTTTTGGGGCCTTCTTGTGTTCCTTGTGCAACTTTTGGGCATTATGTCTATAATAAAAAGAAAATAATAATCCACATTTATTAAAAAAATAAAATAAAAGCTGCAGTTGCGATACAAAAGCCAAAGCATGCATACAAACTGCATCCAAAAATGCATGTTTCCTGCAAATATGCAAGTACATGGCAGACATAAAAATCTCACAGACTGGCACCACACGGTTCAAAATGATCAAGCACACTTCCCTACCAAAACTATTCATGCAGCCATACAAAATGTATGCAAAAATGCATTTGTCCTGCAAAAATGCAAGCACATGGCAGACAGAAAAATGTTGCAGACTGGCACCACATGGTCCAAAATGATCATGCACACTTCCCTACCAAAACCATTCATGCACCCACACAAACTGCCGGCAAAACACGCCCAAAAAAAGCAGGTAAAGCACATGTTTCAAAATACACAGAAACATGCAGAAATCATAGCAGCCATCAATGTACCCACCTTCAGTAAAAAGTTTTTTTTTAAGTACATTGCAGGATGGTGGCGTACGGTGACGGATGGTAATGGATTGTAGGCTTGTATGCTGCCTCCTTCTGTAGAATACAGCCGAAAAGAGGGGGTGGGACAGGGGGTGTGTCACTACACCATGTGACTTCTGGGGTTTGAAGGCTTTACTGAGCATGCTTAGTAAAAACTAACAGACGTTATAATAACGGGCATAAACGGGTGAATTTTCTAACGTCCGTCAGCCATAGACTTCAATGTTATAAATAACGGACAATAATTTACCTGTTTCTTGTGACGGGCAAAAAATTAGTGCATGTCATGTTATTTCTCCCATCACAAATAACGTCTGTTATTCATGACGGGCTATAACGGTTCATAACGGTAATATAAAAACACCATAGACTTGAATGGGGTTGTTTAACGCCCATTTAACATGGCTTTTCTAATGGGCGTTTATAACGGGTGAATTTTCATAGTGTGAAAGCAGCCTTAGATATTAGCACCTTAGCCCCTGTAGTATTTCTTGCAGACTTTTTTATGGTTATTAGTTTGGGGAGCAAAGAAGGAGAGTGAATATTAAAGGGGTACTCCCCTGGAAAAAAATTTTTTTAAATCAACTGGTGCCAGAAAGTTAAACAGATTTGTAAATTACTTCTATTTAAAAATCTTAATTGTTCTAGTACTTATTAGCTGCTGTATGCTCCACAGGAAGTTCTTTTCTTTTTGAATTTTCTTTCTGTCTGACCACAGTGCTCTCTGCTGACACCTCTGTCCATTTTAGGAACAGTCCAGAGTAGGTGCCCCATAGCAAACCTCTCTTGCTCTGGACAGTTCCTGACATGGACAGAGGTGTCAGCAAAGAGCACTTGTGGTCAGACAGAAAGGAAATTCAAAAAGAAAAGAACTTCCTCTGTAGTATACAGTAGCTGATAATACTGGATAGATTAAGATTTTTTAATAGAAGTAATTTACAAATCTGTTAAACTTTCTGGCACCAGTTGGTTTTCCTGCAGAGTACCCCTTTAACCACTTAAGCACAAAGCCCATTTTCACCTTAAGGACCAGGGCGTTTTTTGCACATCTGACCACTGACACTTTAAGCATTAATAACTCTGGGATGCTTTTACTTTTCATACTGATTCAGAGAATGTTTTTTCGTGACATATTCTACTTTATGATATTGGTAAATTTTCGTCGATACTTGCATAATTTCTTGGTGAAAAGTTCAAAAATTTGATGAACAAATAGAAAATGTTGCATTTTTCTAACTTTGAAGCTCTCTGCTTGTAAGGAAAATAGACATACCAAATAAATTATATATTGATTCACATAAACAATGGGGAAGATTTATCAAAACCTGTCCAGAGGAAAAGTTGTCCAGTTGCCCATAGCAAACAATTAGATCACCTCTTTCATTTTTCACAGGCCTCTTTAAAAATGAAAGAAGCAAGCTGATTGGTTGCTATGGGCAACTGCACCACTCTTCCTGTGCGCAGGTTTTGATAATTCTCCCCCAATATGTCTACTTTATGTTTGCATCATAAAGTTGACATGTTTTTACTTTTGGAAGACATCAGAGGGCTCAAAGTTCAGCAGCAATTTTACAATTTTTAGCAAAATGTTCTAAATCAGAATTTTTCAGGGACCAGTTCAGTTTTGAAGTGGATTTGAAGGGCCTTCATATTAGAAATACCCCACAAATGACCCCATTATAAAAACTGCACCACCCAAAGTATTCAAAATGACATTCAGTCAGCGTTTTAACCCTTTAGGTGTTTCACAGGAATAGCAGCAAAGTGAAGGAGAAAATTCACAATCTTCATTTTTAACACTCGCATGTTCTTGTAGACCCAATTTTAGAATTTTTACAAGGGGTAAAAGGAGAAAATTTATACTTATATTTGTAGCCCAACTTCTCTCGAGTAAGCACATACCTCATATGTCTATGTAAATTGTTCGGCGGGCGCAGTAGAGGGCTCAGAAGCAAAAGAGCGACAAGGGGATTTTGGAGAGTATGTTTTTCTGAAATGGTTTTTGGGGGGCATGTTGCATTTAGGAAGCCCCTATGGTGCCAGAACAGCAAAGAAAAACACATGCCATACCATTTTGGAAACTAGAACCCTTGAGGAACGTAACAAGGAATTAAGTGAGCCTTAATACCCCACAGGTGTTTCACGACATTTGCATATGTAAAAAAATATATATATTTTTCACTAAAATGTGTGTTTTCCCCCAAATTTCACATTTTTGCAAGGGTTAATAGCAGAAAATACCCCCCAAAATTTGTAACCCCATCTCTTCTGAGTATGGAGGTACCCCATAAGTTGATCTGAAGTGCACTACGGGCGAACTACGATGCTCAGAAGAGAAGGAGTCATATTTGGCTTTTTGAGAGCAAATTTTGCTCGGGGGGCATGTCGCATTTAGGAAGCCCCTATGGTGCCAGAACAGCAAAAAAAAAAAAAAACACATGGCATACCATTTTGGAAACTAGACCCCTTGAGGAACGTAACAGGGAATAAAGTGAGCCTTAATATCCCACAGGGGTTTCACGACTTTTGCATATGTAAAAAAAAATTAAGAAGGGGTGCAGTAAGTATTTAATAAGGGGTGCAGTGAGTGTTTACACCCCACTGGCGTTTGACAGATCTTTGGAACAGTGGGCTGTGCAAATGAAAAATAAAATTTTTCATTTTCACGGACCACTGTTCCAAAGATCTGTCAGACACCTGTGGGGTGTAAATGCTCACTGTACCCCTTATTACATTACGTGAGGGGTGTAGTTTCCAAAATGGGATCACATGTGGGTATTTATTTTTTTGCGTTTAAGTCAGAACCGCTGTAAAATTAGCCACCCCTGTGCAAAGCACCAATTTAGGCCTCAAATGTACATAGTGCGCTCTCACTCCTGAGCCTTGTTGTGCGTCCCGCAGAGCATTTTACGCCTACATATGGGGTATTTCTGTACTCAGGAGAAATTGCGTTACAAATTTTGGGGGTCTTTTTTTCCTTTTAACGCTTGTGAAAATAAAAAGTAAAGGGCAACACCAGCATGTTAGTGTAATTTTTTTTTTTTTTTTTACACTAACAAGCTGGTGTAGCCCCAACTTTTCCTTTTCATAAGGGGTAAAAGGAGAAAAAGCCCCCAAAATTTGTAGTGCAATTTCTCCCGAGAACGGAGATACCCCCTATGTGGCCCTAAACTGTTTCCTTGAAATACGACAGGGCTCCAAAGTGAGAGAGCGCAATGCGCATTTGAGGACTAAATTAGGGATTGCATAGGGGTGGACATAGGGGTATTCTACACCAGTGATTCCCAAGCAGGGTGCCTCCAGCTGTTGCTAAATTCCCAGCATGCCTGGACAGTCAGTGGCTGTCCGGAAATGCTGGGAGTTGTTGTTTTGCAACAGCTGGAGGCTCCGTTTTGGAAACACTGCCATACAATACGTTTTTCATTTTTATTGGGGGGGGGGGGGCAGTGTAAGGGGTGTATATGTAGTGTTTTACTCTTTATTATGTGTTGGTGTAGTGTAGTGTTTTTAGGGTACATTCGCACTGACGTGTTACGGCGAGTTTCTCGCTAGGAGTTTGAGCTGGGGCGAAAATTTTGCCCAAACTTGAAGCAGAAAACTTACTGTAAACCTGCCTGTGTGAATGTACCCTGTACGTTCACATGGGGGGGCAAACCTACAGCTGTTTCAAAACTACAACTCCCAGCATGTACTGACAGACCGTGCATGCTGGGAGTTGTACTTTTGCAACAGCTGGAGACACACTGGTTGGAAAACCTTCAGTTAGGTTCTGTTACCTAACTCAGTACTTTCTAACCAGTGTGCCTCCAGCTGTTGCAAAACTACAACTCCCAGCATGTACTGATAGCATGCTGGGAGATGTAGTTATGCAATAGCTGGAGGTACACAACTACAATTCCCAGCATGCCGAGACAGCTGATTGCTGTTTGGACATGCTGGGATTTGCAGTTTTGCCACATCTGGAGGGCTACAGTTTTAGAGAACACTGCAAAGTTATCTCCAAACTATGGTCCTCCCGCTGTTGCAAAACTACAATTCCCAGCATGCCCTTACAGCAAACAGTTGTTTGGGCATGCTAGGAGTTGTAGTTTTGCAAGATCTGCAGGGCTACAGTTTAGGGACCACTATATAGTGGTCTCGAACTGTAGCCCTCCAGCTGTTGCAAAACTACATATTCCAGCATGCCCAAACAGCTATCTGGGCATGCTGGGAGTTGTAGTTTTGCAACATCTGGAGGGCTACAGTTAGAGACCACTGTATAATGGTCTCAAACTGTACCCTCCAGATGTTGCTAGGCAGCTCACCGGCTTCCGTCAGATCCAGCCGCACGTCATCACCGCCCGCCGATCTCCGTCGCCCGCCCGGATCGGTAAGTGGATCTTCGTCGCCGGTCCCCGTCGTTTCCCCATCCTGCCCCGCCTATTGTGGGAGGGCAGGACAGGGAAAAAGAAAGTAACCCCCCCCCCCGCCCCCGATCTGCTATTGGTGATCGCGTCTAGACCACCAATAGCAGGGATAGGAGGGGTGGCAACCCTGCCACCTCACTCCTATCGCTTCAGGGGGATCCTGGGTGTCTTAGACACCCACGATCCCCCTTACATTCCGGGTCACCGGGTCACTATAAACCCATTATGACCCGGAATCGTGCAAATCGCAAGTGTGAATTCACTTGCGATTTGCCGCGATCGCCGACATGGGGGGGTCTGATGACCCCCCTGGGCATTTGCACGGGATGCCTGCTGAATGATTTCAGCAGGCATCCCGCTCCGATCCCCGCCCGGCGCACGGCGGGGACCAGAACTGCCCATGACGTAAATGTACTCTCCTAATGGCAACAACATTATTTCCACCTTTCCACCACTCTCAGCAGCATACTCCATTTACCCTGAAACTTGAAAACTGGCAGCAGCATTGAATCCTTTACCAACCTTTCCCACTGACAGCATTCTCACCCTTCTCTAGTAGAAATTGCATTCTCACCATTTCTCCATCACTACCAGTATTATCCCTCTTTCTACACCTTCCCAACTTGCAGTAACACTGTACCCTTTCCCACTTGCTTTTACTGGAGCAACATTATTCTCCATCTTCCCTACTTGTGGCAGGAATGTCTTTCCTCCCACCACCCCTTACTGACAATGTTGGCCATTAAAGGGGTACTCTGGTGGCCACTGTGTTTTTTCAGTTTCTACTTACCCTTGCAGATGAGTTTTCTTGTTATCTCTGGTCACGTGCTTGCACAAGTGTGTCCATGTAGTGTAGCATCTATTTCTGTTTTGCCTTTGTTTTAGAAACTACAGCTCCCAGCATGCCTTGTAGCATGCCCAACTTGTTTTGCGTTGCCGCCCAGCCCTGTTTGTGGGTGGCTTTTTTTTTCTTTCCCCTTTAGCATTTCCTTTCCGCGCCCTGCTCATTAGTATACTCATCCCACCCACTGTCACCATACAGTCCCCACATCAGGGAATGAATGGGGGAACTGATCTTATGTGACCCGCGGGCACCGCTCTCATTCTCCCCCCCCCCCCCCCAAATGAATTGTCAGCCGCAGCGTTGTCCCCACATTAGGGAACTAATCATATGTGACCTGTGGGCGCTGATCTGATTCCTGCCCTTCCACACCCCTCTCACCCCCCCCCAAGCAATGTCCCTGAAAGGGTTAAATGACACCTGTACTGCAAAATGTTTCATATACCTGTGCCTGGCTGCAAAAATAAACTAAATAAACATTTACTTACCTTCCAGCATTCCCCCATTGCTACAGAAACGGCCTCACGGTCACGGCAACGTCATAGAGCCGTCAGCCTATCACCGGGCGTACCGATGTCCCGCCTCGGCCGGTGATAGGCTGACGGCTGTGTGACGTTCCGTAAGGCCGTTTCCGTAGCAATGGAGGAACGCTGGAAGGTAAGTAAATGTTTATTTAGTTTATTTTTGCAGCCGAGGCACAGGTATATGGAAAATGTAGCAGTACAGGTGTCCTTTAACCCTTGCGGGGACATCGCTTTCGGGGGGTGAGAGGGGAGTGGAAGGGCAGGAATCAGATCAGTGCCCGCTGGTCACATATGCTTAGTTCCCTAATGTGGGGACAGCGCTGCGGCTGACAATTCATTGGGGGGGGGAAGGATATCGGTGCCCGCGGGTCACATATCATTAGTTCCCTAATGTGGGGACAGTGCGCTGCGGCTGACAATTCATACCCTGATGTGGGGACTGCGCATGAGAAGCTGACAGTGCGCCAGCGGGGGGAATCCGGGGTATCGGCTATCATGATTCCCCCAATCATGATAGCCGATACCCCTGATTCCCCCCATGGGCGCACGGTCCTCATGGCGGGGAGGGGGTTACGTACATTGTGACGACAAGCAGAAAAACTACTGAATTTCCTTCACAGAAAAGAGGTCAGTAAAAAACATATATGCTGTGGACAGATGTATAACATGTGAATTACAAAAGTGCTAAACTCACTAAAAACATGCTAGATAACATAAAACTGTGGTACCGGAGTACCGCTTTAACTGCCCCATGTTTACCAGCTACATTTTTTCCTCTTCCTACTCTCTAGCATAAGCACCAGAATCAGCATTCACTGATGAGATTATGTGCTAGATGTCCAGTACAAAATTTTTTACCACAGCCAAAGTGAGAAAACTGGGTCTCATTACCCACATCTGAATAGTTGTCTTAGCCAGAACAAGGGGTATACAGTGTAGGCACCACCATCCTACCAGCCCAGAGGGAGCAAATGCTGGTGATTGCTAGATCCAGAAATCTTGGGCATCGGACACAGTTGCAGGTGAAAGTTGATGAAGCAAAGAACTGCTGCTTTCACATTTGTCCTGTGGACCTAGGGATGCATTCATGAGCAGGTTGTTAATGGGTCGTTTAATCCCCTTCCTCATTCCTGACTAATGGACAGGTTTGAATTCAGATACAGTCAGTGGTAAGCTCAGAGTAATAAGCCGGTCTTCCAGGATAAACAGACCGAAATTCACACCTGAAGCCTACAATGTCCCCTGGATAGGGTCAGAGTAACATACAATAGCATCAAGAAATCACTCTACCACCTCTTATGCATCATCATGCCCTATATAGGCACAATGCAAGGGCAATTGACTCACCACTAAATTCAGGTGTTCACTATAAATGATAACACCTCTTGTGCAAAAAACAATGAATAAAGTAATGATAAAAAGAGAACTTTACAGTTTTTTGCCCTTTAGTTTCGAAAGGGCAAAAAACTGTAATGTTCTCTTTTTATTATTACTTTATTCACGGTATTTTGCACAAGAGGTGTTATTATTTATAGTGAACACCTGAATTTGGTGGTGATTCAGATACCCCTGTATTGTGCTTATATAGGGCATGATGATGCATAAGAGGTGGTAGAGTGATTTCTTGATGCTATTGTATGTTACTCTGACCTTATCCAGGGGACATTGTAGGCTTCAGGTGTGAATTTCGGTCTGTTTATCCTGGAAGACCGGTTTATTACTCTGAACTTACCACTGACTGTATCTGAATTCAAACCTGTCCATTAGTCAGGATTGACTTTGGGCTTGTACAGAGATTCTTTTCAGGTGTTGTGGTAGTTAATATTTTTCTCTTTGTGTCACTAGTGTGCAGTCACAATTTATGTAAATTATCTCAATTTTAAGGCATATCATTAAAGTTATAAGTTTGAACAATATCTAATACTAGGGTCTACAAGGGCTGTGATACGATTTCTAATTGACTCTTAGAGTTATCTTTTTTATTCTGCTGTTTGAATATAGTTAGAACTTGGAAGAGCAGGAATTAATTTTGTATTTCAGCCCCAGTGCAAAGGTTGTATTTTTGTTTGCTTAAAAAATAAAAACAGAAGTCCTGATTAAACTTTACTTTTGTGTCCCTGTCTTTAACTGCTATTTGCAACTCTCTCAAAAAGAGAGCGAACTACATCATCCCATTAAACGGCTTGACTCAATAAGACACATTTTGGGCTTTAAAGAGGGGAGGTCCCACACTCAGACCCCACTTCATAAGCCAGAGTCAGTCTGGCCCATCTACATATTGCATGAACTGTCATACATTTCATTGGTTCTAGAAAAATGTATAATAGGGTGAATCCACCTGATAATAACTCAGTTCCAGTGGTGAGAATGTATGCCTGTTGGGGAGGTTTACATGAGGTAACTCTTTTAACCATTCAGTGAAATAATGCAAAGGAAATTAATATTCAAATTTTAAAAGACTACCTTTCCCATCAGAGCATTTATATGAGCCAGCAATAACCTATGACCAGCTTCAATAGCCTATTAGTGTGCAGGATCTACAGGCTCAGCTGCAAATATGGAACAGGATGCCATGAACATGTATACCTCCATACCCAACTGTATTTCATCTATTATCCAGACAAGAGTTAGCTCATTAGGGTACTAAAGCCTCCTATCAATTCAAAAGGTTTTACCAATTAACTTTTATATTGGAAACACATAAATTATCCCAGCATTCACAACATATAATTGTTTTATTCGATTTCATCAACTCCATCTTGGCACGTTATATAGATTTTGAATGAGATATATATATATATATATATATATATAGGATCCAACAATAACGCAGCACTCCAAAGAATGGTGAAAAAAGTGTTGATTTATTCCTGTCACATCAATACAAGCAACGTTTCTGCTCCTATGGAGCCATTTTCAAGCTTAGTGTCACACATCAGTAGGGGGTTTAAATACCCATGTGCATTAAACATCATACAAATTTCAATTAGGTGCTCATTACATAAAAACATTAACATTTTATAAACAGTGTGTACATACATCTTCCATTGTGTATATATCATAGATCTTCAGTGCATGTTTTATATATTAAAGTGCAAATTAGTGCAAAATGTTTATTAAAATACATTTTTTATTTTTTGAAAATTTTTAAAATTTTTAAAATTTTTATTTTTTAAAATTTTTATTAAAATTTTTAAAAATTGTTAAAAAATGTTTAAATTTTTTTTTTTTTTTTTTTTTAAATGTTTAAATTTTTTTTTTTACATTTTTAAAAATTGTGAAAATTTTTTATAAATTTTTATTATTATTTTAATATTATTTATATTTTTATTTCTTTTTTTATTTTTTATTTCTTTTTTGTATTTTTATTTATTTATTCATTTTTTTATACATATATATCTTTATTTTCTTTATCCAATACTCTTGTTGGTTAGCGAACTGACCTTCATGCACTATTTGTATAGATTCGGTTAATAATAAGTATACATCATAAGCTTCTATGGAGTAACTTTGTATTCAGGTCTGGCATATATCTTATAGCATCCGCTGCGTCTGTTTTCTGCTTTACACCGGGGCTGATCAGCACAGGTGGTAACCAGGACAACGGGCGACGCTTTCAGTGCAGTAGTATGCGGAAGCGATCACATGACCCAGGGTTAGTCACATGACTTGTTCGCGCGACAGCTCTGGACCGGGATCGCTCCCTGCACAGATGCAGTGGTGTTTTCTCCCATGCCACTGGACGCCATTAAACAAGTATAGAGCGGGTAAGAGTCAAACTCATTCACCAAAAGATCACCGAAGTGATCCACTAATTCCCTATATTTCCCATATATTTGTTAAAAGGTATAATCTTTATTAATTTCAAAACACCAACAAAAAAGGAGTTAAAAATTGCAGTGTATCTCTCCTCCTGTATTATTAGTAATTATCTGTGCCAGCCAGGCATCACCTATTATCTACCTGTGTGTACCTGCAGTGTACACAGGGTTAGTGGGGGAGTCCGCACTGTATATTAAAAAACCTATCCTATGCCCCCCTCGACATGTTTCGCCGCAGGATGCGGCTTTGTCAAGAGGTTTTAGGGCACTGAATGAAAAAGCGCCAAAACAGGGGTTAAATAACCTCCTATTGTGACATCATGGTGGGATGATATTCACTTCTGATTGGTGGGACGCCATCCCATCCAATCATCCTCTATTTAATTTGATGGACATTTCCATGCACCTATTGCTGCTCTCATAGTTCAACCAATCCGCATAGTTGTTTATTGGTTGCCTCGGTAATGCATCACATGATTACTGCGTCATGATCTCAGAGCCGATGTTCACATCCGCCTCCTGCGCTATGACCCCTGCGCGAGCTCTTGTACCAGCGCCGATATTCACATCCGCTTCCTGCGCCGTGACCCCTGCGCGAGCTCTTACACCAGCGAGCGCACCTTGCTGTCGGAGCTGCGCAGTTCTATATGCGCGGGGACTTAGTCTTCACGGGCATTTCCAAATAGATATAATAGTCAATCACTATGTAGTTTCATATGTGCCAGAATTTTTTCTATATAAGGGCTGCGTGATGTAATCTGCGCAATTACTTGGTCTTCCGTAGTGCTCCATGTTAATAGGGATAAAATCCAATAAAATGCATTATTGCTCTATATGATATTCTATATTATTCTATGTTGTATATTATTATCACCATAGAAGTAGTTAATTATTTAGTGATAATTTAAAGGCAGCGTATTGGTCCATCATGGTTTGTCCATCTACAATTCCCTCCCTGATGTCACTTCGGCAGGGTGTTTAATAATTATGTTGATAATTGTACATGATGTTTATACATTATGGCAGCTATTCCAAATGAACGCTGAGAAGGTAAATCCCTCATTGAGTCCATTAGGGCTCAGGCTTTTGAGTCGCTGTATCCATCTTGCTTCTTCACGGAGTAATTTCTTATCTAAATTACCTCTTCTGGGGCCCAATGTCATCTTAATTAGTCCCCAAAATTTAAGGGTTTGTATATCACCTCTATGAAAATTTCTAACATGTCTCGCCAGTGGGGTATCAGTCCCAGTGCGGATAGTGCTGAGATGTTGAGATATCCGTCTTCTCAGTTGCTGTGTGGTTTTGCCCACATATAGCTTACCACATCCGCACTGGGCTATATATATTACTCCAGAAGTCTGGCAGTTGATAAAATCCCTAATAACATATTTCTTATTATCAATTGGGTTAACAAATTCTTTCATCCTAGGCAGGAATCCACAAAAGGTGCACTTTCCACAAGGATGAGACCCTTTTATTGTAGACTTGAGCCATGTTCTTTCAGTTTTTTCAGTATAGAGGCTATGAACCAGATGTTCTCTGATGTTTTTCCCTCTCCTATATGTGATCGAAGGAAAAGGGGGGATGACATCTCTCAGATCATTGTCTGCCTGTAGAATAGGCCAAAATTGACCTAGAATATTCATTACCTGACGACTATTTTCGTCAAAAGTGCCAATGCATCGTACCGCCTTAGTTATTGTTCCCGTTGTCTGTTTACTTTTCAGTAGCTCCTGTCTTGGGGTATCACGAGCCCTAGCGAAGGCTCTATGAAGAACCTTCTTAGGATACCCCCTACTGATAAATCTGTTGTATAAAGTCCTGCATTCCCGTAGGAATGCTTCATCTGTGGAGCTGTTTCTCTTGGCATGCAGGTATTGTCCCACGGGGATGCCTCTCTTGAGGGGGGCAGGATGATGACCGCCCCACTCAAGAAAGCTATTGGTAGACGTAGGTTTCCTATATATGCATGTTTGGACGCTGCCATTGGGCTGCAGAGAAATCTGTAGGTCAAGAAAGTTGATGGTGGTCTGGTGAATTTCTGAGGTAAAAAACATCCCTATTGTATTGTTATTAAGTGTGGTGACAAATTGCTGAAATAGTGCTTCTGTGCCGTCCCAAAATAATAAAACATCATCAATAAATCGTGCCCAAAATAAGATGTGCGAAGTATTCTGGAGATGGGTGTCTGTGAATACAATAGTGTCTTCCCACCACCCTAAAAAAAGATTTGCAAAATTAGGTGCACATGCCGTGCCCATGGCTGTGCCTTTGTGCTGTAAATAAAAGTGACCATCAAAAATGAAATAATTGTGTATAAGTAAAAAGTGAAGAAGTGACAAAATAAATTGATTGTGCTCAATAAATTGTGTTCCTCTCGTGTTCAAAAAGTATTCGACCGCCTTTAGGCCCAATTCATGTTTTATGTTAGTATACAATGCCTCAACATCGAGACTCGCCACATATATATTTGGTGGAAAAGAGATTTCCTGCAGTCTAGATACAGCGTCCCCTGTATCCCTAACATAAGACGGTAGGGCTTGGACAAATGGAGTTAACATCTGGTTCACATATTGGCTAATTCCCTCCGTGAGATTTTCATTTCCTGATACGATTGGACGTCCTGGGATAGGTATTTTTCTTTTATGTATCTTAGGTAATGCATACATTGTTGCTATAGTAGGCTTCAAATTCAGCATATACCTGAATTCATCTTCAGTGATCAATCCATTATTTTTCGCCTCCGTAAGTATCACTCTCAGTTCATTCAGGAATCTCTCAGTGGGGTTGGATTCAAGACGTCGATATGTTGTTTCATCCCGGATTAGTCGTCGGACCATATCCAGGTAATCATCTTTATTCATAATCACTATATTCCCCCCCTTATCGGAGGGCTTAATGATTATGTCCTGATTTTCTTCCAGATCACGCAATGCTTGATTCTCCTCACAGGTAAGATTTTGGCACAGCCTATGAGAAAAAAGCCTTTAACTCAGTGAGCATCCTATTAGAGACCAAACTAGAGGAGATACAGACCTTCAAAAGTAATCCTGATTTTACTAACTGGGAACAACGATTACAAAGGAACATTCAGAATCTACAATCGGAAATCAAAGAAAAGAAACATAAGAAGTATATACGGGATAAAAAGGATTTTGAGTCCGGACAAATATATACTAAAAAACCCGTGGATACCTCTTACAATAAATATATTGATATCTCCGAATCTGATTATTCCGAATCAGACGATCAGTCCAAAATTAACACACCAAAATATCAGTTCAATCAACAGATCAAAAACAAATATCACAAAAAAAGACCTCCTTACAACAAAAAGACTGGATATAGAGGATCCAAAAATCCTAATCAACATCAGGGATTTAATAACCATAACTACCAGTACCCTCAATCACAAGCACAGGGTATCACCCAGTATCAGACACAACAAGGTGGCATAGTGACAAACCCCCATACAGCTAATAATAATTTATCGAATCCTACTAGCTTCCCTCAACAACAATGGGGAGGAAGTACAGTTCACCCCTAACAGACAGGACCAATACAAATGGGTGCTCCTCAACAAGGAGGTCCCATACAAACAGAAATGCCTCCCAATATGCCGATACCAGCAATAAATCGAAATGGAGAGGGATCCGCCTCCATTACATCTTATCCGTCTGCCTTGCAGTTTACACCTTTGATACAGCCATCTATAGCAACTACGGCAGCACAAATTATGTCAGGAGGCCAGAATCCAAACATATCCCCCCTTTTTTTAGGGGAAGGCGTCCAGTTGAGGGACAGGGACAAATGGGCGTATCCGTCCAACAAGAAAAACTAGATGAGGAGAAGAAGGATGAAATGCAGATATGCAATTTTTCATCGCATATCCTCACTAAGGATCAGATCAAGCTGTTGAAAAAGGGACTATCCTATACACCTACACCACAATTTGATTCCTTCGAATGGATTAAGGATATTAATCTGTTCGCAAGGAAACTTGCTCTGCACAAAGTGCACAAATCACGTGATAGTGATATAGAGGCAAGGTTGGATAATCAAGTGGTGAGTGATCTTTATGAACTACTAGAGGAAGGTGAAAGTGGTATAAGGAGACCCACTCCACCTTTTTCGGATTTAAAACCTAGATGTCGAACAACACCCAATTTTACACAATTTGATAATATTAACATCTTTGTACAGATGGTCAGTACCAAATTGGAAGAGTTGAGACCTAGGAAGAGGAGAAACCAAAATCTTACCTGTGAGGAGAATCAAGCATTGCGTGATCTGGTAGAAAATCAGGACATAATCATTAAGCCCTCCGATAAGGGGGGGAATATAGTGATTATGAATAAAGATGATTACCTGGATATGGTCCGACGACTAATCCGGGATGAAACAACATATCGACGTCTTGAATCCAACCCCACTGAGAGATTCCTGAATGAACTGAGAGTGATACTTACGGAGGCGAAAAATAATGGATTGATCACTGAAGATGAATTCAGGTATATGCTGAATTTGAAGCCTACTGTAGCAACAATGTATGCATTACCTAAGATACATAAAAGAAAAATACCTATCCCAGGACGTCCAATCGTATCGGGAAATGAAAATCTCACGGAGGGAATTAGCCAATATGTGAACCAGATGTTAACTCCATTTGTCCAAGCCCTACCGTCTTATGTTAGGGATACAGGGGACGCTGTATCTAGACTGCAGGAAATCTCTTTTCCACCAAATATATATGTGGCGAGTCTCGATGTTGAGGCATTGTATACTAACATAAAACATGAATTGGGCCTAAAGACGGTCGAATACTTTTTGAACACGAAAGGAACACAATTTATTGAGCACAATCAATTTATTTTGTCACTTCTTCACTTTTTACTTATACACAATTATTTCATTTTTGATGGTCACTTTTATTTACAGCACAAAGGCACAGCCATGGGCACGGCATGTGCACCTAATTTTGCAAATCTTTTTTTAGGGTGGTGGGAAGACACTATTGTATTCACAGACACCCATCTCCAGTATACTTCGCACATCTTATTTTGGGCACGATTTATTGATGATGTTTTATTATTTTGGGACGGCACAGAAGCACTATTTCAGCAATTTGTCACCACACTTAATAACAATACAATAGGGATGTTTTTTAACTCAGAAATTCACCAGACCACCATCAACTTTCTTGACCTACAGATTTCTCTGCAGCCCAATGGCAGCGTCCAAACATGCATATATAGGAAACCTACGTCTACCAATAGCTTTCTTGAGTGGGGCGGTCATCATCCTGCCCCCCTCAAGAGAGGCATCCCCGTGGGACAATACCTGCATGCCAAGAGAAACAGCTCCACAGATGAAGCATTCCTACGGGAATGCAGGACTTTATACAACAGATTTATCAGTAGGGGGTATCCTAAGAAGGTTCTTCATAGAGCCTTCGCTAGGGCTCGTGATACCCCAAGACAGGAGCTACTGAAAAGTAAACAGACAACGGGAACAATAACTAAGGCGGAACGATGCATTGGCACTTTTGACGAAAATAGTCGTCAGGTAATGAATATTCTAGGTCAATTTTGGCCTATTCTACAGGCAGACAATGATCTGAGAGATGTCATCCCCCCTTTTCCTTCGATCACATATAGGAGAGGGAAAAACATCAGAGAACATCTGGTTCATAGCCTCTATACTGAAAAAACTGAAAGAACATGGCTCAAGTCTACAATAAAAGGATCTCATCCTTGTGGAAAGTGCACCTTTTGTGGATTCCTGCCTAGGATGAAAGAATTTGTTAACCCAATTGATAATAAGAAATATGTTATTAGGGATTTTATCAACTGCCAGACTTCTGGAGTAATATATATAGCCCAGTGCGGATGTGGTAAGCTATATGTGGGCAAAACCACACAGCAACTGAGAAGACGGATATCTCAACATCTCAGCACTATCTGCACTGGGACTGATACCCCACTGGCGAGACATGTTAGAAATTTTCATAGAGGTGATATACAAACCCTTAAATTTTGGGGACTAATTAAGATGACATTGGGCCCCAGAAGAGGTAATTTAGATAAGAAATTACTCCGTGAAGAAGCAAGATGGATACAGCGACTCAAAAGCCTGAGCCCTAATGGACTCAATGAGGGATTTACCTTCTCAGCGTTTATTTAGAATAGCTGCCATAATGTATAAACATCATGTACAATTATCAACATAATTATTAAACACCCTGCCGAAGTGACATCATGGAGGGAATTGTAGATGGACAAACCATGATGGACCAATACGCTGCCTTTAAATTATCACTAAATAATTAACTACTTCTATGGTGATAATAATATACAACATAGAATAATATAGAATATCATATAGAGCAATAATGCATTTTATTGGATTTTATCCCTATTAACATGGAGCACTACGGAAGACCAAGTAATTGCGCAGATTACATCACGCAGCCCTTATATAGAAAAAATTCTGGCGCATATGAAACTACATAGTGATTGACTATTATATCTATTTGGAAATGCCCGTGGAGACTAAGTCCCCGCGCATATAGAACTGCGCAGCTCCGACAGCAAGGTGCGCTCGCTGGTGTAAGAGCTCGCGCAGGGGTCACGGCGCAGGAAGCGGATGTGAATATCGGCGCTGGTACAAGAGCTCGCGCAGGGGTCATAGCGCAGGAGGCGGATGTGAACATCGGCTCTGAGATCATGACGCAGTAATCATGTGATGCATTACCGAGGCAACCAATAAACAACTATGCGGATTGGTTGAACTATGAGAGCAGCAATAGGTGCATGGAAATGTCCATCAAATTAAATAGAGGATGATTGGATGGGATGGCGTCCCACCAATCAGAAGTGAATATCATCCCACCATGATGTCACAATAGGAGGTTATTTAACCCCTGTTTTGGCGCTTTTTCATTCAGTGCCCTAAAACCTCTTGACAAAGCCGCGTCCTGCGGCGAAACATGTCGAGGGGGGCATAGGATAGGTTTTTTAATATACAGTGCGGACTCCCCCACTAACCGTGTGTACACTGCAGGTACACACAGGTAGATAATAGGTGATGCCTGGCTGGCACAGATAATTACTAATAATACAGGAGGAGAGATACACTGCAATTTTTAACTCCTTTTTTGTTGGTGTTTTGAAATTAATAAAGATTATACCTTTTAACAAATATATGGGAAATATAGGGAATTAGTGGATCACTTCGGTGATCTTTTGGTGAATTTGTTTAAATAACCCTCCATATATTGGTCCGCAGTTGGATCATATAAGAGTCAAACTCCCCATTTCATTATATTATATATGTATAATTATATCATACAGCTGCTATGTATTAACATTATGTTAGTGGAGCATTCAATTTCGAGCGCTGCTATGTTTTAAAACACTTATATGCACTAATATGCACTAATTTGCACTTTAATATATAAAACATGCACTGAAGATCTATGATATATACACAATGGAAGATGTATGTACACACTGTTTATAACATTTTAATGTTTTTATGTAATGAGCACCTAATTGAAATTTGTATGATGTTTAATGCACATGGGTATTTAAACCCCCTACTGATGTGTGACACTAAGCTTGAAAATGGCTCCATAGGAGCAGAAACGTTGCTTGTATTGATGTGACAGGAATAAATCAACACTTTTTTCACCGTTCTTTGGAGTGCTGCGTTATTGTTGGATCCTATTTAAACTGAGGACTTTTGGTCAAGAAGTTTTTTGGACGCTGGCACCCACACATTGAGGCTGAGTAGTGCTGCAATACTTTTCTGGCTTATATATAAGTTGGCCAGCACTATTGATTCCAAACTATTATGTGGACCTGGCTTACAGATGCAGGCTGCTGGGCTAAATATACAGCAACAGGAGAATACAGCAGCACACTGCTAGCACAAAGATATAGATAAAACATGAGTATATAGATACAACATGAGAAGCTATTCAGCTATGGTGCAGTAAATGAAAGTATAAAATTGTGAAGTAATGGAATAGTGAGATACTTAGCTTGCAATTTGGCGGCCAAATAGCTTGGACCGTCCCACCACGGTAAGGTGATTTCATTGGGATGGACCCTACACTATGAATATGCCTCTGTGTGAATAGATCAGCAGGCATTGCAGGATCTGGAACATCCAGGTCACCTTATATACACCTGATAGAGGTGGGTGGGGTGCAAGAACCAACATGTAATACAAACGAAGGATAAGTTGGCCAGCACTATTGATTCCAAACTATTATATGGACCTGGCTTACAGGTGCAGGCTGCTGGGCTAAATATACAGCAACAGGAGAATACAGCAGCAGTGCTGCTGTATTCTCCTGTTGCTGTATATATATACTAAATATATTTTAGTTGAAACTAGTTTACCCTAGTGAAAACTAGTTTTGACTGAATGCCTTTGTGAAAACTAGAAATGACTGCTTTTCCCCAGTGAAAACTAGTTTTGACTGAACGTCTTTGTGAAAAGTACTGTAGAATTGACTGCTCTTCCCCAGTAAAAACTAGTTTTGACTGAATGCCTTTGTGAAAACTAGAATTGACTGTTTTTTCCTAGTTAAAAAAAGTTTTTACTATACACCTTTGATGAAACACCAGTTTTTACTAAATTTACAAACTAAAATATTTACTGAACGCCTTAGTACAAACTAGAATACTTACTGAAAAACTTCGTACAAACTAGAATTTACTGCTAATCAAAAAGCAAATGTCAATTGAAACTGGTTTAACTCTTTAATGACAATGGTTTAACTCCTTAATGACAATGGACGTGAATGCACGTCATGGTGCCGTGGTACTTAGCACACCATGACGTACATTTACGCTCCGTGATGGCTGCGAGCACCGGACCAGTACCCTCACCTGCCTCCAGACATCTCCTGGGATCTGCCTCCGGCCGTCTCCTGGGGTTCCGGGCGTCTCCTCTGGTCTGAGATCTAGCAGACCAGAGCAGAAGATCGCCGATAATACTGATCAATGCTATGCACAGTGCATATCACTGAACAGTAATTAGCAATCAGATGATTGCGGAAATAGTCCACTATGGGAACATAAAATGTGTAAAAAAATAGAAAAAAAAAAAAAAAGGAAAAAAAATTTAAAAAATCCCCTCCCCCAATAAAAATTTTAATTGTCCCTTTTTCCCATTTTAGGAGCTCAACAGTGGTCTGTAAAACAATTAATTACTTGCCGTACGACAGTTTATGCAATCAAATGCAGTTGTGGCTTATTTTACATCAGTAAGACTATTAGACCTCTATATATATGATTTGCTGAACATGTAAGATCTGTCACAACAGGCAAGGGCTCTCCATGCCTGATCCAGCACATGCGGGAATGTCATGGTGGTGACACCTCTCATATGCGGTTTACAGGCTTGGTCCACATTCAGACTCGGCCGGACAGCGGAGAGGTGAATGCAGCTTTAGTGAAGCAAGAAACACAGGCACATGGTCCATTAGGAATGAATGGAAGAAGTGATCTAAGAGTGTATAATGATTGATATTTCACAGTCGTAGTATCTGAGATGATTGTATTATATATACATTCTTTTCGTTTTCTGTACCTGCTGTATATACTTGCTATTAGCCCTTTTTGTTATGTGTATGTTCCTTTTCTTAACTATGATATCACATAATTTTTGTTATATGTAAAGATATATATTTCTGTGATGTCACTGGAGTTTGCACAGAACGTACCATCAAGGGTTAATTAACCTCCCCTTCCACGTAGCACTCAGGTATTTAGAGTTGTGGCTTGATGGTAACTGTGTAGGAACCAGTAGTAGCGGCGTTCAACCGCGAAACAGACGTTGTTCCACTTGTCTGCTCCCTCTCGTATCCATGTAACCCGCCGACTTTTGTAAGGTAATAAATGCTGCATTATTTGTATCCACACTGTGAAGTGCCATCCTTTCTTCCTTTGAAGCCAAGTTGATTGCTATACTCGACTACTGGATTGAACACTGCAATTGGTGGACTGCATATAGCCGAGTGCTTTTGTTATTACCCTCAATCTACTACTGCCCATGCAGTTAGAGTTAGTAGTGCCGAACCCATGTCTACTTTATTTGTTGTCAAAACTTATTATATGCTGTACATCTTGGCAAAACATTAATTTTTCTAATATAATTTTTTTTTAATTCACATTTTATTAAAGAAAACTGTCTTTGAAAATCGTGTCACTAGGGGTCCCCATACCTCCTGGGACACTGTCGAGTCCCCCAGCAGCATCAGCTTGTCCACGAGTCATGGCATGACATGGTTGATGGATAAAGCTGTTGATGGGACTAGTGTTCTGCTGTGCTTGCACCCAGCCTGTCACTTTGCCTGGGGGAGCACGTTACTGCCAGGAGCGAGTGTGCATGAATTTATAGTATCAGTGCTAGGAGCCTCTGAGGATTGCAGCACAAGACCAACTTTTATGGAGCTTCACTTCAAGGGACACCATGCAGGACTTTACAAGATATGTGACTTTGACTTCTGTAATATGCTGATAGCCAGGGGCGTCACTAGATTAAAACATTTGGGACCTGTTCCCCAAATCAAAAGACAAGTGGCCCAAATGTCAGCTGCTGAGTGAGTCCATATATCAGTGTTTCCCAAGCACGGTGCCTCCAGCTGTTGCAGAACTACAACTCCCAGCATTCTCAGATAGCTAAAGGCTGTCCAGGCATGCTGGGAGTTGTAGTTTTGAAACATCTGCTTGGGATACACTGCCATACACTCAGCAATCTTTGCCTGTTTGCTCAGCTCCTCCCTCTTTTCTGCCCACTCCCTATTGTGCATGTAATTTTAGACACACACAGAGGCTTGCTGGGGTCAGAGGAAAGATTTAAGACTGCAAGAGAACAGATGACTAGCAGGTTACAAAGGTAAGGGTATAAATACTGTGCCCTGGCCCCTGCCATTTTATTATACCCCACCCCAACACAATGACATCACTGCATATTTACTTTATACTGTAACATCACTGTGTGCATTATTTCAACCTCTTAAGGACGCAGGGCGTATGGATACGCCCTGCATCCCGAGTCCTTAAGGACGCAGGGCGTATCCATACGCCCGTGGGAATTCCGGCCCCCACCGCTAGCCGGTTGGGGACCGGAGCCGGATGCCTGCTGAAATCGTTCAGCAGGCATCCTGGCATATCGCCCAGGGGGGTCATTATGCCCCCCCATGTCGGCGATCGCCGCAGATCGCTGGACAATTCAGTCCAGCGATCTGCGGCGATTCCGGGTCAATCGGGTCTCCAGTGACCCGGTGACCCGGAATTACTGGCTGTTCGGGGCCGTCTCTGACGGCCCCGAACAGCCAGAGCCTGCAGGGGTGAGGTGGCACTGGTGCCACCTCACGATCGCCCTGATTCGTCGGCCGGATTACCGGCCGACCAATCAGGGCGCCTGCTGCGGGCGTCACTCCCGCACCCGCTCCGCCCCTCTTCCGGAGGACGTGAGCGGGTGCGGGAAGACGACCCCCGGTGCTGGGGACCCCGATCCCCGGCGCCCCTGTTGGGATCGGGGCCCCAGGAGCGACGGAGACGACGAGGGACAGCCTGTGATGGAGCAGCAGCAGGAGGTGAGTTACAGCCTCCTGCTGTTGCTTAGCAACAGCTCCCAGCATGCAAAAAGGGCATGCTGGGAGCTGTAGTTATGCAACAGCAGTAGGCAGACCACCACAACTCCCAGCATTCCCTTATGGGCATGCTGGGACTTATGGTTTTGCAACAGCTGGAGGCACATTTTTTCTATGGAAAAGTGTACCTTCAGCTGTTGTATAACTACAACTCCCAGCTTGCACAAACAGCTAAAGTGCATGCTGGGAGTTGTAGTGGTGCATCTGCTGGTTGCATAACTACAACTCCCAGCATGCCCGTTGGCTGTCGGTGACTGCTGAGAGTTGTAGTTTTGCAACAGGTGAAGGCACACTGGTTGTGAAACTTAGAGTTTTTTTTACCTAACTCAGTGTTTCACGACCGGTGTGCCTCCAGCTGTTGCAAACTACAACTCCCAGCAGTCACCTTACACCATGCACCGTACATGCTGGGAGTTGTAGTTTTGCAATAGCTGGAGGCACACTGGTTTTGAAACACTGAGTAAGGTCACAAACTCAGTGATACATAACCAGTGTGCCTACAGCTGTTGCAAAACTAAAACTCTCAGCATGTACAGTCTGTCAGCGCATGCTGGGAGTTGTAGTTATGCAACAGCTGGATGTCCCCCCCAATGTGAACGTACAGGGTACACTCACATGGGCGGAGGATTACAGTAAGTATCGGGCTGCAAGTTTGAGCTGCAGCAAATTTTCTGCAACAGCTCAAACTGCCAGCGAGAAACTACTGTGAACCCCCGCCCGTGCGACTGTACCCTAAAAACACTACACTACACTACCACAAAAAATAAAATAAAAAGTAAAAAACACTACATATACACATACCCCTACACAGCCCCCCTCCCCTCCCCAATAAAAATGAAAAACGTCTGGTACGCCACGGTTTCCAAAACGGAGCCTCCAGCTGTTGCAAAACAACAACTCCCAGTATTGTCGGACAGCCGTTGACTGTCCAGGCATGCTGGGAGTTTTGCAACAGCTGGAGGCACCCTGTTTGGGAATCACTGGCGTAGAATACCCCTATGTCCACCCCTATGCGATCCCTAATTTAGGCCTCAAATGCGCATGGCGCTCTCACTTTGGAGCCCTGTCGTATTTCAAGGCAACAGTTAAGGGTCACATATGGGGTATCGCCGTACTCGCAAGAAATTGGGCTTCAAATTTTGGGGGGTATTTTCTGCTTTTACCCTTTTTAAAAATGTAAAGTTTTTGGGAAAAGAAGCATTTTAGGTAAATTTTTTTTTATTTTTTTTACATATGCAATAGTCGTGAAACGCCTGTGGGGTATTAAGGTTCACTTAACCCCTTGTTACATTCCCCGAGGGCTCTAGTTTCCAAAATGGTATGCCATGTGTTTTTTTTTTTGCGGTTCTGGCACCATAGGGGCTTCCTAAATGCGGCATGCCCCCAGAGCAAAATTTGCTTTCAAAAGCCAAATGTGACTCCTTCTCTTCTGAGACCTGTAGTGCGCCAACAGAGCACTTTTCACCCCCATATGGGGTGTTTTCTGAATCGGGAGAAATTGGGCTTCAAATTTTGGGGGGTATTTTCTGCTTTAACCCTTTGTATAAATGTAAATTTTTTGGGAAACCAAGCATTTTAGGTACATTTTTTTATTTTTTTTTACATATGCAAAAGTCGTGAAACCCCTGTGGGGTATTAAGGTTCACTTTACCCCTTGTTACGTTCCCCGAGGGGTCTAGTTTCCAAAATGGTATGCCATGTGTTTTTTTTTTGCTGTCCTGGCACCATAGGGGCTTCCTAAATGCGGCATGCCCCCAGAGCAAAATTTCCTTCAAAAAAGCCAAATGTGACTCCTTCTCTTCTGAGACCTGTAGTGCGCCAGCAGAGCACTTTTCACCCCCATATGGGGTGTTTTCTGAATCGGGAGAAATTGGGCTTCAAATTTTGGGGGGTATTTTCTGCTATTACCCTTTTTAAAAATGTAAAACTTTAGGGAAACCAAGCATTTTAGGTAAAAAAAAATTTCTTTTTTTTTACATATGCAAAAGTCGTGAATCACCTGTGGGGTATTAAGGTTCACATTACCCCTTGTTACGTTCCCCGAGGGGCCTAGTTTCCAAAATGGTATGCCATGTGGGGTTTTTTGCAGTTCTGGCACCATAGGGGCTTCCTAAAGGTGACATGCCCCCCAAAAACCATTTGACGCTCCTTCCCTTCTGAGCCCTCTACTGCGCCCGCCGAACAATTAACATAGACATATGAGGTATGTGCTTACTCGAGAGAAATTGGGTTTCAAATACAAGTAAAAATTTTCTCCTTTTTACCCCTTGCAAAAATTCAAAAATTGGGTCTACAAGAACATGCGAGTGTAAAAAATGAAGATTGTGTATTTTCTCCTTCACTTTGCTGCTATTCCTGTGAAACCCGTAAAGGGTTAAAACGCTTACTGAATGTCATTTTGAATACTTTCGGGGGTGCAGTTTTTATAATGGGGTCATTTATGGGGTATTTCTAATATGAAGACCCTTCAAATCCACTTCAAACCTGAACTGGTCCCTGAAAAAAAGCGAGTTTCAAAATTTTGTGAAAAATTGGAAAATTGCTGTGGAACTTTGAAGCCCTCTGGTGTCTTCCAAAAGTAAAATCACGTCAATTTTATGATGCAAATATAAAGTAGACATATTGTATATGTGAATTAAAAAAAAATTATTTTGAATATCCATTTTCCTTACAAGCAGAGAGCTTCAAAGTTAGAAAAATGCAAAATTTTCAAATTTTTCATCAAATTTTGGGATTTTTCACCAAGAAAGGATGCAAGTTACCAAAAAATTTTACCACTACGTTAAAGTAGAATATGTCACGAAAAAACAATCTCGGAATCAGATTGATAACTAAAAGCATTCCAGAGTTATTAATGTTTAAAGTGACAGTGGTCAGATTTGCAAAAAATGGCCGAGTCCTTAAGGTGAAAAAGGGCTCAGTCCTTAAGGGGTTAATAATGTGACATCATTGGGGTTATCCCTGTAATGTGACATCACTCATCACTGCGTATTATCAATGTACTGTGACATCACTGTTTGTATTATCCCTGTAGGCATTGAGTAAATATTCTAGTTTGTATGAAGGCGTTTAGTAAAAACTGGTGTTTCAACAAAGGTGTACAGTAAAAACTGTTTTTAACTAGGAAAAAGCAGTAAATTCTAATTTTCACAAGGAGTTTAGTCAAAACTACTGTAGTTTTCACTGGGGAAAAACAGTAAATTCTAACAGTCAATTCTAGTTTTTAAAAATACAATAAAGGGGTTATCCACCATAAGGTGATTTTAGTACGTACCTGGCAGACAGTAATGGACATGCTTAGGAAGGATCTGGGCTTGTCTTGGGGCTAAATGGTAGAGATGAGACAACTTTTCAAAAATTTGATTCGATTCGCCGAATTTTCCTGAAAAGTTTATTTCGATCCAAATTTTTTTGCGGCAAATCTATATTACAAAAGGCTATTTCTAGCCTACATACAGCCTTTATAGGGGTATAGAACACTTTGCTGTATTCTAAAATGCATATGGAGTGTGCTGGGGTAGTGAAATAATACTGTTATTCAGAATAACATGCAGATTACCGGCATAACTTTTAGAATCACTGCCGCACAGCAGCACAATGACAGAGCCTGGTGGTGGCATCAGTGTCAGGAGACCATATAGTGACAGAATGACAGCGTGGAGGTGTTGGTAGCACGAGGAGACCATTTAATGGCTGAATGGCACAGCGTTGAGGTGTTGGCAGCATGAGGACACCATATAGTGGCTGAATGACACAGCTTTGATGAGGCTGAAGCATGAGGAAACCACATAGTGGCTGAATGACACAGAATGGAGGTGTTGCCAGCATGAGGACACAATATAGTGGCTGAATGGCACTGTGTGGAGGTGTTGGCAGCATGAGGACACCATATAGTGGCTGAATGACACAGCTTGGATGAAGCTGAAGCATGAGGACACCATATAGTGGCTGAATGACACAGCATGGAGGTGTTGTTAGCATGAGGAGACCATATAGTGGCTTAATGACTCCTCGTGCTGCTCCTGCTCCTCCTCTCCTGTCCGAAGACTAGAAACACCGGCCATCTCATCCAACCTATACTGTGCTCCGCTCTGCCCCTCATCATCCTCCTCCTCCAGTTCAGCCCCCACAGGGCTCATGTAGCCTTGAGATGTAGGCGCAACGTCTCCATTGCCGAGACCAGCCATGGTTTCAATCATTTGTTGTAGGAAATGTAGGAGTGGAATTATGTCGTTCATGGCTTAATCCAGGTGACTCACAAATAATGTGGCTTCCTCAAAGGGCCTCAGCAAACGGCAGGTGTCACGTATGAGCTGCCACTGGTTCACATTGAAGTTACACAGGGGAGTACTCCTATCTGCTTGGATCATCAAGAAATCGGTGATGGCTTTTCTTTCTTCGTATAGTCTGTCCAACATATGGAGAGTGGAATTCCAACGTGTGGCAACGTCACAAATAAGACTATGTTGTGGGATACCGTTCTGACGCTGCAGCTCAAGGAAGGTGTGCTTGGCGGTGTACGAGTGGCTGAAGTGCATGCAGTTTCCTTGCCATTTTCAGGATGTTTTGCAAATGGGGGGAAGACTTGAGGAAGTGCTTGACAACCAGATTCAACACGTGTGCCATGCAGGGCGCATGTTTCACACTTCCTTGTCGCAGCGTGGACACAAAGTTCTTCCCGTTGTCTGTCACCATGGTTCCCATTTCCAGATTTCGTGGAGTAAGCCATACTCGGATTTCTTTACGAATGAACTTTAGCAGTTCCTCCCCTGTGTGACTCCGTTCGCCAAGGCAAACCATGTGAAGAACAGCTTGACACCGCCGTGCCCTACACACATGGTACGATGAATGGCAAACGAGATTTGGACGTGCAGTGGAGGCCGAGGACACGGTGGAGCATGAGGAGGCGGCGTCGCACACTGTAACAGGACCAACTGCCTGGGAGCGAGAGCATGGAGGAGGAAGCGGTGTGACCTGTCCAAGTTGCTGTTGTGGCTGTGCAGGAACCACATTTACCCAGTGAGCCGTAAAAGACAAGTATTGTCCCTGCCCGTAGTTACAGCTCCACACGTCGGCGCACTTTTGAACACACCGACAGGCTCAAGGACTGGCCCACCCTCTCTTGTACAAACTTATGCAGGGCTGGTACTGCCTTCTTCGCAAAGAAATGATGGCTTGGGACTTCACCTCGGCAGAAGCCATCAATTCTCTGAAAGGTGCAGAGTCCACCACTTGAAAAGGGAGGGACTGCAACACCAGCAACTTGGACAGGAGCACATTGAACTTCTGCGCCGTTGGATGAGTGGGCGCATACTGTTGTCTCTTGGACATGGCTTCGCCGATGGATTGTTGGCGGAATGGCTGACTAAAAGCGAGAGAAGCAGGAGAGACAGAAGGAGGGTTTGACACACAGCTCCCTTCGGCTGAGGTGGTGGAGCCTTGGCTGGATGAAGGAGGGAGCGGATGGCCACTGGGTGAGGCAGCAGGCTGGACCACTACATCGGAGCCACGGTTCTCCCAGGCTGCTTTATGGTGGCGAAGCATGTGTTGACGCAGGGCCGTGGTGCTGACATTGGGACCCTGGCCACGCTTCACCTTCTGCTGACAGATCTTGCATGTGGCTACGTGAACCTCCTCTGGATGCCTTATGAAAAACTTCCACACCACCGAGTAGCTGATTTTCCCACCCGCAGTCCGCACTAATTGACTGCTACTGGCGCCGTCTCCAGGAACCCCTGCTCCACTACCTCCCGGAAAGGTAGGCTGCCGCGAAGCAGGTGGTCTCCCCCGGGCACATTTGGCTCCTGAATTTCCACTACTGCCACCATGCTGACTGCCAAATGTGCTACCGCCTTGCTGCCTCAAGGGCAACCTGCAACTCTCTTCTCCTGATGATGATGAAGCCCCTTCTGCACCCGGCTCCCAATTGCGATCCGCTTCATCATCATCATCATCATCATCATCATCAACAGTTGTGTGCACATCACTGATGTCCTCCTCAGGTTCCCCAACAGTGTCTGCTTGAGGACCCTGAACACTTGCAACACCGCCTCCCACGTCACTCTGCATCACTACTTGGCCGCCTAGCGAAGCAAGCGGTGCATGTCTCCTCCCCTTCTTGGCTGTCCAGTAGCTGCTGACTGTCCTCTATTGGATCGTCCTCAGTAAATAGTGGAGCTGAACCCACAGCATAAGATACTTCTTTAGGAGAGGGAACAGCATAGGACAGAAGCAATGGGAGGACACGGACTGCTCCCGGGCCATGCCAACTGAGGGTTGTGTCTGAGGAACCCACCGACTGTTGACTGGGGGTGTCATATGTCACTTGTGATGATGTGGATGAGCGTGTTAACCAATCGACGACGGCAGATGGGTTGCTGGTGGAGACATGACCGCTGGCTGATAACGGGAGCTCAGGCCTCTCGCTGCGACTCCTGCTGCCACTCGCCCCAAGTCAGCTGCCAACTCTGCCTGAAGTATTTAGGCCTCTGCCACTCCTCTGTGCACGTCCTGGCACTTCTCTGCCTGACATACTTAGTGCGTTTATGAGGGTATTACAATACGCTACACTACTCTTTAAACAGTATTTGTCTAGAACGGCAGCAGGTGATTACTTACGGCTGTCCTTGAACAGTATGTAGGCCTTTGACCGATTAACAGGTACTAGATGGTAAAATACTTGGATGTACCTATGCGGTATGCACTGATGAGGGCAGTAATATGCCTAACTATTAGCAGAAAAAACTCTGTATTTTTGTAAAACACCAGCCGGTGGATACTATTGTTTGGACTTTGATGGTATGGAGCACCTTGACAGCTTAACAGGTACTAAATGGTACAATACTTGGATGTACGTATGTGGTATGCACTGATGAGGGCCTATTATCAGAAAAAACTCTGTATTTTTGTAATACACCAGCCGGTGGATACTATTGTTTGGACTTTGACGGTATGGAGCACCTTGACAGCTTAACAGGTACTAAATGGTACAATACTTGGATGTACCTATGCGGTATGCACTGATGAGGGCCTATTAGCAGAAAAAACTCTGTATTTTTGTAAAACACCAGCCGGTGGATACTATTGTTTGGACTTTGACGGTATGGAGCACCTTGACAGCTTAACAGGTACTAAATGGTACAATACTTGGATGTACCTATGCGGTATGCACTGATGAGGGCCTATTAGCAGAAAAAACTCTGTATTTTTGTAAAACACCAGCCGGTGGATACTATTGTTTGGACTTTGACGGTATGGAGCACCTTGACAGCTTAACAGGTACTAAATGGTACAATACTTGCATGTACCTATGCGGTATGCACTGATGAGGGCAGTTATATATGCATAACTATACGCAGAAAAAACTGTTTAAAAAAAAAAAACCTGCCCGTGAATAGTATTTTTGGGACTTGCACAGTATGTAGCCAGCCCCTTGACAGATTAACAAGTACAAAATGGTGCAAATGCACTACAGTCCACTGAACAATCATGTATTTCTGAACAGCAGCCAGACCCAACAGTGCAGCACCACAAAAGAAAAATCCAGGGATTAAACCCTAAATTGCACTCTGTCACACAATTCTGAGCAGCAGAAGTTTTGTAGAGCAAATAAAAATAAACTCAATTGGGCTGAACAATGAGGAGATAAGATGCTTCAGAAATTTCAGGCAGCTTGGAGATCTGTATGAGGCAGCTGACAGCTATCTGCCCCTCTCTGCTGCAATGCTCAATAACGTGAATAGGAGGTTTTGCTATCAATGATCCTTCTCAGAGTAACAGCACAGCACTCTGCACTCCTGCCTTTCATTAATGCTGATGTGACTAGCAGTTGCAGTGTAACGCTGTGGTATGAGCGATTCACACACACGCAGTCCCGTCCTCTCCATCTGAGTGCATAGATGAAATGAAGAGAGGCAAGATGGCCGCCGATTATATAAGGGCTGTGACATCACAGGGGTCAGTGAACACTGATAGGCTGCATCTCATATGTGATTCAGGGTCAGCCCACCTACCTTCATTCCCGCCGCTGTTTCCCGCCCTCCCATAATCCCCTGCCCCATGTATTCACATGTGGATCTGCCATCTTAGGTCCCCAATAGCCTGGAACGATGTAAAATGGAGTTTAATGAAGCAATTCGTGCGATAGAATCACGGCGATATTTGTATTCGTTGCGAATCAAATTTTTCATGAAATTCGTAACAAATTCGGGTTCGTCAACTTCGATTCGCTCATCTCTACTAAATGGCTATGTCATGAGATTACCATAACACTGTGGCTAGCTTTTTGTGAACTTGTATTTCCTGTTTGACTTATGTTTTTTGACTACAAATCCCACAATGCCATTTTCCTCCCTCTCACACATCAGCCACCCCACCCATTGAAACAAAAGACCTGTGGTTTTCAATCAGGGTGCCTACAGCTGTTGCATTAGTTGCTGATTGATCTCTCCACCCATTGAAGCAGACAGGCTCCCTGTCATCAGCTGACTAGTGAGTCAGGTCACGGCCGCATTGCAAGCTGGGAAAAATCAGAGACAACAGTCATTTTTTATGCTGGTAAAAATAAATAGTGGGGTGAAAATCACAGAAGAATTGTGCGAAAACCGTCACACACAGACACTATATTATGAACTACACTAACTTTACAGCCCCTGTAGCATAGTCAAATAAAAAAATTCCTGGAATACCCCTTTAAGTCAAAGCTAGTTTTCACTGGGGAAAAGCAGTCACTACTAGTTTTCACCGGGGGAAACCAGTTTTGTCTAAAAACTGGTTTTAACTGTAACATATATATGTGAAATATTATTTTTTATAATATTGGAATGATTTATCAGAAAAATTTGCCCTAAAGAGCAGTTATTTCTCAAAAAGGAGAAAATGAGATTGTCTTGTTATGAGCAAGTAACACCTTCAAGAAGCAATGTAAATATTGTTTAAATATAATGAGCATCTACACAGCAAGGAAAATTACACAAACAACAGGGATTCTTTGTTTTCAGTACAATGGAAGGCAGTGGGCATTGTCTCCCACTGATATTATTATAAAATACAACTCAGCAAGAGTTGCAAGATAAATATATGTTATTGTAATAGAACAATGTGTCTACGTAATATTCCCTAGCTGAAAACTATGTTTAAAAAAAAAAGAAAAAAACAATTTAAGAAAATAAAAAAGTCATATTTAATACCTTTAGTACAGAAGGAAAAATGCTGTTTACTTTCAGAATCCTCTCATGCCTCAGGAGAGTACCACATTTATGCTTGTGGACTGGGTTACAAGTGCCCAGACTGAGGGGGCAGTGCAGAGATTATCTTTTTGGTGTTTTTTTGAGACCTTGTGCCATGTACTGGATAAAACACAGTTATGTTTTTGTATCATTACATCCTAGTATCATTTTTATCCATTGTTACTAATGAAAGGATTATTAGAAACAAAACATGTCCGGAGCTCCGTTCTGTGGTGGCCCACGTTGCCAAGATGGTGGCACATGGCTCTTCCACCTCTACAGACTGTGAGTGGGACTGTAAATGTCGACGGCATATCCAGGACCAGAACAGCAGCCTCAAAGCCTTACTCAGCCTCACTCTCTCTCTGCTATCAGCAGCTGCTGGTCACAGGAGACAGAGGTAGACAGCACAGAGCTCTGCTGTCAGCTTCCTCTTCATGCTGCAGATATTTAGAGACTTTCAGTCTGCTCCAAATAATACTGTGGGGCAGGACTTTGTTTGGGTCCCATCTATTCAATGTGCACCAACTGAAGGTCCCTCAGTGAAGATAGAGTGAAGATTAGGGTAGACTGCAGATGTGCTGGTGGGTGGTTGAGACCTATATACACATTGCTTGTTTGTTTGTATATGTGATATACTATACCTTACTGTTTGTTATTCTATGCATGGTTGATTGCCTTTTTTGCATTACAAAGTTAGCATCAAGGTAGCTTTGTGTAAGTTCTAATATTTTCTCAAAGATGTTTTCAATGGAACCTACATCCATACCGTGGATGATCCGTTAGGTGGAGGAACTTCAGCAGATATGTACCCCAGCTTCTAGCTAACGGAGGCTCAGTATTGGCACACAGAGGTAGCAATGGTAAAGGACCACAAGGATATAGGTGGACACCGCAAAACCCTGTTACATATGAAAAAAAATGGATACATCATATTAGGTACTATGGAAATCACCTGTTTTTTTATATCTGATCTAGCTACTGTATTCTCCATATCTGTAAAAATGCATTATTATTCTAATTTTTTAATAATACAAAACGGTCTATTTTAGCATAGTTACATTTTGCATATATTGCACAAAATTAATATGTGAGATCTACTTTCTGACCTGTAAATATCTGCCTCTTTAACTGAATACCATTACAAACCAAACTTTAAAATACAGTAAAAATTGACATTATAGTTTTTGTCAATGATATGAATGAAAGGTGTTCCATTTGCATTTGTTTGTGTCCAAGCGTATATCTCCTACAGAAAGCACATGTGTAAATGGTGACTTCAAGTAGAGAAAACAGATTTGACAGCTTTGTAATTTGATCTACCATATTTATCGGCGTATAACACGCACTTTTTAGGCAAAAATTTTTAGCCTAAAGTCTACCTGCGTGTTATACGCCGATAAGCCGCTGCAGTTCAATGATTTAAAGTGGGCGCTTTAAATCAATGAACTGCAGCGGCTTTGCAGGTGCAGAGACCGCCAGCGCTGCCGGCTTCTCTGCCCCTGCCGGCCCTTCTCTCCCCCTGGCTATCGGCGCCGCTGCCCGTTCTCTCACCCTAACTATCGGTGCAGGCGCCCCATTGCCAGCGCCGATAGCCAGGGGGAGAGAAGCGGCGCCGGCAATGGGGCAGCGGCGCCGACAGCCAGGGGGAGAGAAGGGGCAGCGGCACCCATTGCCGGCACCGCTGCCCCTTTGCCTCCCCCCATCCCCGGTTGCATAATTACCTGTTGCCGGGGTCGGGTCCGCGCTGCTTCAGGCCTCCGGTGTGCGTCCCCTGCATCATTGCTATGCGCTGCATGGCGCGGCGCAAAGACGTCACTCGTCATTGCGCCGCACCGTGCATAGCAACGACGCATGGGACGCACACCGGAGGCCTGAAGCAGCGCGGACCCGACCCCGGCAACAGGTAATTATGCAACCGGGGATGGGGGGAGGCAGCGGCGCCGGCAGTGGGTGCCGCTGCCCCTTCTCTCCCCCTGGCTGTCGGCGCCGGCACCGATAGTCAGGGGGAGAGAACGGGCAGCGGCGCCGATAGCCAGCGGGAGAGAAGCGGCAGCAGCAGGGCTCTAGACCCCAGGAAAGGTAGGGGGAGAGAAGCGGGCAGCGACGGCCTCTCTCCTGCTGCCTTTCCTGGGGGTGTAGCGGAGTATACACACGCACCCTCATTTTACCATAGGTATTTGGGTAAAAAACTTTTTTTACCCAAATATCCTTGGTAAAATGAGGGTGCGTGTTATAGGCCGGTGTGTGGTATACCCCGATAAATACGGTACTTGCTTCTTAGCACAAATTCAAAAACAAACAGGTTGTTAGTATACATTTTGATCAAAAAGTACAAGCCCACTCGCCACGTCAAGGCCACCTATTTAGAGTGGGTCCCTAAACTAGCATAAAATGGCGTAGCACTGGGCGGCGACCACCGCTGCAACACCAGTGCCCACAGGGGGAACGACCCACTGGCAGAGCAGCCCCAATGCCACTCAAACCAGTCCCAGGGCCGCGCCTTCCCACACACGGTGCCACTGCACCAATGGACACTGCACAGCACCACAGTAGTGTGAACAAGGTGTAAAAAGCTCACTTACCACCTACTTCCAGTCAGACTGGGAGGCTACCAGAAAAGAAAGGGCCCTGAGCAGCTTCCTGCTCATTTATATAGGGTCGGGCTGTTACATTCTATAATGTATAGATGCGAGTGTCAGGAGTGACACCTGGGGTGATCTGTCTATTATTACAGGTACTAGAAAAATAGTGACTGTACAGAGAACCTTAAAACTTAGCATTTATTATGCTAGTATAAAAATAGCAATAATGTGTAAAAAATCAAGAAAAAATTGCAAAAAACATGAAAACATATTCAGATTAGGTCGCCATCAGATTGCTGTCCTTCATTTATAACAGTGCATCCATCTTAGGATACCAAAGTATATGGATGCTTAACTTATAGAATATGTAAGGCTCAGCACCTTAAGCATCACCACTTAGTTTGGGGATCCGTTACTGTTGCGTAATATCCGGATTCATCCCTATGGAGAAGATTTTCTACAGTTGGAAAGACATCATTCGCACAGGATGCACTGTAATAATCCTACTGTAAATACATCAAGTACAGTGATCCCTCAACTTACAATGGCCTCAACATACAATATTTTCAACATACAATGGTCTTTTCTGGACCATTGTAACTTGAAACCAGACTTAACATACAATTCTACGGACAGTCCAGATCTGTGAAATGTGTTAATGGCTGTAAGAACCAACCAATCAGAATGGACATTTTTCCATTTTACTGGTAAAACACCTGTATTACTGAAGTGCGTGCACTGAATTCCTGTCTGGTAGCGCCAGGGAGGTATAACATGTTCTGTACTACTCTTTATCTGTGCCAGGGATAGCTACTCCAGGTTGGGGCGGTTCCATTTTACTTTTTTTTGTGTGTACTGTACAGGATCCTGAAGAAGCTCCTGTCCTCCACATAGACAGTGATTTACAGCTTCAATGAGCTCTTTCTTACTTTTATATGTATGAACTTGCTTTATCTATATTAGTTATCTACTTATATTTCTTTAATCCTCATTTTTTCCTATTTTTGGATGACATTTTGGTGGCTTCAGAACCAATCACCAGGTTTCCATAGAGTTATGGTCTCAACATACAACGGTTTCAACATAAAATGGTCGTCCTGGAACCAATTAATATTGTAACTTGAGGGACCACTGTATATATCTTCATATATAGATGATGAATCTTAGATACAATTCACACTGATATTGCTCATGCTAGGTAGTTCCGTTCGCGGATTCAAAGCGCAATCCACACTACCAATGCGTTGATTATTTCAATGACCACAGCATATATTACCAACACTTGCAGTATTTAAAATTCACCAACAGTGATTGTGAATACTTCTAATTTTGAATTCAAAGGCAAGATCAGTGTAAATTATGCCCTGAGTATATGCTATGCTATGCACAGACTGTGAACTTATCTCGGAGTATATACTGTGGTCGTTGAAAGCACCGATAGAGCAGCAGTGTGAACTACATCTTGAGTGGGTGAATAATAATAAAAATACATAACATCACCTTAGAATTGAAAACGCAATCTCAGTGTAAATTGTGTTCGATATATATACGCTGTGGCCATCTTATTTAAATGCAATATCAGTGTGTATTATGCTCCAAGTACATGCTACGCTAAGTACAGACTGTGAACTATATCCTGGGTGTATATTGCGCTAATATCTCAGCAGTGTCTACTACTTCTATAAGTCTACTTCTATAAGTTGTGAAGATAACATAATCTATATATATCAAACTCAACATGTGTGTGTGTGTGTGTGTATGTATGTTCCACAAAAACGTCCAAACGGCTAAAGATATTAACATGAAACTTGGCACACGTTACTTATATGTCAACAACAAACATAGGATAGGTAATTTAACCCTTACTCACCCCCATTTGCCAGGGGCGGGGTTTATGTTTAACCCCTTAAGGACCAGGCCATTTTACACCTTAGGACCAGAGCGTTTTTTGCACATCTGACCACTGTCACTTTAAACATTAATAACTCTGGAATGCTTTTAGTTATCAATCTGATTCCGAGATTGTTTTTTCGTGACATATTCTACTTTAACGTAGTGGTAAAATTTTGTGGTAACTTGCATCCTTTCTTGGTGAAAAATCCCAAAATTTGATGAAAAATTTGAAAATTTTGCATTTTTCTAACTTTGAAGCTCTCTGCTTGTAAGGAAAATGGATATTCAAAATATTTTTTTATTTTATTCACATTTCCAATATGTCTACTTTATGTTTGCATCATAAAATTGACGTGTTTTTACTTTTGGAAGACACCAGAGGGCTTCAAAGTTCAGCAGCACTTTTCCAATTTTTCACAAAATTTTGAACCTCGCTTTTTTTCAGAGACCAGTTCAGGTTTGAAGTGGATTTAAAGGGTCTTCCCATTAGAAATACCCCACAAATGACCCCATTATAAAAACTACACCCCCAAAGTATTCAATATTACAATTAGTAAGTGTTTTAACCCTTTAGGTGTTTCACAGGAATAGCAGCAAAGTGAAGGAGAAAATTCACAATCTTTATTTTTTACACTCGCATGTTCTTGTAAACCCAATTTTTGAATTTTTACAAGGGGTAAAAGGAGAAAATGTATACTTGTATTTGTAGCCCAATTTCTCTCGAGTAAGGACATACCTCATATGTCTATGTAAAGTGTTCGGCGGGCGCAGTAGAGGGCTCAGAAGCGAAGGAGCGACAAGGGGATTTTGGAGAGTACGTTTTTCAGAAATGGTTTTTGGGGGGCATGTTGCATTTAGGAAGCCCCTATGGTGCCAGAACAGCAAAAATAACCCACATGGCATACATTTTGGAAACTAGACCCCTTGGGGAACGTAACAAGGAATAAAGTGAGCCTTAATACCCCACAGGTGTTTCACGACTTTTGCATATGTAAAAAAAAAAAAAAATTTTTTTCACTAAAATGTGTTTCCCCCCAAATTTCGCATTTTTGCAAGGGTTAATAGCAGAAAATACCCCCCAAAATTTGTAACCCCATCTCTTCTGAGTATGGAGGCACCCCATAAGTTGGCATGAAGTGCATTACGGGCGAACTACAATGCTCAGAAGAGAAGGAGTGATATTTGACTTTTTGAGAGCAAATTTTGCTCGGGGGGCATGTCGCATTTAGGAAGCCCCTATGGTGCCAGAACAGCAAAAAAAAAAACACATGGCATACCATTTTGGAAACTAGACCCCTTGAGGAGCGTAACAAGGAATAAAGTGAGCCTTAATACCCCACACGGGTTTCACGACTTTTGCATATGTAAAAAAATATATATTTTTTTTTCACTAAGATGTGTGTTTCCCCCCAAATTTAACATTTTTGCAAGGGTTAATAGCAGAAAATACCCCCCAAAATTTGTAACCCCATCTCTTCTGAGTATGGAGGTACCCCATAAGTGGACCTGAAGTGCACTACGGGCGAACTACAATGCTCAGAAGAGGAGGAGCACCATTGAGCTTTTGGAAAGAGAATTCGTTTGGAATGGTAGTCAGGGGCCATGTGCATTTACAAAGCGCCCCGTGGTGCCAGAACAGTGGACCCCCCCCCACATGTGACCCCATTTTGGAAACTACACCCCTCACAGAATTTAATAAGTGGTGCAGTGAGCATTTACACCCCACTGGCGTTTGACAGATCTTTGGGACAGTGGGCTGTGCAAATGGAAAATTACATTTTTTATTTTCACGGATCACTGTTCCAAAAATCTGTCAGACACCTGTGGGGCGTAAATGCTCACTGCGCCCCTTATTACATTACATGAGGGGTGTAGTTTCCAAAATGGGGTCACATATGGGGGGGTCCATTGTTCTGGTACCATGGGGGCTTTGTAAACACAAGTGGCCTTCAATTCCGGACAAATTTTATCTTCAAAATCCCAATGGCGCTCCCTCTCTTCTGAGCATTGTAGTGCACCCGTAGAGCACTTTACATCCACATATGGGGTATGCTCTTACTCAGAAGAAATTGAGTTACAAATTTTGGGGGGCTTTTTTTTATTTTCCCTTGTGAAAATGAAAAATTTTGGGTGACACCAGCATTTTAGTGAAAAATTTTTTTTTTTTCATTTTCCCATCCAACTTTAATGAAAATTTGTCAAACACCTGTGGGGTGTTCAGGCTCACTATACCCCTTGTTACGTTCCGTGAGGGGTGTCGTTTCCAAAATGGGGTCACATGTCTGTATTTATTGTTTTGCGCTTATGTCAGAACCGCTGTAAAATCAGCCACCCCTGTGCAAATCACCAATTTAGGCCTCAAATGTACATGGTGCGCTCTCACTCCTGAGCCTTGTTGTGCGTCCGCAGAGCATTTTACGCCCACATATGGGGTATCTTCGTACTCAGGAGAAATTGCGTTACAAATTTTGGGGGTCTTTTTTTCCTTTTACCTCCCGTGAAAATAAAAAGTAAAAGGACAACGCCAGCATGTTAATGTAAAAAAAAAATTTTTTTTACACTAACAGGCTGGTGTAGACCCAACTTTTCTTTTTCATAAGGGGTAAAAGGAAAAAAAGCCCCCAAAATTAGTAGTGCAATTTCTCCCGAGTACGGAGATACCCCATATGTGGCCCTAAACTGTTTCCTTGAAATACGACAGGGCTCCGAAGTGAGAGAGCGCCATGCGCATTTGAGGACTAAATTAGGGATTGCACAGGGGTGGACATAGGGGTATTCTACGCCAGTGATTCCCAAACAGGGTGCCTCCAGCTGTTGCTAAACTCCCAGCATGCCTGGACAGTCAGTGGCTGTCCGGAAATGCTGGGAGTTGTTGTTTTGCAACAGCTGGAGGCTCTGTTTTGGAAACACTGCCGTACAATACATTTTTTAATTTTTTATTAGGGGGACAGTGTAAGGGGGTGTATATGTTGTGTTTTACTCTTTATTATGTGTAAGTGTAGTGTAGTGTTTTTAGGGTACGTTCACACTGGCGGGTTTACAGTGAATTTACCGCTAGGAGTTTGCGCTGCGGTGAAAAATTTGCCACAGCCCAAACTTGAAGCAGAAAACTTACTGTAAACCCGCCAGTGTGAATGTACCCTGTACGTTCACATGGGGGGGGCTAACCTCCAGCTGTTTCAAAACTACAACTCCCAGCATGTACTGACAGACCGTGCATGCTGGGAGTTGTACTTTTGCAACAGCTGGAGGCACACTGGTTGGAAAACCTTCAGTTAGGTTCTGTTACCTAACTCAGTATTTTCCAACCAGTGTGCCTCCAGCTGTTGCAAAACTTCAACTCCCAGCATGTACTGATCGCCGAAAGGCATGCTGGGAGATGTAGTTATGCAACAGCTGGAGGGATCGCAACTACAACTCCCAGCATGCCCAGAGAGCTGTTTAGGCTTGCTGGGAGTTGCAGTTTTGCAACATCTGTAGAGCTATAGTTTAGAGACCACTGCATAGTGGTCTCCAAACTGTGGACCTCCAGATGTTGCAAAGCTACAACTCCCAGCATGTCCAGACAGCAAACTGCTGTCTGGGCATGCTGGGAGTTGTAGTTTTGCAAGATCTGGAGGTGCACAGTATAGAGATCACTTTGCAGTGGTCTCAAACAGTAGACCTCCAGCTGTTGCAAAACTGCAACTCCCAGCAAGCCTAAACAGCTCTCTGGGCATGCTGGGAGTTGTAGTTTTGCAACATCTGGAGGGTTACAGTTTAGAGACCACTATAGTGGTCTCAGACTGTAGCCCTCCAGATGTTGCTAAGTAACTCACCGGCTTCCGTTGGATCCAGGGAGCTGTGTCGCGGTCCTCTTCTTCCGCCGATCGTCGCCCGCTGCCGCCGCTGATGGGTAAGTGGATCTTCGGCGCCGGTCCCTGTCGGTTTCCCCGTCCTGCCCCGCCTATTGTGGGTGGGCAGAATGGGTAAACAGAAAGTAAACCCCTCCGCCCCCGATCTGCTATTGGTGGTCGCGTCTAGACCACCAATAGCAGAGATAGGAGGGGTGGCAACTCTGCCACCTCACTCCTATCGCTACAGGGGGATCGTGGGTGTCTAGGACACCCGCGATCCCCCTTCTATTCCGGGTCACCATAGACCCGTATGACCCGGAATCGGCGCAAATCGCAAGTGTGAATTCACTTGCGATTTGCGCCGATCGCCGACATGGGGGGGTCTAATGACCCCCCTGGGCATTTGCGCGGGGTGTCTGCTGATAGATATCAGCAGTAACCCCGGCTCCATCCCGGCGCGCGGCGGGGGCCGAAATTCCCACGGGCGTACAGGTACGCCCTTGGTCCTTAACCCCTTAAGGACCGGAGGTTTTTCCGTTTTTGCATTTTCGTTTTTTGCTCCTTGCCTTTAAAAAATCATAACTCTTTCAAATTTACACCTAAAAATCCATATGATGGCTTATTTTTTGCGCCAACAATTCTACTTTGTAATGACGTCAGTCATTTTGCCCAAAAATCTATGGTGAAGCGGGAAAAAAAATCATTGTGCGACAAAATTTTAAAAAAAACGCTGTTTTGTAACTTTTGGGGGCTTCCGTTTCTACGTAGTACATTTTTCGGTAAAAATGACACCTGATATGTATTCTGTAGGTCCATACGATTAAAATGATACCCTACTTATATAGGTTTGATTTTGTCGGACTTCTGGAAAAAATCATAACTACATGCAGGAAAATTAATACGTTTAAAATTGTCATCTTCTGACCCCTATAACTTTTTTATTTTTCCGTGTATGGGGCGGTATGGGGGCTCATTTTTTGCGCCGTGATCTGAAGTTTTTAACGGTACCATTTTTGCATTGATAGGACTTATTGATCGCTTTTTATTCATTTTTTCATGATATAAAAAGTGACCAAAAATGCACTATTTTGGACTTTGGAATTTTTTTGCGCGCACGCCATTGACCGTGCGGTTTAATTAACGATATATTTTTATAATTCGGACATTTCCGCACGCGGCGATACCATTTATGTCTATTTTTATTTACACTGTGTTTTTTCTTTTATGGGAAAAGGGGGGTGATTCAAACTTTTAATAGGGAAGGGGTTAAATGATGTTTATTCACTTTTTTTTTGCACTTTTTTTTTGCACTGTTATAGGTCCCATAGGGACCTATAACACTGCACACACTGATCTTTTACATTGATCACTGGTTTCTCATAAGAAACCAGTGATCGATGATTCTGCCGCATGACTGCTCATGCCTGGATCTCAGGCACTGAGCTGTCATTCGGCGATCGGACAGCGAGGAGGCAGGTAGGGGCCCTCCCGCTGTCCTGTCAGCTGTTCGGGATGCCGCGATTTCACCGCGGCTATCCCGAACAGCCCACTGAGCTAGCCGGCATGCTTTCGGTTTCACTTTAGACGCGTCGTTCAACTTTGCCGTGGCCCCGCGTTATAGATCGGGAGTGGACACATGACGTTCCAGTACGTCATGTGTCCTTAAGGGGTTAAGTACCAGGGAGCAAAGGCGTACCTGTACGCCCTTGGTCCTTAAGGGGTTAAAGTCCCATACAACTCCATGGGAAATATATGTTACTGCATAACTTCCAAACGGCTGGAGATATTTTGATAATACTTGGTCACATATTACTTATATGTCCACTTAAAATATAGGACAGTTAATTTAACCCTTAACCACCCACATTTGTGAGGTTCGGGGTTTTTGTTTAAAGTCCCATGAAAATCAATGGGAAATGTATGTTCCCACATAACTTCCATACGGCTGGAGATATTTCAATACCTGGTGCACATATTATGGGTCGGGATATGAGGTTGGCATAGGAGGTCGAGTTAGGAGGTCGGGATATGACGACGGGATTTGAGGATGGGACAGGAGGTCGAGATAGGTGGTCGGGATAGGAGGACGGGATAGGAGGTCGAGATAAGAGGACGGGATAGGAGGTTGGGATAGGAGGTCAGGATAGGAGGACGGGATAGGAGGTCGAGTTAGGAGGTTGGGATATGAGGATGGGATAAGAGGACGGGATAGGAGGTCGAGATAGGAGGAGGGGATAGGAGGTTATGTTAGGAGGTCAGGATATGAGGACGGAGATAGGAGGTCAGGATAGGAGGTCAGGATATGAGGACGGGTTAAGAGAACGGGATAGGAGGTGGAGATAGGGGGTCAGGATAGGAGGTTGGGATAGGAGGACGGGATAGGAGGTCGGGATAGGAGGAGGGGATAGGAGAATGGGATAGGAGGATGGAATAGGAGGGTGGAATAGGCGGTCAAGTTAGGAGGTCGGAATATGAGGTGGGGATAGGAGGACGGGATAGGAGGACGGGATAGGAGGACAGGAGGATGGGATAGGAGGTCGGGACAGGAGGAGGGGATAGGAGAATGGGATAGGAGGGTGGAATAGGCGGTCGAGTTAGGAGGTTGGAATATGAGGTGGAGATAGGACGGGATAGGAGGACGGGATAGGAGGATGGGATAGGAGGACGGGATAGGAGGACGGGATAGGAGGTCGGGACAGGAGGTCGAGATTGGAGGACGGGATAGGAGGACTGGATAGGAGATCGGGATAGGAGGTCGGGATAGGAGGACCGGATATGGGGTTGTGATATGACAACAATATATGGGGATGGGATATGAAGTCAAAAGTTTTCTCCTCTGTTGATTTTCCTCCCCTGAGGAAGGAAAAAACAGGCAACACCGGGTACTCAGCTAGTATCACCATATAATTGGAAACGCTACATCAGTGTAAACTGTGTCGGTAATATATGCTGTGGCCATTGCAATAATCAATGCATTGGTAGTGTGGATTGCGCTTGGAATCTGTGAAAGGAAGTACCTAGCATGAGTAATTAATAGAAAATGCAATATCAGTGTGATTTGTATCCAAGCATCATCATCTATAATAAATGGCACTAGAAGATATATACTTGATGTATTTACAGTAGGACTATTACAGTGCATCCTGTGCGAATGATGTCTTGCCAACTGTAGAAAATCGTCTCCATAGGGATTAATCGAGATATTGCACAACATTAACGGATCTGCAAGCTAAGTTGTGATGCTTAACCCCTTAAAGACCCAGCCTAAATATACCTTAAGGACCCGGCCATTTTTTGAACATCTGACCACTGTTTAAGCATTAATAACTCTGGGATGCTTTTACCTTCCATTCTGATTCCGAGATTGTTTTTTCGTGACATATTCTAGTTTATGTTAGTGGTAAAATTGTGTCGATACTTGCATCATTTCTTGGTGAAAAATTCCAAAATTTGATGAAAAAATTGAAAATTTTGCATTTTTTTTTTAACTTTGAAGCTCTCTGCTTATAAGGAAAATGGATATTCCAAATAAATTATATATTGATTCACATATACAATATGTCTACTTTATGTTTGCATCATAAAGTTGACAAGTTTTTACTTTTGGAAGACACCAGAGGGCTTCAAAATATAGCAGCAATTTTCCAATTTTTCACAAAATTTTCAAAATCGGAATTTTTCAGGGACCACTTCAGTTTTGAAGTGGATTTCAAGGGCTTTCTTATAAAAAAAAAATACTCCATAAATGACCCCATTATAAAAACTGCACCCCTCAAAGTATTCAAAATGACATTCAGAAAGTTTTTTAACCCTTTAGGTGTTTCACAGGAATAGCAGCAAAGTGAAGGAGAAAATTCAAAATCTTCATTTTTTACACTCACATGTTGACCCAGTTTTAGAATTTTTAAAAGGGGTAATAGATGAAAAATCCCCCCACAATTTGTAACCCAATTTCTCTCGAGTAAGGAAATACCTCATACGTGGATGTCAAGTGTTTGGCGGGCCCAGTAGAGGGCTCAGAAGGGAAGGAGCGACAATAGGATTTTGGAGAGTGAATTTTGCTGAAATGTTTTTTGGGGGGCATGTCACATTTAGGAAGCCCCTATGGTGCCAGAACAGCAGAAAACCCCCACATGGCATACCATTTTGGAAACTACACCCCTCAAGGCATGTAACAAGGGGTCCAGTGAGCCTTAACACCCCACAGGTGTTTGACAACTTTTCGTTAAAGTCGGATGTGTAAATGAAAAAAAAAATTTTTCACTAAAGGTGCAGTTTTTCCCCAAATTTATCATTTTTACAAAGGGTAATGGGAGGAAATGCCCCCCAAAATTTGTAACCCCATCTCTTCTGAGTATATAAATACCCCATGTTAGGACGTAAAATGCTCTGCGAGCGAACTACAATACTCAGAAGAGAAGGAGTCACATTTAGCTTTTGGAAAGCAAATTTTGCTGAAATGGTGTTTGGGGGGCATGTCACATTTAGGAAGCACAGAACAGCCAGAACAGCAAAAAAAAAAAAATACATGGCATTCCATTTTGGAAACTACACCCCTCAACGTAACAAGGGAAACAGTGAGCCTTAACACCTCACAGGTATTTCACGACTTTTTGTGAAAGTTGGATGGGTAAATGAAAAAATATTATTTTTTCACTAAAATGCTGTGTTTTCCCCAAATTTAACATTTTTACAAGGGGTAATAGGAGAAAATGACCACCAAAATTTGTAACCCCATTTCTTCTAAGTATGGAAATACCCCATGTTTGGACGTCAAGTGCTCTGCTGGCACACTACAATGCTCAGAAGAGAAGGAGCGCCATTGAGCTTTTTGAACGAGAATTTGTTTGGAATGGAAGTCGGGGGGCATGGGCGTTTACAAAGCCCCTCGTGGTGCCAGAACAGTCGACCCCCGCACATGTGACCCCATTTTGGAAACTACACCCCTCACAGAATTTAATAAGTCGTGCAGTGAGTATTTACACCCCACTGACGTTTGGCAGATCTTTGGAACAGTGGGCTGTGCAAATTAAAAATTTTATTTTTCATTTTCACGGATCACTGTTCCAAAAATCTGTCAGACACCTGTGGGGCGTAAATGCTCACTGTACCCCTTATTACATTACGTGAGGGATGTAGTTTCCAAAATGGGGACACATGTGGGGGGGTCCATTGTTCTGGCAGTAAGGGGACTTTGTAAACACACGTGGCCTTCAATTCCGGACAAATTTTCTCTTCACAATGGCGCGCCCTCTCTTCTGAGCAAAAATTTTTAATTTGGGGGGAAACACACATTTTAGTGAAAATTTTTTTTTTTTTTTTACATATGCAAAAGTCGTGAAACCCCTGTGGGGTATTAAGGCTCACTTTATTCCTTGTTACGTTCCTCAAGGGGTCTAGTTTCCAAAATGGTATGCCATGTGTTTATTTTTTGCTGTTCTGGCACCATAGGGGCTTCCTAAATGCAACATGCCCCCCGAGCAAAATTTGCTCTCAAAAAGCCAAATATTACTCCTTCTCTTCTGAGCATTGTAGTTCGCCCGTAGTGCACTTCAGGCCAACGTATGGGGTACCTCCATACTCAGAAGAGATGGGGTTACAAATTTTGGGGGGTATTTTCTGCTATTAACCCTTGGAAAAATGTGAAATTTGGGGAGAAACACACATTTTAGTGAAAACATTTTTTTTTTTTTTTTTTACAAATGCAAAAGTCGAGAAACACCTGTGGGGTATTAAGGCTCACTTTATTCCTTGTTATGTTCCCCAAGGGGTCTAGTTTCCAAAATGGTATGCCATGTGTTTTTTTTTTTTTTTTTGCTGTTCTGGCACCATAGGGGCTTCCTAAATGCAACATGCCCCCCAAAAACCATTTCTGAAAAACATACTCTCCAAAATCCCCTTGTCGCTCCTTCGCTTCTGAGCCCTCTACTGCACCCGCCAAACAATTTACATAGACATATGAGGTATGTCCTTACTCGAGAGAAATTGGGCTACAAATATAAGTATACATTTTCTCCTTTTACCCCTTCTAAAAATTCTAAAATTGGGTTTACAAGAACATGCGAGTGTAAAAAATGAAGATTGTGAATTTTCTCCTTCACTTTTCTGCTATTCCTGTGAAACACCTAAAGGGTTAAAACACTTACTAAATGTCATTTTGAATACTATGGGGGGTGCAGTTTTTATAATGGGGTCATTTGTGGGGTATTTCTAATATGAAGACCCTTCAAATCCACTTCAAACCTGAACTGGTCCCTGAAAAATAGTGAGTTTGAAAATTTTGTGAAAAATTGGAAAATTGCTGCTGAACTTTGAAGCCCTCTGATGTCTTCCAAAAGTAAAAACACGTCAATTTTATGATTCAAACATAAAGTAGACATATTGGAAATGTGAATTAAAAAAAAAATATATTTTGAATATCCATTTTCCTTACAAGCAGAGATTCAAAGTTAGAAAAATGCAAAATTTTCTAATTTTTCATCAAATTTTGGGATTTTTCACCAAGAAAGGATGCAAGTTACCACAAAATTTTACCACTATGTTAAAGTAGAATATGTCACGAAAAAACAATCTCGGAATCAGAATGATAACTAAAAGCATAACCAGAGTTATTAATGTTTAAAGTGACAGTGGTCAGATGTGCAAAAAAACGCTCTGGTCCTAAGGTGTAAAATGGCCTGGTCCTTAACCCCTTAACGACGCAGGACGTATATTTACGTCCTGCGTCGGCTCCCGCGATATGAAACGGGATCGCGCCGCGATCCCGCATCATATCGCGTGGGTCCCGGCGCTAATCAACGGCCGGGACCCGCGGCTAATACCACACATCGCCGAGCGCAGCGATGTGCGGTATTAACCCTTTAGAAGCGGCGGTCAAAGCTGACCGCCGCTTCTAAAGTGAAACTGAAAGTATCCCGGCTGCTCAGTCGGGCTGTTCGGGACCGCCGCGGTGAAATCGCGGCGTCCCGAACAGCTGATCGGACACCGGGAGGGCTCTTACCTGCCTCCTCGGTGTCCGATCGACGAATGACTGCTCCGTGCCTGAGATCCAGGCAGGAGCAGTCAAGCGTCGATAATGCTGATCACAGGCGTGTTAATACACGCCTGTGATCAGGATGAGAGATCAGTGTGTGCAGTGTTATAGGTCCCTATGGAACCTATAACACTGCAAAAAAAAAAGTAAATTAATAAAGGTCATTTAACCCCTTCCCTAATAAAAGTTTGAATCACCCCCCTTTTCCCATAAGAAAAATAAAACAGTGTAAAAAAAAATAAAAATAAACATATGTGGTATCGCCGCGTGCGTAAATGTCCGAACTATAAAAATATATAATTAATTAAGCCGTACAATCAATGGCGTACGCGCAAAAAAATTCCAAAGTCCAAAAAAGCGTATTTTGGTAACTTTTTATAACATTAAAAAATTAATAAAAAGTGATCAAAAAGTCAGATCAAAACAAAAATCATATCAATAAAAACTTCAAAAAATGAGTCCTCATACCGCCCTGTACGTGGAAAAATAAAAAAGTTATAGGGGTCAGAAGAGGACATTTTTAAATGTATAAATTTTCCTGCATGTAGTTATGATTTTTTCCAGAAGTGCGACAAAATCAAACCTATATAAGTAGGGTATAATTTTAACCGTATGGACCTACAGAATAATGATAAGGTGTAATTTTTACCGAAATATGCACTGCGTAGAAACGGAAGCCCCCAAAAGTTACAAAATGGCGTTTTTTTTCAATTTTGTCGCACAATGATTTTTTTTTCCGTTTCGCCGTGCATTTTTGGGTAAAATGACTAATGTCACTGCAAAGTAGAATTGGCGATGCAAAAAATAAGCCATAATATGGATTTTTAGGTGGAAAATTGAAAGGGTTATGATTTTTTTAAAGGTAAGGAGGAAAAAACGAAAGTGCAAAAACGGAAAAACCCTGAGTCCTTAAGGGGTTAAGGGGTTAAAGGGGTACTCCGGTGAAAACTTTTTTTTTAAATCAACTGGTGCCAGAAAGTTAAACAGATTTGTAAATTACTTCTATTAAAAAATCTTAATCCTTCCTGTACTTATTAGCTGCTGAATACTACAGCGGAAATTATTTTCTTTTTGAAACACAGAGCTGTCTGCTGACATCACGAGCACAGTGCTCTCTGCTGACATCTCTGTCCATTTTAAGAACTGTCCAGAACAGCATATGTTTGCTATGGGGATTTCCTTTTACTCTGGAAGTTCCTAAAATGGACAGAGATGTCTGCAGAGAGCACTGTGCTCATGATGTCAGAAGACAGCTCTGTGTTTCAAATGGAAAAGAATTTCCACTGTAGTATTCAGCAGCTAATAAGTACAGGAAGGATTAAGATTTTTTAATAGAATTAATTTACAAATCTGTTTAACTTTCTGGCACCAGTTGATTTAAAAAAAGTTTTTCATCGGAGTACCCCTTTAAGGTGTGAACTAGTACTGAGCCTTACATATTCTACAAGTGAAGCATCCATAGACTTTGGTATCCTAAGATGGATGCAATGCTATAAATGAAGGACAGCAATCTGATGGCGACCTAATCTGAATATTTAGAAATGTTTTTTGCAATTTTTTTCTTGATTTTTGACACATTATTGATATTTTTATACTAGCATGATAAAAGCTAAGTTTTAAGGTTCCCTTTACAGTCACAATTTTTCTATAACTTTTTCTGGGAGACCTAATTTACCTATCTAGTAATATCAGTGCCCCGTATTAGTACAGGTACTACAGCTCCCATCATGGAACAATTTGTAGTAGTACTACCTAAAAAATAGAGAAAAAAAGTGAAACACACATACACACACTTTATTAAACCCAATATTAAAATACATTACTAATAAAAAATTAAAATAAATTATAAAAAATATATTATTTTCACATTTAAATGGCCCCTTTCTACATTTTTATTATTGTCGGCTACATTTTTAGGTCCCTGCCCGCCCACATAAATTGATCCCTGTTTAAAGACATTAACAAAACATTTTTTTTTTATTTTGTCTTCCAATTTTCGGGAACGGGCAGGGACCTAAAAATGTAGCCGACAATAATAAAAATGTAGAAAGGGGCCATTTAAATGTAAGAATAATATTTTTTATAATTAATTTTTAATTTTTTTTTTATTAGTAATGTATTTTAAGGCCTTAAGGACGCAGGGTTTTTCAGTTTTTGCACTTTCGTTTTTTCCTCCTTACCTTTTAAAAATCATAACCCTTTCAATTTTCCACCTAAAAATCCATATTATGGCTTATTTTTTGCATCACCAATTCTACTTTGCAGTGACAGTCATTTTACCCATTTTGTAACTTTTGGGGGCTTCCGTTTGTATGCAGTGCATATTTCGGTAAAAATGACACTTTATCATTATTCTGTAGGTCCATACAGTTAAAATGATACCCTACTTATATAGGTTTCATTTTGTTGTACTTCTGGGAAAAATCATAACTACATGCAGGAAAATGTATACGTTTAAAAATGTCCTATTCTGACCCCTATAACTTTTTTTATTTTTCCACGTACAGGTCGGCATGAGGACTCATTTTTTGCGCCGTCATCTGAAGTTTTTATCAGTACCATTTTTGTTTTGATGGGACTTTTTGATCACTTTTTATAAATTTTTTAATGGTATAAAAAGTGACCAAAAATACGCTATTTTGGACTTTTTTTTTACGTGTACGCCATTGACCGTGCGGTTTAATTAATGATATATTTTTATAGTTCAGACATTTACGCACGCGGCAATACTACATGTTTATTTTTATTTACACTGTTTTATTTATTTTTTTATGGGAAAAGGGGGGTGATTCAAACTTTTATTAGGGAAGGGGTTTAAAAGATCTTTATTAACACTTTTTTCCCTTTTTTTTTGCAGTGTTAACTCCAATAGGGACCTATAACACTGCACACACTGATCTTTTACACAGATCACTGGCGTGTATTGACACACCTGTGATCAGTGTTATCGGCGCTTGACTGCTCCTGCCTGGATCTCGGGCACGGAGCAGTCATTCGCTGATCTCACTCCGAGGAGGCAGGTAAGGGCCCTCCCGGTGTCCTGTAAGCTGTTCGGGATGCCGCGATTTCACCGCGGCAGTCCCGAACAGCCCAACTGAGCAGCCGGGATACTTTCACTTCAGACACGGCGGTCAGCTTTGATCGCCGCGTCTGAAGGGTTAATATAGGGCATCACCGCAATCGGTGATGTCCTATATTAGCCGCGGGTCCCGGCCATTGACAGCCCCCGGGACCGACCCGATATGACGCGCGTGACCCCGCGGCATATCGCGGGAGCCGACAGAGGACGTAAATATACGTCCTTCGTTGTTAAGGGGTTAATATTGTGTTTAAAAAAGTGTGTGTGTTTCACTTTTTTTCTCTATTTTTTAAATTTTTTAGGTAGTACTACTACTTCCAGCATGAAACAGACTGTTACATGATGGGGGCTGTAGTACCTGTACTAATAGACAGATCGCCCCGGGCGTCACTCCTGACACCCGATGCTTTCTCCTGCGCTCACATCTCTGCACTATACTCCACTGGCCAGTCATGTGAATAGAATTCACATCACTTGTTCATATTTACCGCAGAGAGCTGTGATTGGCCAGATGGTTCCAGCCACTCACAGCTCCCTGCGAAAATATGAATAGGTATATATACTGCATATACTCATACTACAGTGGGACCAGAGAAAAGCGGCCGGCCACCCGCATCTATGCATTATACAGGACAATTGCATCGGGTGACAGAGTGTGCTCCATGTTGGGAGCAGTAGTAGCTGCAGTTAAAGGGAACCAACCATCACTTTTTTACCCCCTGTAACTATTAAAAACACGTCCTAGAGCATGTAGCCATTGTTCCTACCATGTTTCTGTAGTGCATGGCAATGAATGAAAAGCTCCGAAAATCAACTTATAAAATGTCCCGCGCTGTATGTTAATTTCTGTAAGTAGTCACTTGGGCGGTGCTGCATTCCTATTTAGTCACCGTGGCCAGAGCTAAAATCACGCCCCTCCCGTCCTAAACACGCCTACATGGGCGTGATTAACAGCCTGGCCGCAGTGGAATCAGCCTCGTCTCTCCTGTCAGCTCGTGCAGGGAAAGGAGCGCGTTAGTCTGCAGACTGCTGGAGTGCCGCTGGGTCCTAGTGCCAGCCGGATACATACACTCTCCTGCTGTCAGTGGAGAGATCAGAGCAGAACATCTAGAGATCGGCGAGGGACACATAGGACATATTGTAGTAGTGATCATCAGATTCCCCCCCCCACACTCTTTTCAGTGTATAACATAATTTAATACATACACCTAACTAACATTTAGTAATCTACCCAAGAAGACAGGTGGACAGGAGGATTGAAGTACAATATGTCCTATGTGTCCCTCGCCGATCTCTAGATGTTCTGCTCTGATCTCTCCACTGACAGCAGGAGAGTGTATGTATCCGGCTGGCACTAGGACCCAGCGGCACTCCAGCAGTCTGCAGACTCACGCGCTCCTTTCCCTGCACGAGCTGACAGGAGAGACGAGGCTGATTCTACTGCTGCCGGGCTGTTAATCACGCCCATGTAGGCGTGTTTAGGACGGGAGGGGAGTGATTTCAGCTCTGGCCACGGTGACTAAATAGGAATGCAGCACCGCCCAAGTGACTACTTACAGAAATTAACATACAGCGCGGGACATTTTATAAGTTGATTTTCGGAGCTTTTCATTCATTGCCATGCACTACAGAAACATGGTAGGAACAATGGTTACATGCTCTAGGACGTGTTTTTAATAGTTACAGGGGGTAAAAAGTGATGATTGGTTCCCTTTAAGGACAAATCACAGCAGGTGTTACTCCTGACACCTGCTGCAATCTCTATCTCTATTACAGAGATGCAAGCGCAGGAGAAAGCCACTTGCATCTATACATTATACAGGACGATCGCATGGGTGTCGCTAATGAAGAAATTCGTTATTTCGAATCGAGTTGAAGTCCGGATTCAGTCCAAATCAAATTTTTCATTAAATTCAGAATGAATTTTTCTTTTTTTTTTTAGGCAAAAACATAAAACCAAATTGAAGATTCATGTGAGATAGTTTTTTAAAAGATCTCCATTACTGTACAAGTCGAGCAAGTAGCTCAGAGTCCATTCAAAAACCAGTGTATCAGTATTCCAGGTGTGCGACACTGAGGCAGTAGGTATCTATGTACCAGAATTGTGTTTTTTTTTTTTTAAACATCTTACAGTTCTTAGCAGTTTGAACATCTCCCAATACATCACTTTGAAGGTATGCAAACTGTGCAACTTGACCACTAAGGCAGTTTTCTTTTAGATTTTTACCTATTATGGATGAAAAGAGACCAGAGGTGACAATTAGCTGCAAAGTACTAATTTCTTAATTCTTAACAACAATTTTTTTGTTTTCTTTTCTGTTGCTCTGGCACCATAGGGGCTTCCAAAAAGCGACATGTCCCCCAAAAACAATTTCAGCAAAATTTGCTTACGAAAAGCCAAATGTGGCTCCTTCACTTCTGAGCATTGTAGTGCACCTGCAGAACACTTTATGTCCACACATGGGGTATTTTTGGGGGGCATTTTCTCCTATTATCTCTTGAAAAAAATTGTAAATTTGGGGGGGAAAAATTGTAAATCTGGGGGCAAAAAATGCATTTTAGTGAACATTTTTTTTTAATTTACACATCAGACTATACCGAAAAGTCGTCAAACACCTGTGGGGTGTTAAGGCTCACTGTACCCCTTGTTACGTGCCTTGAGGGTTGTAGTTTCCAAAATAGTATGCCATGTGTTTTTTTTTTTTTTTTTGCGGTTATGGCACCATAGGGGCTACCTAAATGCGACATGCCCCCCAAAAACCATTTCAGCAAAATTCACTACTCCAAAATCCCATTGTCGCTCCTTCCCTTCGGAGCCCTCTGGTGCACCCAATGAGCATTTTACATTCACATATGAGGTATTTTCTAACTCGAGAGAAATTGGGATACACATTTTTATGGGGCTTTTTCTCCTTTTACCCCTTTAAAAACTGGGTCTACAAGAACACGTTAGTGTAAAAAAAAAATGGAGATTTTGAATTTTCTCCTTCACTTTGCTGCTATTCCTGTTAAACACCTAAAGGGTTGAACTTTCTGAATGTCATTTTGTATACTTTAAGGGGTGAAGTTTTGATAATGAGGTCATTTATGGGGTATTTCTAATATGAAGGCCTCTGAAATCCACTTCAAAACCTAACTGACCCCTGAAAAATTCAGATTTTGCAAATTTTGGGAAAAATTGGAAAATTTCTGCTGAACTTTAAAGGCATCTGATGCCTTCCAAAAAAGTAAAAACATGTCAACTTTATAATGCAAACATAAAGTAGACATATTGTATATGTGAATCAACATATAATTTATTTATTCGGTATGTCTATTTTCCTTACAAGCAGAGAGCTTCAAAGTTAGAACTGATGCAAGTATCGACGAAAGAAAAAAGTAGAATATGTCACGAAAAAACAAGTAAAAGCATCCTAGAGTTATTAATGCTTAGAAACAGTGGTCAGATGTGCAAAAAATGCTCTGCTTCTTAAGGTGAAAATGGGCTTGGCCCTTAAAGGGGTACTCCGCCCCTAGACATCTTATCCCCTATCCAAAGGATAGGGGATAAGATGTCAGATCGCCGCGGCCCCGCTGCTGGGGAGCCCTGGGATCCCCGCTGCGGCACCCCGCTATCATTACAGCACAGAGCGAGTTCGCTCTGTGCGTAATGACGGGCGATACGGGGGACAGAGCAGCGTGATGTCATGGCTCCGCCCCTCATGACATCACGGCCCGTCCCCTTAATGCAAGTCTATGGGAGGGGGCGTGACGACCGCCACGCCCCATCCAATAGACTTGTATTGAAAGGGGCAGGCCGTGATGTCACGAGGGGCGGAGCCGTGACATAACGATGCTCCGGCCCCTGTATTGCCCGTCATTACATGCAGAGCGAACTCGCTCTGTGCTGTAATGAGAGCGCGGTGCCGCAGCCGGGATCCCAGGGCTCCCCAGCAGCGGGACCGCGGCGATCTGACATCTTATCCCCTGTCCTTTGGATAGGGGATAAGATGTCTAGGGACGGAGTACCCCTTTAAGGGATTAACAAAGGAGCACATTTTCAGGGGCCATTTACATTTCTGTAACTTAAAGGGGTACTCCGGTGCTTACACATCTTTTCCCCTATCCAAAGGATAGGGGATAAGATGCCTGATCGCGGGAGTCCCACCGCTGGGGACCCCCGTGATATTGCACGCGGCACCCCGTTTGTAATCAGTCCCCGGAGGGTGTTCGCTTCGGGACTGATTACCGGCGACAACAGGGCGGGCGGCGTGTGACGTCACGCCCCCGTGTGACGTCACGCTCTGCCTCTCAATGCAAGCCTACGGGAGGGGGCGTGATAGCTGTCACGCCCCCTCCCATAGGCTTGCATTGAGGGGCGGAGGCGTGACGTCACACACCGCCCAACCTGTGGTCGCCGGTAATCAGACCCGGAGCGACTCCCGCGATCAGGCATCTTGTCCCCTATCCTTTGGATAGGGGAAAAGATGTGTAAGCACCGGAGTACCCCTTTAACCCCTTAACGACGCAGGGCGTATATTTACGTCCTGCGCCGGCTCCCGCGATATGAAGCGGGATCGCGCCGCGATCCCGCATCATATCGCGTCGGTCCCGGCGCTCATCAACGGCCGGGACACGCGGCTAATACCACACATCGCCGATCGCGGCTATGTGCGGTATTAACCCTTTAGAAGCGGCGGTCAAAGCTGACCGCCGCTTCTAAAGTGAAAGTGAAAGGGACCCGGCTGCTCAGTCGGGCTGTTCGGGACCGCCGCGGTGAAATCGCGGCGTCCCGAACAGCTGACAGGACACCGGGAGGGCCCTTACCTGCCTCCTCGGTGTGCGATCGGCGAATGACTGCTCCGTGCCTGAGATTCAGGCAGGAGCAGTCAAGCACCGATAACACTGATCACAGGCGTGTTAATACACGCCTGTGATCTGTGTAGAAGATCAGTGTGTGAAGTGTCATAGGTCCCTATGGGACCTATAACACTGCAAAAAAAATGTAAAAAAAAAAGTGTTAATAAAGGTCATTTAACCCCTTCCCTAATAAAAGTTTGAATCACCCCCCTTTTCCCATAGTAAAATAAAACAGTGTAAAAAAAATAAAAATAAACATATGTGGTATTGCCGCATGCGTAAATGTCCGAACTATAAAAATATATCATTAATTAAACCGGACGGTCAATGGCGTACGCGCAAAAAAATTCCAAAGTCCAAAAAAGCGTATTTCGGTCACTTTTTATACCATTAAAAAATGAATAAAAAGTGATCAAAAAGTCCGATCAAAACAAAAATCATACTGATAAAAACTTCAGATCACGGCGCAAAAAATTAGTACTCATAACGCCCTGTACGTGGAAAAATAAAAAAGTTATAGGGGTCAGAAGATGACATTTTTAAACGTATACATTTTCCTGCACGTAGTTATGATTTTTTCCAGAAGTGCGACAAAATCAAACCTATATAAGTAGGGTATCATTTTAACCGTATGGACCTACAAAATAATGATAAGGTGTAATTTTTACCAAAATATGCACTGCGTAGCAACGGAAGCCCCCAAAAGTTACAAAATGGCTGTTTTTTTTCGATTTTGTCGCACAATGATTTTTTTTTTCCGTTTCGCCATGCATTTTTGGGTAAAATGACTAATGTCATTGCAAAGTAGAATTGGCGACGCAAAAAATAAGCCATAATATGGATTTTTAGGTGGAAAATTGAAAGGGTTATGATTTTTAAAAGGTAAGGAGGAAAAAACGAAAATGCAAAAACGGAAAAACCCTGAGTCCTTAAGGGGTTAATACACAGCTCAAAAAAAATAAAGGGAACACTTAAACAACACAATGTAACTCCAAGTCAATGACACTTCTGTGAAATCACACTGTCCACTTAGGAAGCAACACTGATTGACAATCAATTTCCTTTTAGAAGGTGAGGCGGAAAATATTAATGTGCAAAAACGAAAAAATCTGTGCTGCTTAAGGGGTTATATTCCAATGTACTTTGTTTACACTTGAGGCCCCTCCCACTGTATTTGGCTCTGTATTAGTTATGTACCCCATATGTTTATTTTTACATACATTTTTAACCAGTTTTTGCATTTTAGTTTTTTCCTCCTCACCTAAAAATCATAACGCTTTCAGTATTCCACCTACCAACCTATATTAGGGCTTGTTTTATACGCTATCAACTTCAGTCATTTCACCAAAAACCAAAAAAAGAATAATTATTTGTAGGACAAAACCAGACCATTTTGTGGCTTCCGTTTCTACGCAGTGTACTTTTCGGTAAAAGTGACACCCTATGTTTATTCTATATGGTCCATATGGTTACAAGGATACCCAATTTATGTAGGTTTTATTTTACAACTTAAAAATTATAACTAGATGCACCAAAATTAGTGTGTTTAAAATTGTCATCTTCCTACCCCTATAACCCTATAATTTTTCAGAATTATTTTTTCCGAATGATCTAAACTTTTAGTATGAAAGGGGTTAATTCACATGTATTAACTTTTTTTTAACACAATTTTTTTGTCCCCATAGGGGACTATTACGTGCAATCTTCAGATTGCATACACTGTTCAATGCCATGCCATAGCACTGATCAGTGTTATCAGTGGTCTGCTGCTCCAGCTTGTTGAGCAGACATGTAGCAGCAGATCACCAATCGGACAGCAAGGAGGCAAATAGGGACCCTCCTCCTGTCCTCTCATCTGTTCCATACACTGCGATTTCACCACGGTGGTCCCGAACTGCCCGACTGAGCTGCCGGGAAGGTCTTACTTTCACTTTGGCTGCGCCAATCAACTTTGATCGCCGCGTCTAAGGGGTTAATGCCGGGCATCACCGCGCTCGGTGATGTCCAGTATTAGACAAGGGTCCTGGCGGATGATAGCCGCCGGGACCACCCGGCTATGACGCGGGATCAGCTCGTGAGCCCGCGTCATGGCAGGGGAGCAGGCGCAGGGAGTACAGGTATGCCCTGCATTATTAACCCATTAAGGACCCAGCCCATTTATACCTTAAGGACCCGACCATTTTTTGAACATCTGACCACTGTCACTTAAAGCATTAATAACTCTGGGATGCATTTACTTTTTCATTCTGTTTCCGAGATAATTTTTTCGTTACATATTCTACTTTATGTTAGTGGTAAAATTTTGTCGATACTTGCATAATTTCTTGGTGAAAAATTCTAAAATGTTATGAAAAAATTTTCATTTTTGAATTTTTTAACTTTGAAGCTCTCTGCTTATAAGGAAGATGGACATTCTAAACAAATGATATATTGATTCACATATACAATATGTCTACTTTATGTTTAGATCATAAAGTTGACATGTTTTTACTTTTGGAAGACATCAGAGGGCTTCAAAGTTCAGCAGCAATATTCCAATTTTTGACAACATTTTCAAAATCAGAATTTTTTAAGGACCAGTTCAGTTTTGAAGTTGATTTTAAGGGCCTTCATATTAGAAATACCCCACAAATGACCCAATTATAAAAACTGCACCCCTCAAAGTATCCAAAATGACATTCAGTAAGTGTGTTAACCCTTTAGGTGTTTCACAGGAATAGCAGCAAAGTGAAGGAGAAAATTCTAAATCTTCATTTTTTTACACTTGAATGTTTTTGTAGACCCAGTTTTTGAATATTTACAAGTGGTAATAGGAGAAAAAGCCCCCCAAAATTTGTAACCTAATTTCTCTCGAGTAAGGAAATACCTCGTCGGGTTCACCAGAGGGCTCAGAAGTGAAGGAGCGACAATGGGATTTTGGAGAGTGAATTTTGCTGAAATGGTTTTTGGGGGCATGTCACATTTAGAAAGCCCCTATGGTGGCAGAACAGCAGAAAACCCCACATGGCATACCATTTTGGAAACTACATCCCTCAAGGCACATAAGAAGGGGTCCAGTTAGCCTTAATACCCCACAGGTGTTTGACGACTTTTCGTTAAAATCGGATGTTTAAATGAAAAAAATATATATTTTCACTAAAGTGCATTTTTTCCCCAAATATACCATTTTTACAAAGGGTAATGGGAGAAAATGCCCCCCCCCCCCAAATTTGTAACCCCATCTCCTCTGAGTATGAAAATACCCCATGTTAGGACGTAAAATGCTCTGCGGGCAGAGGAGTCACATTTGGCTTTTTGAAAGCAAATTTTGCTGAAATGGTTTTTGGGGGGCATGTCACATTTATGAAGCCCCTGTGGTGCCAGAACAGCAAAATATACCCACATGGCATACTATTTTGGAAACTACACCCCTTAAGGAATGTAACAAGGGATACAGTGAGCCTTAACTACCCACAGGTGTTTGACGACTTTTTGATAAAGTTGGATGTGTAAATGAAAACATTTTTTTTTTTTACTAAAATGCAGTTTTTTCCCTAAATTTTATATTTTTACAAGGGGTAATAGAAGAAAATAACCCCCAAAATTTGTAACCCTATTTCTTCTGAGTATGGAAATACCCCATGTGTGGACGTCAAGTGCTCTGATGGCGAACTACAATGCTCAGAAGAGGAGGACCGGCATTGAGCTTTTAGAAAGAGAATTTGTTTGGAATGTTAGTCAGGGGCCATGTGCATTTAGAATGCCCCCCGTGGTGCCAGAACAATGGACCCCCCCACGTGTGACCCCATTTTGGAAACTACACCCCTCACAGAATTTAATAAGGGGTGCAGTGAGTATTTACACCCCACTTGGGTTTGACAGATCTTTGGAACAGTGGGCTGTGCAAATGAAAAATTACATTTTTCATTTTCATGGACCACTGTTCCAAAAATCTGTCAGACACCTGTGGGGCGTAAATGCTCACTGTACCCCTTATTACATTACATGAGGGGTGTAGTTTCCAAAATGGGGTCACATGTGGGGGGGTGGTCCATTGTTCTGGCACTATGGGGGCTTTGTAAACATACGTGGCCTTCAATTCCGGACAAATTTTCTCTTCAAAATCCCAATGTGCTATTTCTCTTCTGCATACCTGGTAAGACCACTATATGCAGGGTTAAATTTGTTTGCTTATTTCCAATAGATTCCCCTTTGGGAATCCAAAAGAACCCTAATTTCCCATATACTACTTATTGTAAGTAAAAAAAATCATAAGCTTTATTAGTTGCTACACACGTTTATATTAAAATCAAACAGCGCTGTTTGCTCCAATTTTTCTTTAAATATTGGATTCTCAATGCAGACTTCTCTGCTATTTTTGCTTCTTGTTTATGAATGAACTGTCCTGTATGCCTGCAGGTCATACAGGGTTAATGCATAGGAGCAGAAGCGCTGTCATGGTTAAAATATCCACTCTGCCCCCCTCACTTTCTCTTCTGAGCACTGTAGTTCGCCCGCAGAGCACTTTACATCCACATATGGGGTATGGTCTTACTCAGAAGAAATGGGGTTACAAATTTTGGGGGACTTTTTGCTATTTTCCCTTGTGAAAATGAAAAATTTAGGGTAACACCAGCATTTTTAGTGAAATTTTTTTTTTTCATTTTCCCATCCAACTTCGTGAAACACCTGTGGGGTGTTAAGGCTCACTATACCCCTTTTCACGTTCCGTGAGGGGTATAGTTTCCAAAATGGGGTCACATGTGGGTATTTCTTTTTTTGCGTTTATGTCAGAACCGCTGTAAAATCAGCCACCCCTGTGCAAATCACCAATTTAGGCCTCAAATGTACATAGTGCACTCTCACTCCTGAGCCTTGTTGTGCACCCGCAGAGCATTTTATGCCCACATATGGGGTATTTCCGTACTCAGGAGAAATTGCGTCACAAATTTTGAGGGTCTTTTACCGCTTGGGAAAATAAAAAGTATGGGGCAACACCAGCATGTTAGAGTAATTTTTTTTTATTTTTTTACACTAACAGGCTGGTGTAGCCCCCAACTTTTCCTTTTCATAATGGGTAAAAGGAGAAAAAGCCCCCAAAATTTGTAGTGCAATTTCTTCTGAGTATGGAAATACCCCATATGTGGCCCTAAACCGTTTCCTTGAAATACGATAGGGCTCCGAAGTGAGAGAGTGCCATGCACATTTGAGGACTAAATTAGGGATTGCATTGGGGTGGACATAGGGGTATTCTAAGCCAGTGATTCCCAAACAGGGTGCCTCCAGCTGTTGCTAAACTCCCAGCATGCCTGGACAGTCAGTGGCTGCCCAGAAATGCTGGGAGTTGTTGTTTTGCAACAGCTGGAGGCGCCGTTTTGGAAACACTGCTATACAATATGTTTTTCATTTTTATTTGGGGGGGCAGTGTAAAGGGGTGTTTATGTAGGGTTTTACCCTTTATTATGTGTTAGTGTAGTGTAGTGTTGTGTTTTTAGGGTACATTCGCACTGGCGGGTTAGGGTGAGTTTCCCGCTAGGAGTTTGCGCTGCAGCGAAAAACTTGAAGCAGGAAGCTTACTGTAAACCTGCCCGTGTGAATGTACCCTGTACATTCACATGGGGGGGGGGGGGGGGGCAAACCTCCAGCTGTTTCAAACCTACAACTCCCAGCATGCACTGACAGACCGTGCATGCTGGGAGTTGTATTTTTGCAACAGCTGGAGGCACACTGGTTGGAAATCCTTCAGTTAGGTTCTGTTACCTAACTCAGTATTTTCCAACCAGTGTGCCTCGAGCTGTTGCAAAACTACAACTCCCAGCACATACTGATCATCGAAGGGCATGCTGGGAGATGTAGTTATGCAACAGCTGGAGGTACGCAACTACAACTCCCAGCATGCTGAGACAGCTGTTTGGGCATGCTGGGATTTGCAGTTTTGCAACATCTGGAGGGCTACAGTTTAGAAACCACTGTACAGTGATCTCTAAACTGTGACCCTCCAGATGTTGCAAAACTACAAATCCCAGCATGCCCAGACAGCAAACAGCTGTTTGGGCATGCTAGGAGTTGTAGTTTTGCAAGATCTGGAGGGCCAGTTTAGAGACCACTGTATAGTGGTCTCTAACTGTAGCCCTCCAGCTGTTGCAAAACTATATATTCCAGCATGCCCAAACAGCTGTCTGGGCATGCTGGGAGTTGTAGTTTTGCAACATCTGGAGGGCTACAGTGTAGAGACTAGGGATCGTCCGATTATTGGTATCGACCGATTATTATCGGCCGATAATCACGATTTTGGGCATTATCGGTATTGGCAATTATCTTGCCGATAAGCCGATAATGCCCCGTCCCCCGGACCACCCCCAACCACACCGCGATCGCCCCCCACAATCCCCCCCGCCGCACCGCGACCGCCCCCTCGACCCACCGCACCGCACCCCCCACCGTAGTGCTGGGCAGTATACCGGTATGGATTTTTGCCCATACCGCTATACCGGTCGGGCCCCTCCCCCACCCTCCGAGTCAATAAAAAAAAATTAAACTTACCCGTAATGGGGGTGGTCCGGGCCATCCATCCTTCCTGTAGTGTCCGGCGTCATTCCGGGTGGAGGGTGAACCGGTCCGGGCTGTCCTTCTGACGTCACGGCGTAGCGGCGTCTATGCAGCGTACTAGGCCGGAGCCTGCCCGGAGTGGAGAAGAGGACCCCGGAGAAGAAGTACAGCCCGGACCGGTTCACCCTCCACCCGGAATGCTGCCGCACACTACAGGAAGGAAGGCTGGCCCGGACCACCCTGACAGGTAGGGGGAGAGAAGCGGGTGGTGGTGGCGGCGGCCTATGGCACCGCAAAAGCCACTGCAGTGCATTGATTTAAAGCTCCCGCTTTAAATCAATGATCTGCAGCGGTGTCGCAGGGGGATGAATAGCCGATAACTTATACCGGAATATCGGTGTAAGTTATCGGCTATCCGCCCTAACCTCCACCGATTATCGGTATCGGCCCTAAAAAAACGATATCGGTCGATCCCTAGTAGAGACCACTGTATAGTATAGGCTATTAAGGCCGGCCCCCAGCTACAAGAATCAGCTGGGGGCCGGCCGGTATGATGTGGGCTCGATTCGGAAGCCCGCGCCATACAACGGTTGCTGTCTCAGGACAAGCCGGCTTGTCCTTAGACGGCAACCGGTTAATATCTTCACCATCCCTGGGGGCACATATGTCCCCCGGGGATGGTGACGATAATGGGGGAGATTTATCAAAACCTGTCCAGGGGAAAGTTGCTGAGTTGCCCATAGCAACCAATCAGATCACTTCTTTCATTTTTCAAAAATGAAAGAAGCGATCTGATTGGTTGCTATTGGCAACTCAGCAACTTTTCCTCTGGACAGATTTTGATAAGTCTCCCCCAATGATTTTAGAATACATAACACATTGCATTATACAGTATACGCTAAAATATGCTGATTAGTTCCCTTTAAGATGTAAGAAAATTTGAGTTCCAGTGTTTATGGTTTGACATTGTGGTGCTATACTGTTTATGCAACTCCCAATAAATCTATAGGAGTTACATAACTGTGGAAAACAGCCAGAACAAGAGGAACCTCCTTTTACAAATAGATCAAACTAAGATCAAAAACTGCAGTGGCAGGTCTCCAAAAACTGCCAGAAAAAACCTAAATGAAAACCTAGCTTTATAGTGCTGGTCGTGAGTACTTGTATATTGTCCCTGCAATAGGACACACATCTGACCCTTATGGAATATCCTGTGGATACAAAGCTTCAGAGATTTGCTGCACTACAAGTTTCAAACATTTCAATATCACAAAGACACAAAAAAGATAAATAAAATGTGTTGTGTACTTGGACGCCTCCACTACAACACTGCAGCTTCAACTCCAACTGCAGAAAATCTAAAACAACTGTCCTGTTGGGGTTAAGAGCATTGCAGATCTTAGCTCGCCCTAAACACTATCCCCATTTACTAGGACAATCTACCCTAAACGATGGCCCCCAACTGGGTGATGATCCCTACACTGAAATAAGTGCACAGGGCATCAGGAAGGGTCAGACAGGCAAGGTCAGCAACACAGGGGTAAAAAAAAAAAAAATACAGAATAGGCAGACAAAGCAGAGCAAGGAATTCAGAACCAAAAGGGCAGCCCAGTACACAAACAACATCAGGACACGCAGGGGTCAAACCTGTAGAGAGATACAAAATCAGCAGGCAAAAGGCAAGTCACAAGCAGAAGTCAGGTATTCAAAAAGCTGGTAATTACTCACCGGTAATTCTGTTTTCACGAGCCATGACAGCATCACGTGAGAGAGGGACTCCGCCCCTAGGGACAGGAAATCTTGGAGAATAAAAGGAAGTCTCCTCCTCTCCGTTTTCAGTGAGTTACAGAGACCTAGAAGAGCCATCCTACTTAGTTAGTAATAACAGTCATGACAAAAAACAATAATAGCTGAACAAGAGAATATATAAATATATTTTATATGCTACACCCAAGTGATATAAAGACCACTGAAATAAACTATTTAGAAAGAAAAATAGGTGGGAATGCAGTGGTGCTGTCATGGCTTGTGAAAACAGAATTACCGGTGAGTAATTACCGGCTTTTCCCATCGCCATGACAGCACTACCTGAGAGAATACCAGAGACCAATAGGGTGGGATAACAGTTTGGAGCACCTTATAACCAAAGGATAAATCAGAACAGCTCCCCACATCCAAACGATAGTGGCGAAAAAAAGTGTGAGGAGCCGACCAAGTGGCCGCCTTACAGATTTGGTCTATCGAGGGCCCCTGTCCTCTTGGCCCAAGAGGATGCAACTGCACTGGTAGAGCGAGCCTTGAGACCAACAGGAGGAGAAAGGCCAGAAGAGACTTAAGAAAAACAAATAGCTTGCCTAATCCATCTAGCTATGGTGTTTCTTCTAAGGCTTCTTTCACACTTTGAAGTTTACCCGTTATTAAACGTCTGTTTTCTGTGTAGAAAACGGACGTTTAATAACGGATGAAATAACGGGTGCTAACGGCTCAATAAATATTCATCCGTTAAGACCCCCTTATCCCTCATCTATGGCCAAACACCTCTGCCTACAGACTCCCATAGCCAGGACTACTACTACTACCATCATGGAACAGACTTTTTTCCATGATGGGAGTAGTAATTCCCTGGCTGCGGGAGTCTGCAGACAGCTGGGGAGGCTACATTAGTGTTTGTACTTCTACCCCCATCATGGAACAGAGTCTGTTCCATGATGGGGGGGTTGTAGTACAGGGGCTGAGGGATTGATCGCACCGGGATTCATTTATGAGACCTGATGCGATCTGAAGTTATTAAGCAGGGGAGCGTGCGGCAAGCTCCACGACCCTGCGATGTATCAGTGTGTTTTAATTTTTATTTTTGAATCCCCCGCGGGGATCCCTGAATTGCCGGTACTGAGGAGCCAATCAGAGCTCTCAGAGGGAGATTTAAAAATGAACATTATGTCTAGAAGGGCCATATGTATATTAAAAGTGCTGTGGGGGCAAGATATATAGCGCTGCAGGGGGTAGACATATAGCCTATATATCTAGCCCCCAGCAGCGCATTAGATATGACCCCCGCCGTTGCATTAATAAATATTTACCCCCCGCCGACGCATTAAATATATGCCCCTTACAGCACATGTATAATGTAGCCTCGCAGCGCTTCTATATACCTATGCATGTCACCGCAAAAAAAACACTAAAATGTAACTTTTATTAGATAATTATCATAAAATATATCAAAAAACCACCACAGTGTCAATTAGATTAGACTAAAAATATTTGGTACTCAATAGTAGGATCTATGGATGGTGATCCTATAAACGTTTATATGATTCACAGATATGCCGCACACTTGCTCCTCAATATAGGAGACTTACTGATGGAGAGATCCAGATACTTTTTCTAAAGGATAGGCGGGGTGCAGGTATGTGAGGGGGATAGGGAGGAAGGACCTAGGGTGGTGTAAGGCCGAGTGGTATGGTGGCCACTACCTATGTAATACTAGGGCTGGAACCCTGTGCTACCCTTATACCTAGGCGGGTTGGTCTGTCCTAAAAAGGACGGACCCGCACTGGAACCTACTCCTACCCTCCTAGCGTAACCCTATAATGATAGACAGAAAGGAGACTGGCTGTCTCACTAATGATAACTGTCTAACTAGGTGCGGGTAGGAATGGGATAAAGAAGGCCTGTTGCCAAAGACTGCTAAAGATGCAATTCGATAGCACTATTGGCAGTGCTTGATCTGAATAATTACCAAATATAATGGATGATGAATGTTTCATGCACTAATAGCGAGCTATATGATAATATGGTATGACTAGTATAGATAGATATAATTGCCTGCTGATGGACAATAGTGCCATGACAGTACACCAAAAAATGTATGTACTAAGTTGGTCACAAATGGTTGTACAATAACAGTGCAAAATTAATCTCAACACATTGTCAAGCAACTATATATGCAGTATAAATTAATCTTAGCACATAATCAAGCAACCGTAAATATAGTGGTCAATGGATCATGGAGACCGTAACAACGGAAAGTCTGGCAGTATGTGGCAACATGAAAGTCAACAGATGAAACTTATCTGGATCCTAGAGCAATATAGGTGAGTCATAACGTCTCAACGCATTTCCTGCCCCAATCATCAGGAGACGGTAAGGGGCCTGAATGGTATCATATTGATGTATCTGATGGTCGGTCCCGGAAGCTGATGTACACCTGATGTGGGCCGCCATGCTAACTCTCATGGCGTGTTCCTATTTATATAATAGGTGCAACATTTCCACCAATAACAGGGTGTTTACCTTCAACAGTTGGTCCAATTAGCGGCATCGTTCCTTGACGTCTAGCGTATTGGCCAGAAGTCCCAGCTAGCGCTATGTCATATCCGGTGACTGATAACTCAGAGCCGGAGCGTGTAACGGTTACCAAGATACCGGTCACGTGACTGTATGCGTGTGCGTTGCTATGGCTACATATATTCCGGAAGGTAAACTAGAATAGCCAGTCACATGACTGATTGCATCATTCAGTCATGTGACAGTCCTCGTCATCTAAGTAGATTGATGGGGAACGCACAATGACATAGTTGTATGTGAGATACAGCCCGGTCCCATGATCCGGGCTGGATCCCATAATGAATGACAAGGCGCTCCATTGCGCAGCCGCACCTAGAAGCCAGCTGCTCAGAACTACTCAGCCGAGTGGCCGGGATGACTACCCACTGTCACCAATATATACGAGGTGGAAATAAATGTAGATGTATAGTTAGTAAAATTGTTATTAATTGAATGGTAAGTATTCCGGTTGTCTGCCTACACTGGACAAAACGAGACATATAAATATTAAAACAGAAATACAAATAATGAGAAGACTGAAGAGATTATGTGGTACTGATCTAACCTCTATCAGCCATTTATGGTTTGCAGCCCCAATTAGGCTGATAAATGATAAAAATAGGAATAAGCACTCCAGTGCTAATACCAGGTATGCTGGAAAAATAGGACTCGTTGACCACCTGTACACTGGGGTCTATTTTAAATAAAATGCCCCAGCTGGTGGTTGGCCAAACTGGTCATGGACTCATAAAGATTAGATAAAACTAATAAATGATAAGGTCTCATTGAGACCCCGTGAAGCCACAGATTTGAATCTGTGGATCCATCGGGTCTCTTTTTGGATCAGTAATTGGTCAAAGTTGCCCCCTCGCTTGGATGGACGGACCACTTCGACTACAGAAAACTTCAGGCACCTGGCATCGCCTTGATGGCATTTGTGGACATGTCTCGCTATAGGTGTAACTCTAGCGTGTTTAACATCATTAACATGCTTGCATATACGTCTGCGAAACTCTCTTATGGTTTTGCCTATATAATCCATCGGACAGCTGCACTGACATAGATATACCACTCCTTTATATTTACAATTGCCAAAATCCCTAATCATATAGCTGGCCCCCGTCACTGAACACATCACTGTCTTTGTTTTTTGTATAAATGGACAGGCCTTGCAACTGCCGCATTTAAAGTTACCACAAATGCGGTGTTGGAGCCATGATGATTCAGTGGCTGGTCTGGTGTAATGGCTATGGACCAATCGGTCCTGGAGACTCCGTCCCCTCCGATAGGTGACTAATGGGCGTGATGACACTACCCTATCTAAATAGGGATCGGCTTGTAGGATAGACCATTGTTTTGATAGAATATTATACATCTCTTTGGAGTGGTTATCGTAGTTGGCGATGATGCGTGTGATTCCATCACCTGTCGAGCGTGGTCGAGGTGTTAGGCGGTCATTTCGAGGTTGATCTCTTGCTTGATGGAAAGCGGACTTAAGAATTTCATTGGGATAACCTCGTTGTAGGAATCTCTTTTGAAGTTTACTAGCCTCATTGTGAAACTCGATATTAGTAGAACAGTTTTGTTGTACTCTCAGGTACTGTCCTTTCGGGATTCCTTTCCTAAGGGCTAGTGGATGAAAACTCGACCAGTGGAGCAGACTGTTTGTGGCAGTTGTTTTGCGATAGAGAGTGGTAGAGATATTCCCAGCTTGATCCTTCTGTATCAGAACATCAAGGAATGGAAGGGAGTCACGGCCTATCTCATAGGTAAATCTAAGGCCTAATTGATTTTCATTCAGATACCCCATGAAATCAAGAAAATTGTACTTGCCTCCATTCCATAACAGCAGAATATCATCGATATATCTTGCCCACATTACGATATTGGGGGTCCAGATATTATCATCCGGCGGGAAGACCATGGTGTCCTCCCACCAGCCCAGGAGGAGATTTGCGTATGTGGGGGCACAAGGGCTCCCCATCGCGGTCCCCCTGAGCTGGTGGTAGGTCTCCCCGTCGAAGGTGAACACGTTGTGGGTCAAGATAAATTCGACTAGCTTTACAACAAAATCATTACGGGCTCGAAAGAAAATACCTCTAGATGAGAAATAGTATTCTATTGCACTGAGGCCTTGTTCATGTATGATGGAACTATATAAGGCCTCAACGTCAATGCTAATGAGAAGAACTGAGCTGTCTACTGGTACCCCTTCCAAACGTTTCAAAAGGTCCATTGTGTCCCTAACATATGATGGCAATGAGACAACAAAGCTACGCAAGATCTTATCTACGTATGTTCCTGCTGCCCCCGTTAGAGAACCATTACCTGAGACTATAGGTCTCCCTTTCAGTTTTTTTAGGCCTTTATGAATTTTTGGCAGGCAATAAAACGTAGCTAGCCGAGGTTATTTGGGGTACAAGTAGTTAAACTCCTTGGAATCAATGAGTTTATTTTCTTTGGCCCCATTTAGGAGGGTTCTGAGCTCTTCTTGATGACCCATAGTGGGGTCAGAAGGGAGAACTACATAGTTTTCCCTCATGGATAAAATGCCCAAGCACATTTTTTTATAGTTAGTTAGTTATATACCTATGCCACTGCAGCGATTCTATATACCTATGCCGCTGCAGCACTATATGTGAAAAGCATTCTAGCAGCAGCATCGGCCGCCCGATGCTGCTGATAGAAATACTTTTCATACATAGCGCTGCAACGGCATATGTAAATAGAAGCGCTGTGGGGGGGGGGGGGGGGGCAGATAACACTATATGTCTGCCCCCCCCAGTGCTTCTATATACATATACCCCAGCAGCGCTATTAATGAAAAGTATTTCTATTAACAGCGCATAGTGCCGGCAGATGGCTCCTGACACTATGCACTCCTTATAGAAATACTTTTCATTAATAGCACTGCAGGGGTATATGTATATAGAAGCGCTGGGGTGCAGACATACAGCGTTATCTGCCCCCCACAGCGCTTCTATATACATATACCCATGCAGCGCTATTAATGAAAAGTATTTCTATTAGCAGCGCATAGTGCCGGTGGACGGCTGCTGACACTATGCGTAGCTAATAGAAATACTTTTCATTAATAGCGCTGCAGGGGTATATGTATATAGAAGCACTGGGGGGGAGGGGGGCAGATAACGCTATTTGTCTGCCCCCCCAGCGCTTCTATATACATATACCCCTGCAGCTCTATTAATAAAAAGCATTTCTTTAAGGAGTGCATAGTGTCAGGAGAAGTGCTGGGGGGTGCAGACATATAGCGTTATCTGCCCCCCACAGGTCTTCTATATACATATGCCGGCACTGCGCTTTGTATGAAAAGGATCTCTATCAGCAGCAAAGGGCGGCCGATGCTGCTGCTAGAATGCTTTTCACATATAGCGCTGCAGTGGCAAAGGTATATAGAAGCGCTGCGAGGCTACATTATACATGCATTGTGGAGGTATGTATTTAATGCGCTGGTGGGGGGTATATATTTAATGCGCCAGTGGGGGTCATATCTAATGCGCTGCTGGGGGGCTAGATATATAGGCTATATGTCTGCCCCCCCTGCAGCGCTATATATCTTGCCCATCACAGCACTTTTAATATAGATATGGCCCCCTCTGCTACTCACAATGTTCATTTTTAAATCTCCCGCTGAGAGCCCTGAATGGCTCCTCAGTACCGGCCATTCAGGGCTCCCCGCGGGGGATTCAAAAATGAAAGTTAAAACACACTGATACATCGCAGGGTTGAGGAGCTTGCCGCCCGCTCCCCTGCTTAATAACTTCAGATCGCATCGGGTTACAGAAGTGAAACCCAGTGCGATCAATCCCTTAGCCAGTGTACTACAACCCCCATCATGGAACAGACTCTGTTCCATGATGGGGTAGTAGTACAAACACTAATGTAGCCTCCCCAGCTGTCTGCAGACTCCCGCAGCTGGGGATTTACTACTCCCATCATGGAAACAAGTCTGTTCCATGATAGGAGTAGTAGTAGTCCCTCAGCACTGCAGGAGTCTGCTGATGTCACCTCTTCTGAGCATGTTCAGTAAAACTAAGGACGTTATTATAAAGGGCATTTACGGGTGCATTTCCTAACGTATGTCAGCCATAGACTTCAATGTTATAAATAGCGGACGTTAATTTACACGTTTCTTGTGACGGGCAAAAAATTTGTGCATGTCACGTTATTTCTTCAGTCACAAATAACATCCATTATTCATGATGGGCTATAACGGGTCATAACGTGTAATATTAAAACAACATAGACTTGAATGGGGTTGTTTAACGCACGTTTAAAATGGCTTTTCAAATGGGCGTTTATAACGGGTGAACTTCTATAGTGTGAAAAGGAGCCTAACACTGTTACCCTTATATTAGCCAGAGAATTGGACAAAAAGTCAATTTGATTTCCTAAAATCTTTAGTTCTTTCCAAATAAGAAAGAACACACCTTATACATTCAACATATGAAGAGATTCTTCCCTGTTATTTGCCAGATTGCTACAGAAAGAGGGTAAAACTATCTCTTAAGACAAATGAAAACTATATACTTTTGGCAAAAACGCTGGGTCAGCCCATAGAACTATTCTGTCATCTAGGATGTGAGTATATGGTTCAAGACATGAAAAATTTGCGCTCTCTCCTACTCTACGAGCCGAGGTAATGGCTACCAGGAAAGCAGTCTTCAAAGTCAGGTTTCTGATAGAAATAGAAGAAACTGGCTCAAAGGGTTCACTACATAACATGAAAGTTAAATCCCAAGGAGGAGTTTTAAGAATTTTTGGAATCTGGAGTCTTTTGGTTGCCTTAAAGAATCTTATAATCCTATAGACTGAGTGAACAAAGAGCCTAGGGCTGATACTTGTACTTTGAGAGTAGCTAACTTTATTCCTTTTTCTAAACCTTTTTGAAGAAAATCCAGGATTGATGCAATATTGGGTTTATCAAAGTCCACAGAAGATGGATTTACAAAATTTAAGTAAGCCTTCCAGATCTTAAAGTAGATTGCCGAGGTCTCATGCTTCCTACTTGATTGTAACGTTGAGATAACCGAGTCAGACAAACCTTTGTTTTTGAGAACTAACCTTTCAAATTCCATGCAGTTAGGTGTAGACTGTGATTATCTGGATGGAATATAAGACCCTGAAATAAAAGATCACGTTGTTCCGGTAAGACCCAGGGGTCTGTCAGTGACATCTCCTGAAGGCAGGAAAACCATGCCCTGCGGGGCCAGAATGGGGCTATGAGAATAACTCTCGCCCTGTCTTCTCAAATCTTTTTCAGTATGCTCTGTATTAATGCTAGTGGAAGGAATGCATAGCTCCCCTTTCGGGAGATCTTGGAAATAGACACGTCAATTTTTGGTGGGTGATCCCAAGTTTTAGGTTCAGTGTCAGCAAATAGATATTTTCTCTTTAAAGCTTTAGGTATACAAGTATTTTTATCAGGGTTCTCCCACTCCTTAAAAATAACTTTAGAGATAATTTTATGTATAGGAAATACCCTGTATTTTTTACAGTCAAGACCCTCAAACATAATATCTTGAATTTACCTTGGTTCCCTGGGCTCCTCCATATTCAGAGTGGAACATACAGCTTTTACTAACGGATTAGTGTCCTCAAAGGAAAATAATGCTTTTCCTGAGGAGTCTTCTTCTGACTCCTCTCCTGAGTCCGACACATCTGGCACAATAATACCCTCTTCTTCAGAGTCAGACTGAGTTAAAGGGGTATTCCAGGAAAAAACTTATACATATATAAATCAACTGGCTCCAGAAAGTTAAACAGATTTGTAAATTACTTCTATTAAAAAAATCTTAATCCTTTCAGTACTTATGAGCTTCTGAAGTTAAGGTTGTTCTTTTCTGTCTAAGTCCTCTCTGATGACACGTGTCTCGGGAAATGCCCAGTTTAGAAGCAAATCCCCATAGCAAACCTCTTCTAAACTGGGCGTTTCCCGAGAAAGGTGTCATCAGAGAGCACTTAGACAGAAAAGAACAACCTTAACTTCAGAAGCTCATAAGTACTGAAAGGATTAAGATTTTTTAATAGAAGTAATTTACAAATCTGTTTAACTTTCTGGAGCCAGTTGATATATATAAAAACGTTTTTTCCTGGAATACCCCTTTAAGGCCACTGGAGTAGTAATAACATTTGAAGCAGTGGGAAGAGGAGCAGTATCAATGGCTATAGGATTTTAAGTCGCTGTTAAATTCAGAATGGATGACTGGATCTCCTTTCTAATAAGATTCTGCATTTGTGCCAGAACTAAGGCTGGAACCTCTGAATTAATCAGCTTATTAATACAAGACTGACCTGAAGCTTTTTCATATTCAGGAGGCAATTTTTCTTTACGCATGTTACATTCACGATGATTTTTTTGTCTTTTTGGAAGCTTTCCTAGGTGCACCATCACCCTGCTGCAAATAACCAAAAAGACCATAATTTAAAAAAAAAAAAGAGATCTAAAACATAGATAAAATACACTCATTCAGGAACCGCCAGTACCGTCGATGGCGTCTTTGCAGATGAGTCAGATGGAGTACGCTTTGGGTTGTCACCGCTGGTACTCCACCACTTCAATGCTGGACAGGTATGGAATGACTGGCCAGCTCACAACAGGAGGAAGAATGGCAGAAAAAAGCTTCTTTGTAAATCTGCCGCCTCCTGAGCGTCAGAGGCACGGCGTGTGACGTCACATCCACTCTCCTTTGACCTCCGACATCCTCCCGCATCATCACTTACTCTGTAGTGACGATGCTAATCTCCGCCCACTACGCAGGCCACAGCCATCCCGCAGCTATCTGCGCGACCGCACTCAGACACCGGGATCCTCCGCCAGAAGCTCCCCACACACAGTCGACAGTCCGGCCGCAACCCGCCCACATTCCAGCTGCGGCAGATCATAATACTTAGTAAGTCAGCGCAGGCTGCCAACAGAGGGGAGAAAGGGAAGTGGTGGGAGATTTAAACTTGAGGAAAATTGTGAGCCTTTGCTGAGATACCCAACCAGGGCTCATAAAGGGATCCCATAGCCACTACCCTGAGGGGCCCAGCATAATGATGATGGGAAAATACAAGGGTCAGGAACAGTGGTTTAGGAGGATAATCCGCAACTCAGCTAGTGTGCTACCCGTTTAAATATCTCCCCACCTGGAGGTGTCAGCACTGACCCTGCATCTGATTGGCCCACCGATTCCCACCTGCCTGATAGGCCAGCAGAGTCACACATTGACAAACAGCCCTGCAACGCACAGGGTCATCATCAGAATGGTGAAGAACGCTTCTTGCCACACCAAATGAGTATAGGAAATTGTGCTGTTATTCCAACAATCAAAAATACACAACATTTTGGCAGTGCCACATTGCACTTGAAACAGAAACACTTGATAAATCTGTCGGGAAAACTTAAAATATGATTAGAAAAAAAAAGCAATTAAAAAACAGTTTAATAAATCTGGGCCAATCAGTGCTATTGCACAAACATTGACCCCTTAACGACCCAGCCTGACCAGACCCAATTAGATCGCTTCTTTCAACTCCTTAAGGACCAGGCCCATTTTGGCCTTAAAGGGGTACTCCCCTGCCCTGCTTCGGAAGCTCCGCTCCCCAGCGTCCGGAAGTTTATTGTTCCGAACGCTGCGTGCGGGCTTCCGTTTTCAGGGCTGCCCCTCGTGACGTCACGCCCGCCCCCTCAACGAAAGTCTATGGGAAGGGGGCGCGATGGCCATTCTGGTGCTCGCGGTCATGACAGAGCATAAATGTACGTCATGGTACATTGAGTACCACGGCTAAGTACCATTGTTGTTAAGGGGTTAAAAATGCCTCTGAAAAGGAAAGAATCTGGTTGATTTTGATAAACCTCCATGTACCATGTAATGACTTTTTTGGTTTTGTCATATAATGTATGGCAGAACTGACTACATTACTTGTGTGGTGAACGCAGTGCACTGACGTGTTCTCTTTATTCTGTGGTTCAGTACAATTATACAGATATAGCGTTTGTTTTATAATACCACTGTTACATCTGGGGAAGAGAACAATGCAGTCCTGCCACCTGCTTCAACCACTGTCCCCATCTACTTGTATGATCCGCCCCAAATGACAGGCCTCAACTGGGCGACGGTCCCTACGCTGGTCCGAGCAGTGGGCAGGGGCATGTCTGTGTGAACATGCCTTATTGCTTTAGCAAGGAACACTACAGTAGTCAAGGATAGTGTTTCTCAACCTGTGTGCCTCCAGTGATTGCAAGACTACGACTCCCACCATGCCCAGATAGTCAAAGGCTCCAGCTCTTGCAAACCTACAACTCCCAGCAAGCCCAAACAGGCAAATGCTCTCGCTGTTTCAAAACTACAACTTCCAGCATGCCCAGACAGCCAAAGGCAAGTTGGTTTGGAAACACTAGACATGGGCATGGTTGAGGTAAAAAAATAAAAAAGGCCAGTGTGAACAGAGCCCGAGGTAAAAAAAAAAAAAAAAAAAAAAACGCCAGTGTGAACAGAGCATGAGGTAAACAGCCTTAGGTTAAAAAATAAATTCTAAAAAATTAAAAAAAAAGAAGCCAGTGTGAACAGAGCCTGAGGGAAAAAAAATTTATAATAATAATAATAATAAATAAATAAAAAACGCCAGTGTGAACAGAGCCTGACCCAGCAACTCCACATGAAGACCTGGGCTAATGTCATGTAGTGTACACCCGGTGCAGAGAATGGATGCTGCTGTAGTGGAGGAGCATCCTGAGCCCCCACCATATAACAAGGTCTGTGTGTAGTCTCCTCTCCCACCCCCCTCACCGGCAGAGCAGCTGTCCTCCCCAGCCCCTCATGCACACAGTGCAGCACGGCGGCGGGCGGGATGTGAGGCGCGGGCTCCCGGTGGCGGCTGATGATTAATTGCGGCGCTGTGGGGCCTGTACTGCGCATGCTGCAGGTACACAGCTCCTCCATCTTATGCTCCGTACACACAGCAGGCACGGCTCTGCCTCCATACAGCAGCACGGTCATTTCCGCCTGACAGCGGGAAGCACAGCCCTATAGAGCAGACACTATCATCTGGTGACGAGCCCTCCATCACCATGCACATCTAGGGGGACCCTAACGTTCTGCACCGTAGAAAATGGATTCGGCAGCTGCTAGCGTATGAGGAGATCCAGTGTGTGACCGCGGGGTAAGTGATCCCTGCCTGCTATGTGATCTCGGTGACGCCTCTCCGGGAGATCGCTCTGCGGTGTCTATCCCTGGCTAATTAGCCTGCCCGTGCAAATAGCTGCAAGACGCAGGGCACGGGGAGGAAGCCCGCAGGCGGCTGTCATGGGCGCACACTACTCGATAAAGTTTTTCGGGTTTGAAAATGTGCCGCAAGGAGTGCTGGGAGTTGTAGTCCCTTGGATTGCTGAGGCTGCTTGTTTTTTTTTCCAGGCTGATGTCATATACTGATGCTCAGGGTCAGCCACTGATTCCTAGGCTGGGGGTGATAGAATACTGTATGTAATGACAGTAAACCGCGTCATGTATATACAGTCCTGTCAATACATGGATCATATTCTGTAGTATCATGTTCACACAAGGCAATAGGGTGTTGTGTCTAGATGGACCACCTACTGTACTATCATCAGTGCAGATGGACCAGATAATGTATTATCATGTCTATAGGTGATCTACATACCGTACAGTCATGGCTGCAGATGGACCAGATAGTGTATTATTATGTCTATAATACTACCATATACTATATCTGTAGATTAAACATACTGCACCATGTAATGCCACATACAGACCCTATACTGTATTCTCATGTTATGGAAGCAATATGTCTAGAGCAGTGGTCTTCAACCTGTGGACCTCCAGATGTTTCAAAACTACAACTCCCAGCATGCCCGGACAGCCATCGGCTGTCCGGGCATGCTGGGAGTTGTAGTTTTGAAACATCTGGAGGTCCGCGGGTTGAAGACCACTGGTCTAGAGGAACCATGTACTATATCACTATGGCCACAGATGGACCACAAATGCCACATACTGACCTAGACTGTATTATTATGTTCACCCTGGACATCTTAGTGTATAATGTCTGTAGATGCAATATATACTGTACCAAGGCCACATACTGACCCTATTACAGGGCTTGACAAATATCTAGGAGCCAGGATGGACGCATCGTTATGTGACGTCATAGGACCACTCATTACTGTCCCCTGATCATCTCCTGTGTCCCAGTCATTAGTGTCACCTCATCTCTCCCTGTGTCAGTCATGTGTCCCTTCATGCCCCCTGTGTCACGCTCATTAGTGTCCCTTCATCTCCCCGTGTCCTCATCTCCCCCTGTGTCACAGTCATTAGTGTCCCCTTATCTCCCCGTGTGTTAGTCATTAATGTCCCCTCATCTCCCCCTGTGTCAGTTATTAGTGTCCCTTCATCTCCCCGTGTCCCCTCATCTCCCCCTGGGTCACAGTCATTAGTGTCCCCTTATCTCCCTGTGTCACAGTCAATAGTGTGCCCTGATCCCCTCTTGTGTCAGTCATTCGTGTCCCCCATCTTCCCCTGTTAGTCGTTATTGTCCCCTCATCTCCCCGTGTCACAGTCAATAGTGTCCCCTCATCCCCCTCCTGTGTCACAGTCATTACTGTCCCTTCATCTCCCCCTTTTCTGTCCTCTCATCTCTCCCCTGTGTCACAGTCGTTACTGTCCCCTCATCTCCCCCTTGCGTGTCACAGTCATAAGTGTCCTCTTGAAGAGAAAAAAAAAAGTTTTATTACTTACCCCAACACTGTTCCCTCGCTTATCCTACTTTTCTGAGTATGGCGCGTCACCACTGAGGCTTCTGATGTCTGCCGCTCCTGTAACATCGGAGGGACGACCACAGACAGAGGGAACAGAGCCCGAGGTAAGTATAACTGTTAGTTTTTTAAAGGATAGACACTCCTTATTCGAAAGGTGTGACAAACCAAGCCCTGCCTGTGATGTATTATCATGTTCACACTTTAGTGTATTATGTCTGTAGATTGAATATATACTGTACCATTAATGCCACATATTGACCCTTTAATGTGTTATCATGTTCATACTTGGACGTCTTAGTGTATTATGACTGTAGAGGGAATTTTTACTGTAGCATGGCCACAGCTGGACACTATAAGGTATTATGATTACCACACATGGATCCTATACTGTATTAGTTTGTCTGCAGACCCTATACTGTCTCATCATGCCCACAGATGGACCCTATACTGTCTCATCATGCCCACAGATGGACCCCATACTGTCTCATCATGCCCACAGATGGACCCTATACTGTCTCATCATGCCCACAGATGGACCCTATACTGTCTCATCATGCCCACAGATGGACCCTATACTGTCTCATCATGCCCACAGATGGACCCTATACTGTCTCATCATGCCCACAGATGGACCCCATACTGTCTCATCATGCCCACAGATGGACCCTATACTGTCTCATCATGCCCACAGATGGACCCTATACTGTCTCATCATGCCCACAGATGGACCCTATACTGTCTCATCATGCCCACAGATGGACCCTATACTGTCTCATCATGCCCACAGATGGACCCTATACTGTCTCATCATGCCCACAGATGGACCCTATATTGTCTCATCATGCCCACAGATGGACCCCATACTGTCTCATCATGCCCACAGATGGACCCCATACTGTCTCATCATGCCCACAGATGGACCCTATACTGTCTCATCATGCCCACAGATGGACCCTATATTGTCTCATCATGCCCACAGATGGACCCCATACTGTCTCATCATGCCCACAGATGGACCCTATACTGTCTCGCCATGCCCACAGATAGACCCTATACTGTCTCATCATGCCCACATATGGACCCTATATTGTCTCATCATGCCCACATATGGACCCTATATTGTCTCATCATGCCCACATATGGACCCTATATTGTCTCATCATGCCCACAGATGGACCTTATACTGTCTCATCATGCCCACAGATGGACCCTATACTGTCTCATCATGCCCACAGATGGACCCTATACTGTCTCATCATGCCCACAGATGGACCCCATACTGTCTCATCATGCCCACAGATGGACCCTATACTGTCTCGCCATGTCCACAGATGGACCCTATACTGTCTCGCCATGTCCACAGATGGACCCTATACTGTCTCGCCATGTCCACAGATGGACCCTATACTGTCTCGCCATGTCCACAGATGGACCCTATATTGTCTCACCATGTCCACAGATGGACCCTATACTGTCTCGCCATGTCCACAGATGGACCCTTTACTGTCTCACCATGTCCACAGATGGACCCTATATTGTCTCACCATGTCCACAGATGGACCCTATACTGTCTCATGCCTATAGATGGAGCCTATACTGTCCCCTTATGCCTGTAGATGGACCCTTTCCAGAGAGAGCTGTATTTCATTACACGTGACCTTAAGTGAGGTTTCTTTACAATTTATTGCTGCAGAAACGTTGTAAATAATTCAGAATGACGGAAAATCAATGGGATTTATGGAAATTTAGTGGGGAATGAAAGGTCCTTTTAATGGCTGGGATACTATACATAGTAAGTTTTCCTAGGCTTATTTATTAAGAAACTGCATAATCAGTAATTCCACCTAGATACATTTCCGTTATTAGAATTAGGGTGATTTCCATAGTAAAACAATTTAATCCTAGTCTGCATCTGTTGCAAAATAGGCCAAATACAGTCACAGGGGTTCCAACATTTATGGCACCCCTTAATTTTTTTTAGAAAATTAAGTATTTCTCCAGGAAAAGGATTACAGTAACACATGTTTTGCTATACACATGTTTATTCCCTTTTGTGTGTATTGGAACTAAACCAAAAAAGGAAGGAAATTGGACATAATGTCACACCAAACTCCAAAAATGGGCTGGACAAAATAATTGGCACCCTTAACTTAATATTTGGTTGCACACCCTTTGGAAAAAAAATAACTGAGACCAGTCGCTTCCTATAACCATCAATAAGCTTCTTACACCTCTCAGCCGGAATGTTTGACCAGACAGTAAACACCTCTTTGCAATGCTAGAGAAGTTTTCTTGGAGTAAGGAATACACTCGTAGCTGTAAAATTAAATCACTATATACCATTTTTCCTCACCATCCAGCATTGCAGGTAGTGCCTTGAAAGAGTTTTCCTCCTACTCAAGAGTTTTTTCTTGAGAGTAGTGAGTGTCTGCTGCTATCAGTAACCAGACATTCACTGTTCATGGCGGGCAGCTGCGATGCCGCTGCTGCCCGTCAATTAACCCTTTTAGACACTGTGATCAATGCCAATCACAGCATCTAAAGTGAAAGTAAATATCTGCGGTAGCTCAGAGGAGCTAACCAACATGTTCACTGGGTTTCAGTAAGCTAAGGTGGTGGAGGAGGGTACCCTTACCTGCCTCCTACCGCCAATCGCTGACTCCCTGATGTATCGGTGGATTGCCAATCACACTGTGTAAGGCTGGGTTCACACCACGTTTTTGTAATACAGTTCCCATATCAGGTTTTTGGATGAAAATATACGAAAGTATACAGGTTTTCACCCGGACCAATAAAAAACGTGGTAGGCTGCGGATTTGGGTGCGGGAAAATAACAGACAAAACCGTACTAGATGTAAAGCGGACACAACCGGATGCATCTTTTGGCATACGGTTTTCAATGGAGAGTCAATGCATACGGTTTTCAATACGGTTCCATACGGTTTTAAAATTAAAAACGTATACGGGAACTGTATTGCAAAAATGTGGTGTGAACCCACCCTAATGCTATGCCTTAGTCAATTACATATCAAAGACTTAAAAAGTGTCAAATAAAAAAAAAGGTATACCACCACCTCCCCCCCCCCAATAAAAAAATAAAATGACCCCTATTTTCCCATTTTACAATAAAAAATAAAAAATGACATATTTACTTGCACAAATATCTAAACTACTAAAATATAATGTTTCTAATCCTGCATGGTAAATGGGAAAAAAAAAATACCAAACACCAAAAATGCTGAATTAATAAAAAGTTATTTAAAAAGTCCAATAAAAATAAAGAGGGGGGGGGGGGTGTTTGGTAAAGTAGAGAAGGAATGGGGGAAGTGGAGTGTTAGACCTCATCCATAATGCTCGTCTCCATATGTTCCATATGTTGTATGGGTTCTCTTTTTTGAGTATTTTTTATTTTTTTTTCTGGCTATAGGAGGGGGGGGGGGTTATAGGAGTATTTGTTATTGATAGTATTTTATATTTTGTAACATGCAGATTTTGTTTAATAAAAAAAAACTATAAAAAAAAAATAAACATCAAAATAGAAATAATACCGATTAAAAAAAAATACAGATCACGGCGCCAAAAGGAGCCCTTATACATCCCTGTATACGGGGAAAAAAGATAATAAATTATATACCGTAATTAATAACGGACGTTATTTTGTGACCGGCGAAGGAGCGGAAGAAATATTGCATGCACTATTTCGCCAGTCACAAAATAACGACCATTATTAATAACTGGTTAAAACGGCTATTAGAAAACTCCCATAGACTATAATGGGATTTTCTAACGGTCGTTTAACAGCTGATTTTCAAGATTCTTATGACTGACGTTCATTATGGATGAATTTTTATAGTGTGAAAGGGGCCTAAGACCATGCTTCAAATAAACATGTTTTTTATTTTGTTTGATAAAATGACATATATAGTGCACAAATTCCCCATACAGGGCCCTTGCGGGAGGAATAGATTAATTTGCATAGAACACACAAAGTAATGTAAAATCAATATAGTATTAATAAAATATTAATTAAAATCTCAGCCGTAAGGAGTAGTAGATTGTGCTGCTTGTTTAGCCTCTGATAGTCCGGAAAATATTCAGTCTATATAATATAATGGTGATATGATATTGGTTCAATGTCCATATATAATATTGAAAGGGTACTCTTGAAATATAGTTTTGTTAAGCGTTCCTGATGCTGACTCCTACGCTGTAGTGCTTGTGCCCGTGGCTGGCTGGTTTGTGTGCGCTGGCAAGTGCTGAGTGCGGCTGGTCCAGGCTGCGCTGGACCCAATTGATGTCGCACAGTGGTAAGTCCTTGTGGCGGCAGCGGCGTCTGACGTCAGCCGGGAGAAGGTATCAGCGGTAGATGGATCGCAGGAGCGGCAGTGACAGCGGGAGGTCGAGATAGCACGGCAAGTGGATCTCTAAGTAGATGGATCTCAGGAACGGCAAGTTGGTAGATGGATAGTAAGTGATTGGAGGTATCAGGCTAAATTCATATCAGGGTGCTCAGGCAATTAGCACTCGACCCCCTTCTTCAGTTGCTATGTCAGCAAATGGAGAATCCATCATAAATATAGCAGCACGGTCTTGATTCACAGATGTTATTAATATCATCATTAAAGGGGTACTCCCGTGGAAAACTTTTTTTTTAAATCAACTGGTGCCAGAAAGTTAAACAGATTTGTATATCACTTCTATTAAAAAATCTTAATCCTTCCAGTTCTTTTTAGGGGCTGTATAAAATGGACAGCAGAGGTCAGCAGAGAGCACTGTAGTCATGACATCAGAGGAAATGCAGTTCTTTTTTGGGCTTCTCTTTAGTTTACAGCCCCTAAAAAGTACTGGAAGGATTCAGATTTTTTAATAGAAGTGATATACAAACCTGTTTAACTTTCTGGCACCAGTTGATTTAAAAAAAAAAAAAGTACCCCTTTAAGAGAAGGCTATGGATTGTAGGGATGGGTTAGAGAGGGCAAACATTGTTAGTAATCAGCATTCATTCACAGTGGTCGGTGGAAACCGCATATACACAGCGAATATGACATATACATTGAAGCATATATGTAATTCTGAATTTCATCAGGAACGGGTAACAAGTTTAAACTATATTTCAAGAGTACCATTTCAATATTATATATGGACATTGAACCAATATCATATCACCATTATAATATATAGACTGAATACTTTCCGGACTATCAGAAGGTTAAACAAGCAGCACAATCCACTACTCCCTGTGTCATTTTATCAAACAAAATAAAAAACATGTTTATTTGAAGCACGGTCTTAGAGATATATGAATCTAAAAGTATATTTAGTTCTCTACTTTCCTTGAGCTTTGGGCTATTTTTTCATACAATTCCAGAATTATTTAATCCACCTTGGGTATAGGTGTTTGCCCGGTTTACCTCGGATTGTTGTCATTTACAAATCTGTTTAACTTTCTGGCGCCAGTTGATTAAACAAAAAAAAAATGTTTTCCCCTGGAGTACCCCTTTTAGGGGTTAACCGAAGTGGCAGAGTTGTTTTTGGTTTGTACTTGCCTTATGATGTGTTTCCAAGTGAGCTGATTGCTACATTTTGCTTCTTCAAAGTTTGGAGCAACGCTAAAGGGTTTATCCTAGGAGATATATTTGGAGGGAATTTATGACCATCTGGCTTCAGGCTTAAAAAAAGCTGCACATTTTTGTTCAAACCTGTGGTCAACACACACACCTTGTACAAAGGATCAATGGAGCAGTAGCCCAGAGCAACCAATCAAATAGCTTCTTTCATTTTTAAATAGAAACTGGAATCTGGTTACTATGGACAACTTCTCCTCTTTTCTTCTGCATAATGTTAGATAAGTCTTCCCTAAGTTTCTTCTCTTCAGGTGCTCCGCATTGATACCTGCACACTTTATGCACTTCCATAAGCATGTATATGTAACAAGAGGACTAGCACTGTGTTAGGGTACATTCACACTGCGGAACTCATTTGGAATTCTGAGAAATTTTGCACAGTGAACAGTACCATCAGTGTGAATGGGTCTTCCGCGAGACCCGTTCACACTGCGGAAATACAGCGCAATGATAGAACATGTTCATTCTTTGCACGGAATTCCACTAGTACTGCATAGCCGTCAATGGTGTTGGCGCAGTGCCCTGCGGTCCTATTGCTGAAGTGTTTTCGGCGGCCGCCAACTGACGGAATTCCGTGAGCGGAGATTCGGCAGTGTGAACATACCCTAATAGCAGTTCTTCTCTATTTAGAGAAAGAATGGCCGGGATGTGGAAATCCTATCGCCCTACATCCGGGACATGCAGTTCCAGGAGCCGGGCAGGTGAATTTTTCAGGCCTTTAGCCCTGCTTCGGGCAAGTAGGGCCGGACCTGAAATTCCCCAACGAGTATAGCGGCGCTCAGGGTGTATTACGAAGTACAATTGGTGCCGCAAAAACAAGCCCTCATATGGGTCTGTAGATGGGAAAAATAAGAGTTATGACTATTAAAGGGCGAGGAGGGACTACTTTCTATGCGCTGCAGTGGAGGCTACTTTCTAGTCATATGATCACACTGGTGCCGCCCACAGAAAGGGTAAAGTCTAGAGCTGGGAATGCCTGCAAAAAATGGGAAATGTATTTTTTCTGGAAAAACTGAAACAAAGTTGAATATTTTGTTAGCAAGTATACTTCACTCCACTTAGAGGGCAGAGAATCGTATTTGTATTGCATTGATAATTCCAGGTCCTGTCTCTTTTAATGTGCACTATATGGACAAAAGTAATAGGAAACCTACCGTACATAATGTACCTACAGGAGTTTTAGTACATCCCATTCTAAATCCCTAGGCAATGATATGGAGTTGGCGCACCCTTTATCAGTTATAAAGGCTTTCCCTTTTCTCAGGAGAATTTCTACAAGATTTTGGACTGTGGTTAGCACTGAGATCTTAGGTTCATATCCCACCAAGGACAACATATGCAAAGAGTTAGTATGTTCTCCCTGTTGCAGCATTTCAAACAAATCCTGAGACCTGTAACCTGTAAAGGATTCTATTTATTTGGATTCTGTCCCTGTTCATTAGTAGTGTTATTTTTCTTCCAACTTCTGCAGACGTCACTTATCAAGTGAATTGAGATCCTTGGGCCGGGAAGCAGCTGACATACAATGCATTCACATCCCCAGTAATTGCTTTTTCTCACATTTTCTTCAAAGGATAGGGGATAAGATGTCTGAATGTGGGGGTCCTGCTGCTGGGACCCCCGCGTTCTCCATGCAGCACCCGGCATTCTGAACCCTTTGGATAGGGGATAAGAGTACACCTTTAACCCGATAACGACCATGGACGTCTATACTCATCCAATGGCCATTAACTGGGTATGACGCGGGCTCCCGACCCGAGCCCGCGTCATACGGCCAGCCCCCAGCTGATTCCTGTAGCAGGGGGCCGGTGTTAATAGCCGACATGCGGTGATCGCCGTGGCCGGCTATTAACCCTTTAGATCGCCGCTGTTTAAGTTGACAACGGCATCTATAGGTTCCTGTATCCTGTCCCTGGTGGTCCAGCGGGGGGGGGGGGGGGGGGGGGGGGGGGTGATCCACTACCGAGGTAGCCTGAGGGCTTACCTCTCCTGCTGCGGCGGCTCCGATGCTCTGAATGATACAGCCTGACAGGGCCAGGCTTTATCAATCGAGCGCAGAGCACACAGATCAATATGGTTATCAATATGATTAAAACTTCAGATCACGGCACAAAAAATGAGCCCTCATACCGCCCCGTACACGGAAAAATAAGTTATAGGGGTCAGAAGATGACAATTTTAAATGTATTAATTTTCCTGCATGTAGTTATGATTTTTTCCAGAAGTCCGACAAAATCAAACCTATATAAGTAGGGTATCATTTTTATCGTATGGACCTACAGAACAAAGATGGTGTCATTTTTACTGAAAAATGTACTGTGTAGAAACGGAAGCCCCCAAAATTTACAAAATGGTGTTTTTTCTTCAATTTTGTCGCACAATGTTTTTTTTTTTTTTTTTGCCTGTTTCGCATTAGATTTTTGGGTAAAATTACTGATGTCATTACAAATTAAAATTGGTGGCACAAAAAAATAAGCCATGATATGTAATTTTAGGTGCAAAATAAAAGGGGTTATGATTTTTAAAAGGTAAGGTGGAAAAAATAAAAGTGCAAAAACAGAAAAATGCTTGGTCCTTAAGGGGTTAAGCTAAAATAAAAATGTTTCCCCCATTATTGTACTCGGTACCCCATAATGACAATGTGAAAACAAATTGATCGAAATCTTTTTTTTTTTTTTTTTAAAGGTAAAACTAAAGCTTTCTGTGAACAGAAGTATTGAGACCCTTTGCTATGACACTGAAGTTAGCTCTGGGGACCTCCCTTTTCTCTTGATCATCTCTGAGAGGTTTCTACTTTAGTCACTTGTGGTAAATTAGGTTTATTGTACATAATTTGGAAAGACACAGCCCTGTCTATATAAATTATCACAACTGACAATGCATATCAGCAAAAAACAAGTCATGAGGAGGAAAGAACTGCCTGTTGAGGTGTATTTTATTATTTCTTGTTCAACTTCTTTATAGGAAGTAAAATACTGGGCCTTAGCATAGGACAATGTTGTCCGGGTTGCACATTGAATGTCAATCTGCCTGCTGTATTTCGCATACAGCTCAATTATGTCAGGATCATGTCCACTGCTCATACCAGTTTGGAACATGTGGCGCCTTATGTCCACTTGCCCAGCAGCATAATATTCTTGGAAGCTACATTTACATTTGGCAAAACAGTATTAACATTACAAGCTCTGATGTCTGCTAAATTTGTATTGTGGAATTCTGGGTATAACAGTTGCCATGGACTTACTAAGACTGAAGGACTTCTAGACTGTCTGCTTCTTAAAGGGGTACTCCCCTGGAAAACATTTTTTTTTTTTTTTTTTATCAACTGGTGCCAGAAAGTTAAACAGACTTGTAAATTACTTCTATTAAACAATTGCAATCCTTCTAGTACTTATCAGCTGCTATATGCTTCAAGTTCTTTTCTTTTTTAATTTCCTTTCTGTCTGACCACAGTGCTCTCTGCTGACACTCCTGTCCATTTTAGGAACTGTCCTGAGCAGGATAGGTTTTCTATGTGAATTTTCTCCTGCTCTAGACAGTTCCTGAAATGGACAGAGGTGTCAGCAGAGAGCACTGTGGTCAGACTGAAAAGAAATTCTAAAATAAAAGAACTTCCTGTGGATCATACAGCAGCTGATAAGAACTGGAAGGATTACGATTTTTAAATAGAAGTAATTTACAAATCTGTTTAATTTTCTGGCACCAGTTGATTTAAAAAAATAATGTTTTACAGTGGAGTACCCCTTTTAATGCTTGTAAATTTTTCCCAGTTTGGAGTCTTGGCTAAAGGTAAATATATGACTCAAGTCTTCCTTAATATGATGTGCAAAATGGAATTAGATTGAGGCTGTTTACAAAAATTTCATGTCGTGAAAGAGATTTTTTTTTTTTTTTTTTTTTAGAGCTTTAAACAGCTTTGTATCTTACCTTTTTTATTCTTGCTCAAATAGTGCAATCTCCCAGCAGGAGAAAGTGGGCGTTTCCCAGCAGGCATGACATCACTGAAGCCTGCTGGGGGACCACGTCTGCCCTCACATCGTTTAAGAGCTGTGATAAATAGAAGACCTCAAGCTCTGTGCATCTTTCAGTGAGGCTCTTTACAGCTTTCAGTGAGGCTCTTTTCAGCTGTCAATCAAGCTCAGTGCAGAGAAACACTTCTTGAGTTTGGTCTCCTGCCCAGCTGGCAGGAGACCAACTCACTGTATTAATTGCAGAAGGGAACAGAACAGAGCCAGCTAGTGGACATTTTTTCATTACATTTTAAACATATTTATGTTGATCATTTTAACTGCTCTTTAAAGGTTTATGTTAATTCTGGTATTTAAAAAAAAAATACTAATAAAAATATAACAAAATAAAAACAATACTCCTATGTTTGCATGTAAAGTTGCTTTAAGGGGTACTCCGCCCCTAGACATCTTATCCCCTATCCAAAGGATAGGGGACAACATGTCTGATCGCGGGGGTCCCACCGCTGGGGACCCTCGGGATCTCGGCTGCAGCACCCCTCTGTCATCACTGTACAGAGCAAACACGCTCTGTGCGTAATGACGGGGCTGGAGCATCGTGACGTCACAGCTCCACCCCCTCAATACAAGTCTATGGGAGGGGGCGTGGCGGCCGTCACACCCCCTCCCATAGACTTGCATTAAGGGAGTGGGCCGTGAAGTCACGATGCTCCGGCCCCTGTATTGCCTGTCATTACGCACAGAGCGGGTTTGCTCTGTGCAGTAATGACATTGCGGTGCTGCAGGCGAGATCCCGGGGGTCCCCAGGAGATGGACCCCCACGATCAGACATCTTATCCCCTATCCTTTGAATAGGGGATAAGATGTCTAGGGGCAGAGTACCCCTTTAACTTATTTCAAAACAGAGCAGGAAAAGATGTTTGAAAGGTGGACATATGTTAATATCATGGTCTATTGGTTGTTATAAAGGGCACACACAAGGTTGTCTCTATGTATTGTCACATTGGTTTGTATTCATAAACCACAGATGACTTCATGAGCTTGTGTCTAGAACAACTTGACTGGGGGTACCAGACTAGGTTTCCATAAGTTGTTCTTTATTACAACAAACCCTCAAACTGTTTCACAAAATACAAGGGGCTGGTATCTGTTGGTGTATGGGTCATATTTACCATATGATACTATAATGCAGTGGCTCATGACCCTTTGCACTGTCGCTCTTCATGGGAGTCCTGGATTAAGATTACATTATTGCAGACATATCATAACCACCAAATTTCACACTGAAATTATTGAGTTTAATATGGCTCCCAACCATCACCAAGGTCGGTTGTGGCTCACAAGACCCTCACTATAATGAGAAGGAAAAGTAGTTATGGAGGACAGTTTTCTCCAATCAGTTCTGTGATGTCCTTATTACACAGGCTAATATTAGAAGTGCCTCCTCATACATAAAATCACTTTCCCACTCCCTTGACATATTTATGATATTGCCTGCATGGTATATTGAATTTCATGCCTCTGGTCTCCTCTTTATTACCATTGGGATGTACAGATCCAGAGCTGAGCTGAGTAACATCTGGTTGGTATCAGGTGGATATATATATATATATATATATATATATATATATATATATATATAAAGCCGTCACGCCCCCTCCCATAGACATGAATGGAGGGCGCGTGGCGTGACATCACGTCCCTAGTCCCGGAAACTGAAGACGCAGCCCCGCATAGAATGCGGGTGCTGCTGGGAGATCGCGGGGGGTCCCAGCAGCGGGCCCCCCCACGATCGGGGATAAGATATTTTTGCCCAGAATACCCCTTTTAAGTCTATGCACATATGAAGACTAGAATTAATTTCAGAGGTCTTCAAGTGCGGTAATGTGAATTCAAATAAAGAAAAAAAACAAACATGGTCACACATCTACAATTTGCACAGTGAGCTAAAGCTTCTTAGAAAAATGTATCAAACTAACAGGTTGTTATTGTACTTAAAGGGGTTATCCAGAGGTTACTTTTTTTTATATATATATCAACTGGCTCCAGAAAGTTAAACAGATTTGTAAATTACTTCTATTAAAAAATCTTAATTCTTTCAGTACTTATGAGCTTCTGAAGTTAAGGTTGTTCTTTTCTGGGAACCGCCCAGTTTAGAAGAGGTTTGCTATGGGGATTTGTTCTAAACTGGGCAGTTCCCGAGACACGTGTCATCAGAGAGCACTTAGACAGAAAAGAACAACCTTTACTTTAGAAGCTCATAAGTACTGAAAGGATTAAGATTTTTTAATGATCATGAAATGCAAAACCGCTAGCCAGCGGCGCTGTGTCTGTGGGGAGGCACGGCCCAGGGTCTGGTTGTGCACCACTGGGGCTTCTCTGTCAGTGTGTAGTTCCCCCTATGGGCACTGTTGTTGTGGTGGTGGTCGCCGCTCAGCGCAATGCCATTTTATGCTAGGGATGTTAGGGACCCACTACCTCCAGGTAGTGAGCCTGCACTTCATTATCCTGAAGTACACTAATGACCTGTTATTTTAATACATTTTACTGAGCAGCCTTTAGATCACTGTGCATGTTGTAGATGTGCAACCATGTCTTTTTTTTTTCTCTCTATTTGAATTCATAGTGTAATAATGTGTTGTCACTTGCTGTGTTGTCACACATCTAGTCTTCAGTTGTGTGCAGGGAAAGTATTCAGAACAAATCTCCCTGTATATACAGTTTGGATGGTGCTTTTCAGTCTGTGTATACAGTATAAAAGACTTACTGCAGTGAGGTCAATATCTGTGTGCCAAGATGCTCGTACACGGTCAGGATAGTTCAGTTTTATCTGTGGTGCTCGCTCATTGCATCAAGGAAATTATTTATGGCTATTGTTATTAGGAGCAGAAAACCAAGCTCTTCTCTTATAATGTGTAGTTATATTTACTGCACCCTTGAAGAAATGTGAAAGATCCACTGAACTTGCTGAATTGTCAAAATTTTAAATGGGCATTCTCATTAAAACAAATTTTTGCTATTGCACTCCTTATGGTAAATAAAAAATCATTCTAATGTACTTTTTTTTTTTTTTTTTTTTTTTAAACAAAGTTTTGTGTTTTAAAAAGCTGCCACTAGGTGTCTCCCTACTTGTCCAGAGCACATTTCCCCCATCTCTTGCACAGACTCTGGACTCCTGCTGGCCTGGCAGAAGTCCAAAATCAGGAAATGCAGTCGGGAGTGCTGGAGGGGGGGGGGGGAGTTGCAGCCTTAGCCAATCATTGCTCATCTCTGACTGAACTGCTCTGGGCTGTGTGTAGCAAAGTGAGGGAGGAATTTCTCCCCTGTATGGCTTCAGATGATGTCACATCTGCTGGGGAACACCCCTTCCCAGTCTGTCAATCTGAGATTGAGCAGAAAATACAAAGCAATATCAAGGCAGTGAACTAAAAATAAAAGCAGCGAGTGGTTTATCATGATGGGGGCGTGAACTGTGAGGATTATAAAATTTCATGACTGGTACTCTTTAACCCCTTAAGGACTCAGCCCATTTTGGCCTTAAGGACTCAGACAATTAAATTTTTACGTTTTTATTTTTTCCTCCTCGCCTTCTAAAAATCATAACTCTTTTATATTTTCATCCACAGACTAGTATGAGGGCTTGTTTTTTGCGTGACCAGTTGTCCTTTGTAATGACATCACTCATTATATCATAAAATGTATGGCGCAACCAAAAAACACTATTTTTGTGGGGAAATTAAAACGGAAAACGCAATTTTGCTAATTTTGGAAGGTTTTGTTTTCACGCCGTACAATTTCTGGTAAAAATGACATGTGTTCTTTATTCTGAGGGTCAATATGATTAAAATGATACCCATTATTATATACTTTTATATTATTGTTGCGCTTAAAAAAAATCACAAACTTTTTAACCAAATTAGTACGTTTATAATCCCTTTATTTTGATGACCTATAACTTTTTTATTTTTACGTATAAGCGGCGGTATGGGGGCTCATTTTTTGCGCCATGATCTGTACTTTTTTTTTTGATACCACATTTGCATATAAAAAACTTTTAATACATTTTTTATATATTTTTTTTTAATAAAATGTATTAAAAAAGTAGGAATTTTGGACTTTTTTAAATTTTTTTTCGTTCACGCCGTTCACCGTACGGGATCATTAACATTTTATTTTAATAGTTCGGACATTTACGCACGCGGCGATACCAAATATGTCTATAAAAAATGTTTTTTTACGCTTTTTGGGGGTAAAATAGGAAAAAACGGACGTTTTACTTTTTTATTGGGGGAGGGGATTTTTCACTTTTTTTTTACTTTTACATTTTTTTACTTTTTTTTTTACACTTGAATAGTCCCCATAGGGGACTATTCATAGCAATACCATGATTGCTAATACTGATCTGTTCTATGTATAGGACATAGAACAGATCAGTATTATCGGTCATCTCCTGCTCTGGTCTGCTCGATCACAGACCAGAGCAGGAGACGCCGGGAGCCGCACGGAGGAAGGAGAGGGGACCTCCGTGCGGCGTTATGAATGATCGGATCCCCGCAGCAGCGCTGCGGGCGATCCGATCGTTCATTTTAATCGCGAACTGCCGCAGATGCCGGGATCTGTATTGATCCCGGCACCTGAGGGGTTAATGGCGGACGCCCGCGAGATCGCGGGCGTCGGCCATTGCCGGCAGGTCCCTGGCTGCGATCAGCAGCCGGGATCAGCCGCGCATGACACGGGCATCGCTTCGATGCCCGCGGTTATGCTTAGGACGTAAATGTACGTCCTGGTGCGTTAAGTACCACCTCACCAGGACGTACATTTACGTCCTGCGTCCTTAAGGGGTTAAAGTTCCCTTTGCAATTCCTAATTGTGACATGATCACTATATGGGTGCCAGTTTTTATACTATCAAAGCAGTAGGACTGTTGTAAGTTGATAGACATCACAGTTCACAAGTAAGTGTAGACGTGTAAATAGTTAATCAATAAGAGAGTTTTATCAATTAACAAAATGGATGCAAAGTGAACAAACTGAAGAAAAATGTAGATCAAATCTATATTTGATGAGACCACCCTATTCTTCAAAGGGCATCAATTCTTCTAGGTACACGTGTACACCGTTTCTGAAGGACTTTGGCAGGAAGGCTGTTGCAACCATCTTGTTGGACTAGCCACAGATTTTCTGCAGATGTAGACTTACTAAACCCGGTCTCTCCATGTTATACCAGACATATTCAATGATGAGGAGACCAGGGCACCATACCATCACTTCCAGAGCTCCTTGTTATTCTTTATGCTGAAGATAGTGACATTTGGGGAGATTTATCAAAACTTGTGAAGAGGAAAAGCTGACCAATTGCCCATAGCAACCAATCAGATTGCTTCTTTCATTTTTGAAAAGGCCTCTGAAAAATAAAAGATGTGATTGGTTGCTATGGGAAACTCATCAACTTTTCTTCTGCACAAGTTTTGATAAATCTCCCCCATTGGTCCAAATTTATCAAACTGAGAGATTTCCCCACAGCAACCAATCACAGCTCAGGTTTCACTTTACCACAGTTTAACTGAGCTGTGATTGGTTGCTGTGGGAAAAATGCCCTGATAAATCTGGTGCATTGGCTGTGTGCTTTGGGTTATTGTCCTGCCTCCGTGATGGGAGACATCTTACTTTGCGGCATATTTTTGTCACACCTGCCTAAATATTTTGTGCAGTACTTTATCATTTGCCTGTATATTCCTTTCATATGTATTAGACTGTCTAAAATATTTTTGTCCCTAAAGGGGTCTGTCTAATGACATTTATCTAATCCAGGGCTTCACAAATTGTATGAATCTAGGAGCCAGCTAAAGGGAGGAGTCAGGGGGCCACATGTCATGTAACATCATACAATGGGACCTTCCCTGAATTTTCAGACAAACTATAAACCCTAATATCTCAGAAAGGGAAGGGTGTATCAAGAAACTGTAAAAAGGTGTGTGATCAGAACCCCCTAAGCCACAGGTCCACTTTAATGGTATTTAAAGGGGTACTCCACCCCTAGACATCTTATCCCCTATCCAAAGGATAGGGGATAAGATGTCTGATCGCGGGGGTCCCGCCGCTGGGGACCCCTGCATTATAGCATGCAGCACCCACCCGTATCTGCTTCCGGCAATGCTGGAGGTTCTGGCTCCAGACCACGGGAACAGAAGATTGTGACATCACGACTCCACCCCCGTGTGACGTCACGTTCCGCCCTCTCAATGCAAGTCTATGGGAGGGGGCGTGACGGCTGTCACTTGATATTTTAACTGTGTGATAGAATGACCCTTTTCCTTAAAGTAGTAGTTTCTCCAACATATAGCAGACCGCATGGACATTTTATTAGAAAGATGACATTGCGAGACTGACATGTGTAGAAACCCGCAATTGGATATCTCTTTCCACTGTGTGGGTGCTTAAAGGAATCACCTCTGATGACATTGCTGCATTGAGCACACACCACATTTTTTAATACTCAGGAATGTTTGGTGGCTCTTTTGTTTAGTACCCACATCTGCCCTAACAAGACTATTTTCAAATTCTGCGATCGTTTGTTGCAGATGCGTGGATGATTTTTAAATTCTTCTATAGCTGGGTAAGATCTTTCTAAAATTCTCCAGTGTTCTCTCACTATCTGGTATATTTTTCTGGTGAGGGGATGAAATGGGATTACCTTTTTATCCTTCTCTCTTATTTGTCTCTCTTGACTAACCCGATCAGGGGATAAGATTTTCTGGGGGTAACCTCTTTCCCTGAACTTCTCGTCCAGCTCCTTTAGTCTCACATCTCTGTTATCAGGGTCCGTTACAATTCTTTGGATCCACTGTCTTTATGAGTTAGGAATTGCCCATTTTGTGGATGGAGGGTGGGCACTGGTATAGTGTAAGAGACTGTGTTTTTATCAGTTGGCTTTCTAAACAAGTCTGTACAGAGGTCCTCCTTAATGTCTTTTTCAATCATAGTATCCAGGAAACTCGCCCTTGTCTGGTCTGCTGTTATGGTGAATTTCAACTCTTCCTGGAGTTCATATACTCAAAAAAAAGTATTGTAAGGACGAAGGTGGCCCCTCTCATATGCACAATATGTCGTCTATAAACCTCCGACAAATTTTGTCATGTTGCTGAAAGAGGTTATGATGGAAAATATACTGCTCCTCATGTAAGTATTAGCATACGGGGGGGGGCTCGTTCGCCCCCATTGACGAACCTCGGCACAGCAGGTAATAGGTGTCCTCGAATAGGAAATAATTCTCATGCAACATAACGATAAAATTGACACCTGTCCATGTCAGGAACTGTCCAGAGCAGGAGAGGTTTTCTATGGGGATTTGCTTCTACTCTGGATAGTTCCTAAAATGAACAGAGGTGTCAGCAGAGAGCACTGTGGTCAGGCAGAAAGGAAATTCAAAAAGAAAAGAACTTCCTGTGGAGCATACAACAGCTTATAAGTACTGGAAGGATTAAGATTTTTTTAATAGAAGTAATTTACAAATGTGTTTTAACTTTCTGGCACTAGTTGTTTTAAAAAATATGTTTTCCAGTGGAGTACCCCTTTTTAAGTTATTTGGTAGGGATGCACCGAAAGGAAAATTTTGAGCCGAAACCGAAAATTAAGGCTGTGCTTGGCCAAAAAAAAAAAACATTGCCTTGCCCACTTTTTTTTATATAGTTTTTGTAAACTTATATTATCAGAATTTTTTTAGTTAAATTCATTTGTCAATTTACATAATCTGAAATTAAAAACTCCAGTCTAATAATAATAAAATAAACATCATGCCCTGTACGCTAAACCATCCCCAGCCTCCGTAAAAACTATGGCAATGGGGGAAAATGCAGCAAGGAATATGTACTAGCCCTGTTTTAGATGTGCCGATCCAGGGGGAGATGTTGTGATCATGCCGGTACTTGGCGCCAACTGCGCTTCTTCTGCTGAAACTACCTAAAAGCCATGCCCCTACTTTAACCCTTTAAGGACACAATTTATTTTTTTTTGCGTTTTTTTGTTTTTTCCTTTTCGCCTTCTAAGAGCCGTAACTTTTTTAAAAAATTTTCCTTCTACAGACCCATATGAGGGCTTGTTTTTGCGTGACCAACTGTTCTTTGTAATGACACCTTTTCATTTTAACATTAAATTTATGGCAGAACAAAATAAAGTATTATTTGTAAGGGAAAATTGAAGAGAAAACCACAATTTTGTAACTGTTAGGGGTTTTGTTTTTACGCATTGCACTTTATGGTAAAAATTATACATTTTCTTTATTCTGTAGCTCAGTGATTAAAATTATACCAAATTTATATAGTTTTTCTAATATTGCTCTACTTCTAATAGAACTCAAACTTTATTGAACAAAATGAGTATATTTAAAATTGTCCTCTTCTGACCCCTATAACTTTTTTCTTATTCCGTATACAGGGATGTTTGTGCCATGATCTGTAGTTTTTATCGGTACCATTCTTGTTTTGACAGTTTCTTTTGATTTATTTTTTGATAAATTTTTCTGATATGATGTGATTAAAAATCAATATTTTTGTACTTTGGTGTTTTTTTTTTTTTTATGTTTATGGTGTTCACCGTACGGGATAATTAACATGTTTTTATAGATCGAATTTTTCCGATACAAAATATATTGATCAACTTCCTTTTTTTTTTTTTTTTTTATAGGAAAAGAGGGTAATTTTATTTATTTTTTTTTTATTGGGAAGGTTTTATTCACTTTTATTTTAACTTTTTTTATGCCGCATTTGATCAGATCAGCCACCGGAACTGCTGCAGAAGCCATGATCAATATTGATCACTGCATCTGAGGGATTGATAGCGGACATCAGTGTGATCGCTGATGTCTGCCATTACCGGCGGGTCCCTGGCTGCTGATAGCAGAATAACAGAGCTATTGTTCATTGATTTCAATATGATCATGTGTAGAACAAAAAAACTATCAAAATGTTTAAATAGTCCTTCAACAGACAGTTCCAAATAAAGAGACCCTCAGCACTGCTGCCTTAGGCTGCTTTCACACTATAAAAATACTTGCGTTATAACTGTCCGTTATAGAAACCCTGGAAATTGTCCGTTAGAAAATCCCATTATAGTCTATGGGATTTTTCCAATAGCCGTTTTAACCCGTTTTAACCATTATTAACCCCTTAAGGACTCAGCGTTTTTCCATTTTTGCATTTTCATTTTTCCTCATCACCTTCTAAAAATCATAACACTTTCAGTTTTGCAGTGACATTTTACCCAAAAATCCACGGCGAAACGGAAAAAAAATTAATTGTGCGACAAAATTGAAGAAAAAATTTCATTTTGTAAATTTTGGGGGCTTCGGTTTCTATGCAGTGCATTTTTCGGTAAAAATGACACCTTATCTTTATTCTGTAGGTCAATATGGTTAAAATGATACCCTACTTATATAGGTTTGATTTTGTCGTACTTCTGAAAAAAAATCATAACTACATGCAGGAAAATGTATACGTTAAAAATTCTCATCTTCTGACCCCTATAACCTTTTTATTCCGCGTACGGGACGGTATGAGGCCTTTTTTGCGCTATGTTCTGAAATTTTTATCGGTACCATTTTTGTATTGATAGGACTTTTTGATCGCTTTTTATTCATTTTTTCAGAAAGTGACCAAAAATACCCTATTTTGGACTTTGGAATTTTGTGGCGCATACGCCATTGACCTTGCGGTTTAATTAATTATATATTTTTATAGTTCGGACATTTCCGCACGCGGCAATACCATATATGTTTATTTTTATTTACAGAGTTTTTGTTTTAATGGGAAAAGGGGGGTGATTCAAACTTTTATTAGGGAAGGTTCAATGAGCTTTATTAACTTTTTTTTTTGCAGTGTTATAGCTCCCATAGGGGCTATAACACTGCTCACACTGATCTTTTACACTGATCCCTGCAAAGCCATAGCTTTGCATGGATCAGCGTTATGTGGGGTTGATTGCTCAAGCCTGTAGCTCAGGCTTGGAGCAATCAAACGCCGATCGGATGCGACAGAGCAAAGTAAGGGGACCTCCACTTGTGTCCTAGCTGATCGGGAAGTTGTGATTTTATCGCGATAGTCCCGATTACCCCGACTGAGCTGCCGGGAAGCTTTTACTTTAATTTTAGATGCGGCAATCAGGGTCCCGGCAATCATTAGCAGCTGGGACTGACCCAGCATGATGCAGGGTCACGGCGTGACCCCGTTTTAAATACCGGGACCGGGCGCAGGTCGTACAGGTACGCCCTGCATCCTTAAGAGGTTAATAACGGCCATTATTTTGTGATGGGCGATAGTAACGGGAGAAATAGTGCATGCACTATTTATTCCGTTCATTCGCCTGTCACAAAACAACGGCCGTTATTAATAACTGGTGATAACGGGTTAAAACGGCTATTGGAAAAAATCCCATAGACTATAATGGGATTTTCTAACGGACGTTTAATGGCTGATTTCCAGGGTTTTTATAATGGACGTTTATATTGGAGGTAATTTTATAGTGTGAAAGCAGCCTTATATGCTGCTCTCTTTGTATCAAACTGTCTGTCCATTTCAACCAAGTCCTCTTGTCCGCCTGCACCCATTTGCCTGATATTTGATTGTTTTCACACGTTAGGAAAAATCGGTATTGTATTTTATTTTACATGGGGATTTTCAGAAGTAATCGAGGGGGGAAGGAGTTTGGAACAGGCGTTTTTATTTTTATTTTTTTATTTTTTTACCGATTTCTGATGTAACTAGCACAAACATTCATATTTCTAGAAAAAGCCTAGTCATTGTAATACAAAGTTATGTCACTGGTAGCTAATGATTGTTCACCAAGATTACATGGAATATGTTTGCACTGGGAGACGGGTAAAGGTTACTGGAGCGCTATAACCCTGTCTTTCAGCTTATTAACTGTCCCGGACTTAAACTCTCATTGGTCAGATACCTATAGTCTAGTCTTGGCACTAGGCCACCACTGTTACTCTGTTGGTTAATTTTTGTATGGGGTACTTTAAATATTGAGTGCCAGATGTGACATTGTTTCCCATAAGTGAGTACACCCTTAGACATTAATAGCTATGTGTTAAATTATTTTGAGGGGACACAACATTAAACACTGTTATACAGGCTGTGCACTCACTACTTTACATTTCCTTAGTGTGTTCACATGAAAAGATATAATAAAATATTTACAGAAATGTGAGGGGTGTAGTCACTTATGTCAGATAATGTATATGGAGGGGAAAGTGTAAGGTTTGTTATAGAAACTGATGACACTTGTTAGGAGACAAACCTGATGAGGTCTGACTGCTTGTACTTGGCGACATAACCTTTTCTACCTGATAAGGTGTGACTGCTTGTACTTGGCGACATAACCTTTTCTACCTGATAAGGTGTGACTGCTTGTACTTGGTGATATAACCTTTTCTACCTGATGAGGTGTGACTGCTTGTACTTGGCGACATAACCTTTTCTACCTGATAAGGTGTGACTGCTTGTACTTGGTGATATAACCTTTTCTACCCGATAAGGTGTGACTGCTTGTACTTGGCGACATAACCTTTTCTACCTGATAAGGTGTGACTGCTTGTACTTGGCGACATAACCTTTTCTACCCGATAAGGTGTGACTGCTTGTACTTGGCGACATAACCTTTTCTACCTGATAAGGTGTGACTGCTGTACTTGGCGACATAACCTTTTCTACCTGATGAGGTGTGACTGCTTGTACTTGGCGACATAACCTTTTCTACCTGATAAGGTGTGACTGCTGTACTTGGCGACATAACCTTTTCTACCTGATAAGGTGTGACTGCTTGTACTTGGCGACATAACCTTTTCTACCTGATAAGGTGTGACTGCTGTACTTGGCGACATAACCTTTTCTACCTGATGAGGTGTGACTGCTTGTACTTGGCGACATAACCTTTTCTACCTGATAAGGTGTGACTGCTTGTACTTGGTGATATAACCTTTTCTACCTGATGAGGTCTGACTGCTTGTACTTGGCGACATAACCTTTTCTACCTGATAAGGTGTGACTGCTTGTACTTGGCGACATAACCTTTTCTACCTGATAAGGTGTGACTGCTTGTACTTGGTGATATAACCTTTTCTACCTGATGAGGTGTGACTGCTTGTACTTGGCGACATAACCTTTTCTACCTGATAAGGTGTGACTGCTTGTACTTGGTGATATAACCTTTTCTACCTGATGAGGTGTGACTGCTTGTACTTGGCGACATAACCTTTTCTACCTGATAAGGTGTGACTGCTTGTACTTGGCGACATAACCTTTTCTACCTGATAAGGTGTGACTGCTTGTACTTGGCGACATAACCTTTTCTACCTGATAAGGTGTGACTGCTTGTACTTGGCGACATAACCTTTTCTACCTGATAAGGTGTGACTGCTTGTACTTGGCGACATAACCTTTTCTACCTGATGAGGTGTGACTGCTTGAACTTGGCGACATAACCTTTTCTGACGCTAGTGTAGACTCAGCTGTATAGTACTTGGCATAGCAGCGTGTAGTGCTGTCCTGATTTAATATGCTGTTTATATTCAATACAAGGAGCTAATTAATCATATTTCTGCAGATTTGCTGTACGGGTATGATGTTTTATTTTAGTTTTTTCTTATTATTATATTTTTTTTTACATTTTCTGGCAGTCAGTCCTTACAAACTCCTAAAGTGTACCTGTCATTTTAAGAAACTTGTGACATGTCATGGGGACATGTCAAAAGTCTTTATCAGTCAGGGTTTAAGTGTTCACTATAACTACTGGGGAGAGAAGCGTGTGGCATTATAGACTTAGTAAATTCAGCTACCTGCAGTATATAACCCTACTCTGTGGGGGGAGATGTATCAAAACCTGTGCAGAGGAAGTGTTGCATAGCAACCAGAGTGCTTCTATTACTTTTAAAGAGGCCTATGAAATAGTAATAGTCAGTGGTTCTTCTCTGAAAAGGGCTACCCAAATATGAGGCTGGGTTTACAATTTAAAGGAGAACTCCAGAATATAAAAATTGTCCCCCATACTGCCGGCAGTAAAAAAAATAAAGATGTGCATACCTTCCTTCGCTCCCCCGGGGCCTCCAGTAACTGGCTCCAGTCTCTGCCACGATCCTCTTCCTGGTTGCCGGTGGTCGGCGAGTCATACTGCGCTCAGCCAATCACTGGCTGCAGTGAAGTCCCGACTCGGCCGGCTATAGGCTAAGCGGCAGTGTGAGAATGCTTCAAGACACTAAATTCTTCACTACACCGGCACCTGCTGCCTGGGCCAAAAATGTCACACTGCCGCTCAGCCTATCGCCGGCCAAGTCTATGACTCGCCGACCACCGGCAACCAGGAAGAGGATCTCGGCGGAGACCAGAGACGGTTACCGGAGGCCCAGGGGGAGCGAAGGAAGGTATGTACATCTTTATTTTTTTACTCCTGGCAGTATGAGGGACAATTTTAATATTCTGGAGTTCTCCTTCAAAGGGGTACCCTGGTGGATTATTATTTTTTTTTTTATCAACTGGTACCAGAAAGTTAAACGGACGTGTAACTTATTTCTAATTAAAAATCATAATCCTTCCAGTACTTATCAACTGCTGTATACTCCAGAGGAAATTATTTTCTTTTTAACCCCTAAAGGACTCAGCCCATTTTGGCCTTAAGGACTCAGACAATTACATTTTTACGTTTTCATTTTTTCCTCCTCGCCTTCTAAAAATCATAACTCTTTTATATTTTCATCCACAGACTAGTATGAGGGCTTGTTTTTTGCGCGACCAATTGTCCTTTGTAATGACATCACTCATATCATAAAATGTATGGCGCAACCAAAAAAACACTATTTTTGTGGGGAAATTAAAACGAAAAACGCAATTTTGCTAATTTTGGAAGGTTTCGTTTTCACGCCGTACAATTTATGGTAAAAATTACATGTGTTCTTTATTCTGAGGGTCAATACGATTAAAATGATACCCATTATTACATTTATATTATTGTTGCGCTTAAAAAAAATCACAAACTTTTTAACCAAATTAGTACGTTTATAATCCCTTTATTTTGATGACCTCTAACTTTTTTATTTTTCCGTATAAGCGGCGGTATGGGGGCTCATTTTTTGCGCCATGATCTGTACTTTTTTTTGATACCACATTTGCATATAAAAAAACTTTAAATTAATTTTTTATAATTTTTTTTTATAAAATGTATTAAAAAAGTAGGAATTTTTGACTTTTTTTTTTTTTTTTCGTTCACGCCGTTCACCGTACGGGATCATTAACATTTTATTTTAATAGTTCGGACATTTACGCACGCGGCGATACCAAATATGTGTATAAAAAAAAATGTTTACGCTTTTTGGGGGTAAAATAGGAAAAAAACTGACGTTTTACTTTTTTATTGGGGGAGGGGATTTTTCACTTTTTTTTTACTTTTACATTTAAAACAAAAATGTTTTTACACTTGAATAGTCCCCATAGGGGACTATTCATAGCAATACCTTGATTGCTAATACTGATCTGTTCTATGTATAGGACATAGAACAGATCAGTGTTTTCGGTCATCTTCTGCTCTGGTCTGCTCGATCACAGACCAGAGCAGGAGACGCCGGGAGCCGGACGGAGGAAGGAGAGGGGACCTCAGTGCGGCGTTATGAATGATCGGATCCCCGGAGCAGCGCTGCGGGCGATCCGATCATTCATTCAAATCGCGCACTGCCGCAGATGCCGGGATCTGTATTGATCCCGGCACCTGAGGGGTTAATGGTGGACGCCCGCGAGATCGCGGGCGTCGGCCATTCCCGGCGGGTCCCTGGCTGCGATCAGCAGCTGGGATCAGCCGCGCATGACACGGGCATCGCTCCGATGCCCGCGGTTATGCACAGGACGTAAATGTACGTCCTGGTGTGTTAAGTACCACCTCACCAGGACGTACATTTACGTCCTGCGTCCTTAAGGGGTTAAATTACTTTTCTGTCTGACCACAGTGCTCTATGCGAACACCTCTTTCCATGTCAGGGAATGTCCAGAGCAGGAACAAATCGCCATAGAAAACCTATCCTGCTCTGGACAGTTCCTGACATGGACAGAGGTATCAGCAGAAAGCACTGTGGTCAGACTGAAAAGAAATTCAAAAAGAAAAGAACTTGCTCTAGAGCATACAGCAGCTGAAAAGTTCTGGAAGGATTAAGATTTTAAAATAGAAGTAATTTACAAATCTGTTTAACTTTCTGGCACCAGTTAAAAAAAAAAAATATATATATATAGTTTTCCTCTGGTGTACCTTTTTTTTAAGGCACTATTTTAAGGCACTATGCCTCATAACTGAAATTCACAAGAGAGCCAGATTCATTTTACAGTGCATTGGAGTATATTGGTTTAAATTTTTAGTATGTTTCACCTGTAAAAACCAGGTAAAAACGGAGCACAATCTACTTGCCACTCATGAAAATCCACTTGTTTATTTGTTATTTTTTGCACTTTAGTTTTTTCCTCCCTAACTTTATGCTCCGAAACAAAAAAAAATTGTAGTGAAATTGGGGGGGAAAAAAGCAATTTTCAAATTTGGGGTTTTTCTTTTTTATGCCATTCACCTTGTGGTCACACTTACATTTATTTTAAAACTTTAGCTAGGACTGATTACAGCAATACCAAATTTGTTTAGTTTCAGTCATGTTTTATGCATTTAAAAAATTGTAAACTTTAAAAACCTTTTTTTTTTCTTCTGACCTCTATAACAAATGTTTATTTTTTCTGTTTACTGGGCTGTATGAGGGCAAATTTTTTTTGCTCCGTAATCTGCTGTTTGTACTGGTACCACCGGTACCATTTTGGTATTGATCAGGATCTGATGTTTTAAAAAAAAAAAACGCAATTCTGTGGTTTGGTATTTTTTTATTTTTTTATGTCAACACCGTTGACCATACGGGATAATGTTATATTTTTATAATTCTGACAATTACACACGTGCCAATACCAAATACATTTTTCTTATTATGTTTGCATTTTATGGAAAATGAAAAAAAAAAAAAGTGGGGGGGGGGGGGGTGTATGTGAACTTTTAATATGGGCGGGGTTAATGTGTGTTTTGTTAACTTTTATGAAACCTCCTTTTTTTTTTTTTTTTTTTTTTTTTTACACTCTATTAGGAAGGAATCATTAGATTCCTCATACAGATCAATGAAGTTCCATAGAATTTGATCTGTGTGATCTGTGCTCCTTTGGTTGAGCCTGCTCCAGGCAGGTTCAATCAAATGCAAATCTATGACAGCCATGGGATGAGAGGTAAGTGGAGGGCTACCTCTACAGAGAATCGATCAACGCCGCTGTCAGCTTTGACAGCGGCGATCTAAAAGGTTAATAGCTGTCCGCAGTGATCGCCGCATGCCGGCTATTAGTGGCAGCCCCCAGCTACAACAATTAGCTGTGGGCCACCAGGTATGGAACGGCTTGAGTCAGGAGCCCAATCCATACAACGTGAGCGCTGCTGTAATAATATCAGAGTGGGAAGTCGGCCAGCAGAAGGGCTAGATGCATAAAAGATTCACCTACCTGGCGCCCAGAACTGCATGTCCCGGGCATCGGGTGATAGGATTTCCACACCCCTGATAACATAACCATGGCACTTCTTGGAATTCATCTTTTTTTTGGCTGATATAGGGCAGCATAGGCTGTTAAAGGATAATTTCAAGGTTCTTGTGAATGACTTGCTCTTACCTATTTTAGCTGATGGCACGCATGGGGGTTTCAGCCATTTTGGATGTAAATCCATCTCTTAAATGTTTCTGTAATGCTGCCTACATTGCCCTTGAATCCTATAATGATGCCTACATTTCAAATGTAGAGAGATTGGGTGTGGAGTTTGATCACTGAACCTGGTCATCTAATCAGGCTGCTGGTGTGGAGTCAGGTGAATTCATTGGACTGCTATCATAAGTGGGTTGAGTTCAGTTCACACTAGGGATGTCCCCGATACTGGTATCGATATCGGGACCTATACTGGACATTTGTCCCCAAAACCTGCATTCTCTGCTCCCGAGCTATGTAGTGCGCTCAGCAGCTGAGCGCACATCATAGCCGGGACCCACATTAACCCTTTAGACGCCACGATCAAAGTTGATCACGGTGTCTAAAAGTCCTGAGAGTCCTGCCGGTTAGGTCAGGGATGCTGATCTGAAACACCAAATCGTGGTGTCCTGATCTGCTGAGAGGATGGCCAGAGGTTCCTTACCCTGCTCCATGAGTTCGATCCTCACTCCTTTACTGCTGCCAGCCATGGCAGGCATTAGTAAAGGAGCACCGATAATAATGATCACTGCTATGCCATGGCATAGCATTGATCAGTGTATGCAATCTACAGAAAAATGATAAATAATAATAAATGTGAATTAACCTCTTCCCAATAAAAAAAATGTAATCACCCCCCCTTTTCAAAAAGTTTAAATAAAATAAAAAATATTTTTTTTTTATTTTAAAAAAATCCCTTTCTCTTATATAAAAAAAACTTTTTCCCATTGAGAAAAAAAAAAACAGTATGGGTAATTGGTATCGGCGAGTACTTTGAAAAAAAGTATCAGTACTCATACTTGGTCTTAAAAAAAAAATGGTATCAGGACATCCCTAGTTCACACCATGTGCAGTTTTAATGCGATTATTTTTTAGGAAAATATTGCCATGGGGTGTAAGTGATTTTGACTTTTAGTCACAACTGGGGTGTTTTTTTTTTTTTTTTTAAGATTTTAAGTCTTTAGGTTGTGTTTACATATTGTATTTTTACTGCATTTTGTCTGTTTCTACTGCATTTTTCCCCAAAAAATATTCAAAATCGCACTTTATTTTACCCTGAATTGCACAATTGCAATAAAGTAGCACCTTTTAAAGAGTGATTTTGGGAAATCACTGCAAAAACAGAAAAAGTAGAAGAAAATACAATATGTTAACATATCAGAAGTGGTGTGTATTTCTATGTATCCTAATCCCATAACAGATAGAGCTGAAATGGATCTGTGAGCTAGTGGGAGCCATCAAATTAGGTGATGACTTTATCCTGTAGTTCACATAGAGTCAGCTGACCCAGAGCTGACTTCCTGTTGACACATTAAAAATGCTGATTTTCTATGGAGATACTGGTGATCACATGACCAAATGGAGTAATTTAATTCTTAGATGCAGATGTTCTGGAATGCAATGATGATGTACAACTAGTGATAGTGAGTGTGTATGAGTATGATTTGGAAAACCAACACAAAAAAACTGTGTGTTTTTTAACATTCTCTACTTTTGTGGCATACAAGTGCGCAGGAAGAATGCCACAATACTAAATGTTATACTAAAATATTTGTTCATTTACGGTCTTTTCACATATACAAGATTTGAAGCAGTGTTCAGTGTTTAGTTTGCATTAAAATCTACAGCATAAAATGTGCAGCTTCATATCCTGCAAGTCAGATACTATAACTGTGATTGCACCCAATGGTCTATTCACACGTACAGTATTCTACGCAGATTTGATGCGCAGGATTTTCTGCTGCAGACACAGGGATGTGGGAATCCTATCGCCCGACGCCCGGGACAAGTAGTTTTGGGCGCCGGGCAGGTGAATTTTTCATAGATTTAGCCCTGTATCGGGCTAGCAGGGCCGGACTGACTTCGAAAATCTCACCTCACACCGGTGCTCGGGGTGTATGGAGGGGGCGGCGGCCCCCAGCTGATTTCAGTAGCCGGGGGCTGCTGCTCAAAGAACCCACCCCGTGCCCCAGTCTGTCCTCCTTCACACACACAAATCCTCCCCGTGCAGTGCAGTCTGTCGTCCTCACACACAGCAGTCATTATGGAGGTGAAGGGGCTCTGCACGGACGGATGTCTGTGTATGTATGATGTGTGTATGTAATGTATGATGGGGAAGCAGCGGCGGGTGTATGTATGATGTATGTATGTATGTAATGTATAATATTAGGGGGCAGTGGCCGGTGTATGTATATGTATGCTGTATGTAATGTATAATATAGAGGCAGTGGCCGGTGTATGTATATGTATGATGTATGCTGTGTGTGTGTGTTATGTATAAAATAGGGGCAGTGGCCGGTGTATGTATGTATGTATGTATGTATGATGTGTCTATGTATGTATATACTGTATAATATAGGGGGCAGTGGCCGGTTTATGTATGTTTTGTACAAGGGCGGACTGACAAGTGCTGCTGCCAGTTGTGCTATCTAATTTTTTATTTTTTAGTGGCTTCTGGTCACCCGCACTAAATTGCACCCCCAGAATCCCGCCCCCTTTATACTCACCCGCCAACCAAGAGCCCCACGGATGCACGCAAACACGCCCGAACCAAAACTACCACTTCCAGCATGTTGCACCATAACCTGAACTGTAGAACTATAAAGTGTAACATGCTGGGAGTTGTAGTTTTGGTTCGGGTCAGCTGCAGAGCCATAGGCTGTATCAGGCCATGCTGGGTGTTGTAGTTACTAACTGTAATTCCCAGTATTCCTTAACACAGACTATGGCTCTACAGCTGACACAAACCAAAACTACAACTCCCAGCATGTTACACAATAACCTTAACTGTACTATACAGTGCAACACCCACAGAACCATAGGCTGTATCAGGGCATGCTGGGTGTTGTAGTTATCTACTAACTAAATGCAACCTAGAGCATTTTCTGACACATAAATTAGAGTAAATAAAATGCACCACATAAACTGGAGAAGCACAACACCCCACCCCCTGCCCCGTAACACAGCGGCGTTGACTGTTATCCAATCAAAAGACTCCGTGTATAAGTCCCTATAAGGACTGAAAAATAGTGATTAAAATATTTTAAAAAGTGCGTATATATGAGAATAAGCCCCTTTCCTAATAAAACTTCTGATAATAAATGGTTCCGATAAAAACTACAGATCCCGACACATAAGATTGCCCTCATACATCCTTCTATATCGAAAAATTGGCGTTATAGGGGTCAGATGGGGGGCTTGCCTCGGGTGTAAAAGGAGCTAGCTACAGCTCTCCCGCCGCTCATATCCTGGCATGCTGCGATCGCCGTGGCCGCTATTAAACCATTAGATCACCGCTGTCTAAATTGACAGCAGTGTCTAAAGGGATCTTATATCCATCCCTGGTGGTCTAGTGGGGTGAATCGTACTATTTTGGTTGAAATTATTATATCTACCAGGACAAGTGGATTTTCTTGAAGGACAAGTAGATTGTGTTCCGCTTTAGTCCCTTGGACAAGTAGTTTTTTTTTTTTTCAAATTTCCACACCCCTGCAGACATCAATGTAAACTGACTGAATACAGCTTGAAATCCTGCACATAAAATCTGTGCATCAAATCTGCGCAGATCCACAGACCCATATGAGGGCTTGTTTTTTGCGTCACCAATTGTACTTTGTAATTACATCACTTATTTTACCATAAAATGTATGGCGCAACCAAACAAATATTATTTATGTGGGAAAATTGAAAAGAAAACCGCAATTTAGCAAATTTTGGAAGGTTTTGCTTTCACGCTGTACACTTTCCGGTAAAAATTACATGTTTTCTTTATTCTGTGGGTCAATATGATTATAATGATGCCCATGACTATATGCTTTTCTATAATTGAACCGCTTAAAAAAAATCTCAAACCATTTTAACAAAATTAGTATGTTTGAAATTGCCCTATTTGACTACCTATAACTTTCTCATTTTTCCGTATATGGGGTGATATGAGGGCTCATTTTTTGCACCATGATCTGTAGTTTTTATCAGTATCACTTTTGCTTAGGTTTTACTTTTTGTGATTTTTTTTATACATTTTTTTGGGAATAAAAGGTGACAAAAAAAGCAGCAATTTTGGACTTTTTTTTACGTTTACGCCGTTCACCGTACGGGATGATTAACAATATATTTTAATAGTTCAGACTTTTACGCACGCGGCGATACCAAATATGTGTATTAATTATTTTTTTTACTCTTTTTTGGGGGGGTAAAATGGGAAAAATGGACGTTTTACTTTTTTTTTTTATTGGGGGAGGGGATTTTTCACATTTTTTTAAACTTTTTTATTTTACACTTTTTATGTACCCATAGGGGACTATTCATTGCAATCAGTTGATTGCTAATACTGTGCAGTGCTATGTATAGGACACAGCACTGCTCAGTATTATCGGTGATCTTCTGCTCTGGTCTGCTCGATCTCAGACCAGAGCAGAAGACCCCGGGAGACGGCCGGAGCAAGGTGAGGGGACCTCCGGCCGCCATGCAGGATGATCTGATCCCTGCGGCAGCGCCGCGGGCGATCCAATCATCTGTTCAAAGTACCTCACTGCCGCAGATGCCGTGATCTGTATTGATCACGGCATTGGAGGGGTTAATGGCGGACATCCGCGGGATTGCGGATGTCCGCCATTACCAGCGAGTCCCTGGCTGCTGATAGCAGCCGGGACCTGCCGGGCATGACGCGAGCACTGCTCCAGTGCTCGCGATCATGTCGGCGCGTAAATGTACGTCATGGTGCGTTAAGTACCACGTCACCATGACGTACATTTACGTCCATTGTCATTAAGGGGTTTACCCCCCCCCCCCCAGACTACTACTATATTACTGTTAAAAACAAATTCAATGCAGCCATACCTTTTAGCTGAGCTTTTCCATACTTTATCAGCCCGAAAATCCTATTTTTATCCCTGTCAACATCAGTCGGATAGGCGTGGCTGGGGTTCATAATTCCCTGCCGCCATGCTTCATTCCATACTGAAAAAGCCAGTCAAAGTACTGCCCCCCCTGTCTGCTTGGACACATACTAGTCCTGCTGTGTTCATGCATCATCATTTACATCATGGACACATTTCCTTGATTGACATCTGTGAGCACAGGGCTCAGAGCTGGAGGAAAAATCCTCCCCCTGACAGCTTGTGTCCCGCTACTGTCAGTGAGGACAAGCTGGGAGTTGTAGTTTTGCTAATGCTAGGGGAGATGTGAACAGACAGCATACGGAGGGAGGGAGGGGGCGGAGACCTGCACAGTGAGGCCACTCCCCCTCCTTTTGAGAGGAATTCAGACTAGTGAGCTAAATTTAAAGTGTAATAAAAAAAGTGAATAAATAAAGGTGCTAGACACACAAAAATTAGATGTACATGGTCAGGATTAGGTACTGAGTGATATATTAAAAACAATGTTTTTTGTTGGATCTGACGGGTACGCTTTAAACAACTACTATAGCCTGTGATTTTCTGGTTACCTAGACATGTTCTGTTTTAAGCATACACTTTCTTTATTATCCAGTAGTAGGTTAGAAAGGGGTCCCCCATGAGTAATCCATGTCCATTGCATTTATCTCTTGTAAGCAATGCTTCATGCTGTATTTTTTTATTTTTATATATGTGGTGTCCCATATGTGGTGTCCCGGTACCACATCCTATACGGTACCTGTTAATAGGTCCCCATAGCCAGAGTCCCTAGGACGTCAGGGTCCTTTTGTATAGTCCATCCCTAGTCACCTCTCACCCCTATAGTCATTGCTCTAGTCATATGCTCTTTATTTGTGGAAGTATAACTGTATAAAATGTATATAAATAGTTAATTACCTGTGAGAAGCGTAGCAGGACCTTCGGGTCACGTGATCAGGTAAACTCTATGGTATTTCTGCTTGAGGACCTTTGGAGGTCCTTGTGACGTAATGCACTCATTTCCTTTGACGGTGAGTGACAGATGGCTGGACCATTCAAAACGGCCCCGCCCCTGCCCATATAAGGCCGCGGCAGCCATTAATCTCTCTCTTGGTTCCTGGCTGTTGACGAGAAAGGATCTGCGCTGCTGTCATCAGTGAGTCTAGGCCTTAGCCTTGCGGCGGCGGCTGTTTTATTCCAAATTGTGTATCAATCCCTAAACACTCTGCAAGACCACCGGACCTTATCTATCCCCTAAATCCGAACGGATCTTCACAATATACCCTGAATTCTGAGACTATTGTCTAAAGTCAAGGTCCGCAACATCTGTCAGTCATTGAAGTATATAGAGACTGTTTAATTGAGACTGTTACTACTCTGTGGATGTACCGCAAGCCGTTAAGTAAAGTTTATGCAAGCTCAAATTCAACTACCTTGTGGACCTTCAGTCTTTATTCTTATGCACCTATCGTTACTGGGAAGGGCGACGATAGGCCGGAGAATCATCTCAGCATTCTAGCCCTCAGCCTGGCGTCACGAACTATAGGGTTAACATTAACCCCTGATATACCAAAGCAAATCCCTGACTGTACTACCCCTACCCCCTGAGGCCTACCACATATATACTAGCTGAGTCCCCGGCGTTGCCCGGTTTTTCCTTCCTAATCCTTGTTGGGGAGGAAAATAAACAAAGGAGAAAGCTTTTGACTTCATATCCCGTCCTTATATATTGTTGTCATATCCTGACCTCCTATCCTGACCTCCTGTCCCGTCCTCCTGTCCCGTCCTCCTGTCCCATCTATCTATCCCCACCTCCTATCTCGACCTCCTATCCCATCTTCCTATCCTGTTCTCATATCTCGACCTCCTATCTCAACCTCCTACCTCGACCTCCCATCCCGACCTCCCATCCCGTCCTGTAATATGTGTACCAGGTATTATTGAAATATCTCCAGCCGTACGGAAGTTATGTGGGAACATACATTTTCCATTGATTTCCATTGACCTCCTATCTCGACCTCCTATCTCGACATCCTATCTCGACCTCCCATCCCGACCTGTAATATGTGTACCAGGTATTATTGAAATATCTCCAGCCGTACGGAAGTTATGTGTGAACATACATTTTCCATTGATTTGCATGGGACTTTAAACAAAAACCCCGACCCTCACAAATGGGGGTAGTTAAAGGAGAACTCCAGACCATAAAAATTGTCCCCCATAGTGCCGTCAGTAAAAAAAATTATTATGTACATACCTTCCTCTGCTCCCCCGGGGACTCCGGTAACCGTCTCCGATCTCCGCCACAATCCACTTCCTGGTTGCCGGTGGTCGGATGAATCAGCCAATCACCAGCCGCAGCGCAGTCCGACTCGGGCGGTGATAGGCTGAGCGGCAGTGTGAAAACGCTTCAGGACACAAAATTCTTCACTACACCGCCACCTGCGGCCGGGGCCGAAAACGTCACACTGCCGCTCAGCCTATCGCCACCGAGTGCGGCTGGTGATTGGCTGATTCATCCAACCACCGGCAACCAGGAAGTGGATTGCGGTTACAGGAGGCCCCGGGGGAGCGGAGGAAGGTATGTACATAATTTTTTTTTTTTACTGCCGGCACTATGGGGGAAATTTTTATGGTCTGGAGTTCTCCTTTAAGGGTGAAATTAACTATCCTATATTTTAAGTGGACATATAAGTAACATGTGACCAAGTATTATGGAAATATCTCCAGCCGTTTGGAAGTTATGCAGTAACATATATTTCCCATAGACTTGTATGGGACTTTAAGCATAAATCCCGCCCCTGGCAAATGGGGGTGGGTAAAGGTTCAATCACCTATCCTATGTTTGTTGTTGGCATATAAGTAGGGATGTCCCGATACCATTTTTTAAGACTGAGTAAGGATACTTTAATTCTAGTACTCGCCGATACCAAGTATGAGTACTTTTATTTTAAAGGGAATCTGACACCAGGGTGACCCGGTTTCTGGCACTGCTTACCGTGCTGATATGTGGGTTCCTTGTTGTGTACAATGGAGGCGGCTGCTGTAGTATGAGCCAAGATTTCTCTCTTCTCCATTCGGCAGAACTGGGAATTTGCATTGGCGGCGAGCAGCGGTAGAAACCAGGTCACCTGCTGTAAGATTGCCTTTAATAGTAGGTAGTAGCCCCTAGTAGGTAGTATAGATAAATGCAGACATTAGTAGCAGCCCCCCTGTAGACCGCAGCCACGCCCCCTTGTAAACAGCAGCCCCCCCTTGTAGACAGTGCCCCCTTGTAAACAGCAGCAGACCCCCCCCCTTGTAGACAGTGCCCCCTTGTAAACAGCAGCAGCCCCCCCTTGTAGACAGTGCCTCCTTGTAAACAGCAGCAGCCCCCTTGTAGACAGTGCCCCCTTGTAAACAGCAGCTGACCCCCCCCCCCCCTTGTAGACGGTGCCCCCTTGTAAACAGCAGCCCCCCCTTGTAGACAGTGCCCCCGTGTAAACAGCACCAGCCCCCCATTGTAGACAGTGCCCCTTGTAATCAGCAGCAGCCCCCCCTTGTAGACAGTGCCCCCTTGTAAACAGCAGCAGCCCCCCTTGTAGACAGTGCCCCCTTGTAAACAGCAGCAGCCCCCCCCCTTGTAGACAGTGCCCCCTTGTAAACAGCAGCACCCCCCCCCCTTTTTAGACAGTGCCCCCTGGTAAACTGCAGCAGCCCCCCCCCCCTTGTAGACAGTGTCCCCTTGTAAACAGCAGCAGCCCCCCCTTGTAGGCACAGTGCCCCCTTGTAAACAGCAGCAGCCCCCCCTTGTAGGCACAGTGCCCCCTTGTAAACAGCAGCAGCCCCCCCTTGTAGACAGTGCCCCCTTGTAAACAGAGCAGGAGCCCCCCCTTATAGACACAGTGCCCCCTTGTAAACAGCAGCCCCCCCTTGTAGACAGTGCCCCCTTGTAAACAGCAGCAGCCCACCCTTGTAGACAGTGCCCCCTTGTAAACAGCAGCAGCCCCCCCCCCTGTAGACAGTGTCCCTTTGTAAACAACAGCTCACCTGCAGTTGCCGCCCCGCATCCCTGTTCTGCCGTCCGTATCATAGCCTCCTATGGAGGAGCATGTGACATATATGTCACTCCTTCCTCTGTAGCATTATGCTGGGCGCAGGGGAGGAGGTGGAGTGACGTGAGTGTCACATGTTCCTCCATAGAAGCCATGATGCGGATGTCAGAATGGGGATGCGGATGGCAGAACGGGGCAGCAGCCGCCGTGCAGCAGGTATCGGCCTTGGTATCTGGGACATAAAATGAGTCCCCGATACCATGAAAATGCCGGGTATCGGCCCTGATACCGATACTAGTATCAGTATCGGGACATCCCTACATATAAGTAACATGTGTGCCAAGTTTCATGTTAATATCTTTAGCCGTTTGGACGTGATGCTGGAACATACACACATACATACATACACACATTGAGTTTTATATATATAGATATACTAGCTGAGTACCCGGCGTTGCCCGGTTTTTCCTTCCTCATCCTTGTTGGGGAGGAAAATCAACAGAGGAGGAAGCTTTTGACTTCATATCCCATCCCCATATATTCTTGTCATATCCCGTCCTCATACCCCGACCTCCTGTCCCGACCTCCTGTCCCGACCTCCTGTCCCGACCTCCTATCTCCACCTCATATCCTGACCTCCTAACTCGACCTCCTATCCCAGCCGCCTATCCCGAGCGCCTATCTCGACCTCATATCCCGTCCTCATATCACAACCTCCTAACTCAACCTCCTATCCCAACCTCATATCCCGACCCGTAATATGTGCACCAGGTATTGAAATATCTCCAGCCGTACGGAAGTTATGTGAGAACATACATTTCCCATCGATTTTCATGGGACTTTAAACAAATTCCCCGGCCCCCACAAATGGGGGTGGCTAAGGGTCAAATTAACTATCCTATATTTTAAGTGGACATATAAGTAACATGTGACCAAGTATGATCGAATTATCTCCAGCCGTTTGAAAGTTATGCAGTAACATATATTTCCCATAGAGTTGTATGGGACTTTAAACAAACCCCGCCCCTGGCAAATGGGGGTGAGTAAGGGTTAAATCACCTATCCTATGTTTGTTGTTGACATATAAGTAACATGTGTGCCAAGTATCATGTTAATATCTTTAGCCGTTTGGACGTTTATGTGGAACATACACACATACGTACATGCACACATACATACATACATATATACATACATACACACACACACAAATTGAGTTATATATAGAGAATATAAAATAACATACTATTTTATTTTACAGGTGAAGTTAATGTATCGAGATGAAGTTCATACTGGGGATTTTGGCTTTTCTCATATTTTCCTTATGGCTGGATGAAGTGCATTCTAAAGAGAAGTCTTCAAAGAAAGGAAAGGGGAAAAAGAAGCAGTATCTCTGCCCATCGTATGTCACATTTATTCTGTATTAATAATAAACACGTGTCTTTGATTACTGTCGCTAAAGTTTGAATGTGTTCGGCTGTATTCACACAGCAGAATTTCCGTATGGATTTCCGCATTGAAATCTGCATGGAAATACTGCATGTGTTTAAAGCCTAGTTAGTTCAATGGTATTCCGCATTCCCATGCACACGTCATGTCATGTTTTATATTTTTTGTAAAAATTTGGCTGTGGAAGCCCATTGAAGTGAAATGAAGTCAAATGAATAAAGACACTTTTTTTTCCATGCACTGTAGATTCATGCATAGATTCCGCATATTATTAAAAGATGCTGTATTCTGGCAAAATTATTGTGGCCGCGGAATTCACAAATCTATGCTGAATTTCTGCCATGTGAACATACCCTTATACATACTACAAAAAAGATTAATATTTTGTCAAAAGCTTTCATTTAGCAAACTTGCCTCTTTCTCCTTATGTTCCTGCTCCTTTCATCCCCTTGTTGACAGCTCATTGCCTAGGCTACAGACCACCACTCCACTCTAGAGGAGGTGTGTTATGGTCGAGCTGGTGTGTCTATATACACTGTTTCCATTACAGTATGTTTAATCATGCTTTATGTAAAAACTTAATCAACTACAGTATATACTCGAGTATAAGCCGAGTTTTTCAGCACGATGACAGGTGGTGATGATGAAAGGGGGTGTGGGATGATGAAGGGGTGTGTGTGGGATGATGACAGGGGGATGATGACAGGCGGTGATGATGACAGGCGGTGATGATGAGGGTGTTAATGACGGGGGTCTGGATGATGATAGGGGGGAGGATGTATTTCCCACCCTAGGCTTATAGTCGAGTCAATAGCTTTTCCTGGGTTTTAGGGGTGAAATTAGGGGCCTCTGCTTATATTCAGGTCGGCTTATACTCTAGTATATACGCGTATGCTATTATTTAAGTAAAAATAAATTTCCCCTTTTTTTTTTTTTACCCAAGTTTATAAAACATATGCGTTAAATAGAAACGAAAATGCAGTGTGAACCTAATATTGTTAATGCAAGTGTATTGTTTACGAATGCCAGTAAACATGTGTCCTCTTCAATCTGCAATTTCCCCATGGATGACATGAGTTGATACAATAATGTGTAACACTCAAGGAACCATAACTGGATTCATGATGATCCTTTTTAACCCGGCTTGCAATGTCAACAAGATTAGCATTTTTCCATACTTATGTGCAACAGTAGAGAGAGAGAGGTTATTATACACCATACTGACAAGATGAGATTCCATTGTGTAGAAGCTGCATGACTCAAGACTTGATTTAAAGCACAAAGGTGGCCATATACAGTATAACCAATGTGCAGGGGTCATCCTGGCTCTCCCCTAATGACAGATGTTGGGGAATAGCAGTGTCAGGCACTTTTTATTTTCACATTTCTAACCATTTGTTTCCACAATGAGTCTGGCACTATATATTTTCCCTTGTTTTGGCCAAATAGCTGTCTGCCATCAACTGTTAAAGGTTTATGGTCACCTCTTAGAGTTGGATTCCAGCTTTAGACAGCTGGATTGCTACTGGGAGGGTAAGAAGGAGAGTAAAGCTTCAGAAGCTCTTTCAAATGGCCAGGACCTAAGAATCTTCTTTTTTTATTTTTTATTTAAATTAAGATATTTCATTTAGAAGTTGTGTAAACCTGATGGTTTCAAACATGGCTCCTTTTCCAATTTTTTAACTACACTGCTCAAAAAAAATAAAGGGAACACTTAAACAACCCAATGTAACTCCAAGTCAATCACACTTCTGTGAAATCACACTGTCCACTCAGGAAGCAACACTGATTGACAATCAATTTCACATGCTGTTGTGCAAATGGAACAGACAACAGGTGGAAATTATAGGCAATTAGCAAGACACCCCCAATTAAGAAGTGGTTCGGCAGGTGGTGACATCAGACCACTTCTCAGTTCCTATGCTTCCTGGCTGATGTTTTGGTCACTTTTGAATGCTGGTGGTTCACTCTAGTGGTTGCATGAGACTGAGTCTACAACCCACAGAAGTGGCTCAGGTAGTGCAGCTCATCCAGGATGGCACATCATTGCGAGCTGTGGCAAGAAGGTTTGCTGTGTCTGTCAGCGTAGTATCCATAGCATGGAAGCGCTACCAGGAGACAGGCCAGTACATCAGGAGACGTGGAGGAAGCCGTAGGAGGGCAACAACCCAGCAGCAGGGCCGCCTTTGTGCAAAGAGGAGCAGGAGGAGCACTGCCAGAGCCCTGCAAAATGACCTCCAGCAGGCCACAGATGTGCATGTGTCCACTCAAACGGTCAGAAACAGACTCAATGAGGGTGGTATGAGGGCCGACATCCACAGGTGAGGGTTGTGCTTACAGCCAAACACCGTGCAGGACGTCAGGCATTTGCCAGAGAACACCAAGATTGGCAAATTCACCACTGGAGCCCTGTGCTCTTCACAGATTAAAGCAAATTCACACTGAGCACATGTGACAGACGTGGCAGAGTCTGGAAATGCCGTGGAGAACGTTCTGCTGCCTGCAACATCCTCCAGCATGACCGGTTTGGTGGTGGGTCAGTAATGGTGTGGGGTGGCATTTCTTTGGGGTGCCACACAGCCCTCCATGTGCTTGCCAGAGGTAGCCTGACTGCCATTAGGTACCGACATGAGATCCTCAGACCCCTTGTTGAGACCATATGCTGGTGCGGTTGGCCCTGGGTTCCTACTAATGCAAGAGAATGCTAGACCTCATGTGGCTGGAGTGTGTCCGCAGTTTCTGCAAGAGGAAGGTATTGATGCTATGGACTGGCCCGCCCGTTCCCCAGACCTGAATCAGATTGAGCACATATATTCCATTGATCATTTTTGTGTGATTTTGTTTTCAGCACATTTAAATATGTAAAGACAAAAGTATTTCATACGATTTAGTTCATTCATTCAGATCTAGGGTCCTGCAGGAACGCATAGGAACAGAGTTCCTGCACTTTTTCCACAGCAGGAACCCTGTTCCCATTAGCAGGAGTCCTGCAGGACCAGCCCTTAAGTGGAAATCTTGAGTGAGTTCCCACACTTTTTTTTTCCCCAGGACATGACCCCTGTCTAGGATGTGTTATCTTAGTGTTCATTTATTTTTTTGAGCAGTGTATATCATATTAACTGTGATGTCACTCACTCAGCTGGGTTGTGATATTACAGTCCACCTAGCGTTGGGCTTAGAAGTACAGCCCTGTACACGGAACACCACTGGTAACATTTCAGTACAGGGTGTAGGTCAAGGCAGGGTGTACCCATGCTGCTGTCTGAAGTTGTCTTTGGGGAAAGCTCTGTACATGGACCCGGTGATGTTCTGATACAGGGCGAGGTTCAAGACAGTGGGGATCACCACCTTCCTGCAGTTGTCTCCAGAATTAGACACTGAACCCTGTACCAATAACTCCACCAGTTACAGTTTTCTGATGCAGGGCATGAATCAAGATAGTGGGGAAGACAGGACACAGGCAGCCTCCTCACTGTGAAGAGTAGGGATCGACCGATTATTGGCCAATATTCACGATTTTGGACGTTATCGGTATCGGCAATTACCTGGACTCAGGACCGGCAGGGGGAGAGAAGCGGGCGGCGGCGGTCTCTGGCCAGAGGATAGGCAGGGGGGGGGGGTGCAGTGGCGGTGGTGGTTGGACTCAGGAGGACCCCAGGACAGGCAGGGGGAGAGAAGCGGGTGGCAGCGGCAGTCTCTGGCCCCCGCAAATGCCGCTGCAGTTCATTGATTTAAAGCGTCCGCTTTACATCATTGATCTGCAGCGGCCTCTCCGGGGGTGGGGTGGGGTGGAGAAATAGCCGATAACATACTGGAATATCGGTATAAATTCGGCTATCGGCCTGAAAGTTTTCGCATTATCGGTATCTGCCCTAAAAAATCAATATCAGTTGATCCCTAGTCAAGAGTAATAGCCAAAACTGCTATCATATATCTGGCCCCATAGCTCTGATTGTTGTTGTAGGCATTACAGCCCAGTGAATGCTTGTTTTTTTATTTTATTTTTTTTTAAGTAGGAGATAAGGCCTCTAATGTATGCCTCATTGTCCAGTACCTACAGGAACAGGGACTTCTGTCTTTTGACAGACGTCTCTGCTCCTGAAGGTAATTTTTGTGGTATCCTATTCCGATATTGTAACACACCTTGGGAAAGATGTAGTGTGCTGCCAATTAAATTGGCAGTGGCTACATCTTTAGTCTACATGCTCGACTAGAGAAATAGTACTATGCAGGGACTATAATATAGAATAACAGCAGATACAGGTTATCATCCCAAAAGGGGATGAAAACCAACTACACTCTGCACACAGCTAGCAGGGAGCTCCACATGAAGCAGTATAAGCACACCGCAAGACATAAACTCATAGAGGCAGATTTATCTAAAAGGCAAGCATTTTACATGCAGATCTTCTGCTTTTAGTTTATTTTGAGGTGTAGGCCTTCTAATAAATTAGTTGCTTCTGGAAATGCTCTTGCGCCTGACGGAAAATATTCACTAGATATTTGCTGGTATAGATTTTGGTTACAATTCACACCTTCAAGTGGGTGAAAAGGGCTAGCTGATCTCACTTCTGGTCCATTCATGGGGCCATACACTTTTAAGGCAGTGATTGCGCCACAAAATAGCGCACTTCAACCTGTGAAAAACCTTAGTTGTCACTTCCCGCAGATTATTGCACCTTTGCTCTGCTTTACAAATACACATGTATTGTGCTAACTCTTCCGTGCTGCACAGCAACACTTTGTGCTGATGCTGTGCCAAGAGCAGAATAAATGGACACAAATGAAAGACGTGTAATTAAAATGTTTTTTTTTTTTTTTAAATGTCTTTTGCAGTACAGCACTATTTTTCCCTACTGTTCTGCTAAACAAAGCCTCAGAGTGCGTATTGATTCTTGAGGAATGGCCCTTTCTTACTGCACAGCTCAGGCTTGTCCTGCAACAATGCAGCTCTGTGGTTTTCCTGTGTTTGAGCCAACTCTATAGAACCAGTCATGTTTGCTTTGTACAAGAAACCTGCTGTGCATGAAGAAATGACCTGCAGGTGACTATATCTCCATGGATCAGTGATCTGGCAATGTTTCTGAAGCGTGCAAATCTAATTAGAGCGCAGGAAACTAATTGGCTGCCAACTCAGCCTCCTTAATATGACAGTGTATTTCCAGCTCTTGTTATGGATTATAGAAAGATGAAGACACAACATGCACTACAAGCTCGCTGGTTCTTTTTGACATTTCTTTTCTGGGCAAATAATAGAATATGTAATACAGTCCTAACCTATAAGGAAAAGGATTTAGGGAGTCATCATTTTAGTACACTTTTAACCTCTAGGGGTACTCCACCCCTAGACATCTCATCCCCTATCCATTACTTATCATGGTAAGGCTAGGTTCACACCATGTTTTTGTCTACATTTCATGGTTTCCATTAAAGCCAAGTCAATTTAGCAAAAATGGGATCAACCACAGTATTGTGTACACTACAAACAAATCAATTATGATCAGTTTTGTTTATAATGAATGTCAATGACAAATGGATTATGCTGTACGGCATCAGTTTTTAGCATCTGTTGACCATAGATGGTTGAGTACTATAGATGGCATGTAGGGGGGAGAAGGGGATTACTGATGCACTAGGTTTGCAAGGTGCTATGTGAGCTGACCTGAAAGTAACAACACCACAGCAAGGAGGGGGTTATACCAGTGCCGAATTAGTAATGATCAGGACAAGCCTGCAGACTGAAGGGAGGGGTAGAGTACATTACGTAGGCAGCACACTGTGCATACAGCTGTCCAGAACTTTATTTGTAATCAGAGAGAGATGACCGGGGAGCCTTGATTAACCCTTTATACACATTATGGACCGCCTGGAGAAGGCAGACAGGCTCACAGATTGCAGGGGCAGTAAAAAAGTTAAACCAAATTATGTAAAGATAAATGTAGGTATAGATCCCTTTAAATATGTTATTAATTTCTGTACCTATCATAAGTACATTTGTATTGTACAAAAGATGATTGCAATGTTATATTATGCTAAAATAAAGCAATTTTCCCTAAACAAAAGAAAAAACCTAATTAGCACCATAAGCATGTAATTTTTTTTTTTTTTTATCTCCTTTATAATTCTGTCAGACTTATTGGGAAACATTGCTACATGTGAACCCAGCTTCATCATTTACTTAGCCGCCATCTTATTTGGAAGCTGTGCCAGTTATTTCTTGGCTGCTGAGCCACATGACATGTGTGTGACCTGCAATATTTCTAGTTTACTGGACGGGTCAAGAATAATTTTTTTTATTAGATTTCACATCAAGGCAAAATACATTAATATATGACTTTTGTTTGCTTTCAGTTTGGCGCCATTGTTCTTCTGTAATGACTAAGACTTTGTTTATCTCCACCACACAGTCAGTGTTTTCTCATAATTTACTTTTAACATATTTCTATAGCCACTTGTTTTTGTCTTTTGCCAGATGCAGTCACTTTTTATTAAGTTTTTAAGTTTTATAGCCTGAGTTTTTTTTTATTAATTTTTTTTTATTGCAGCTCATATTTTGGAACATACCCGAAAGCAACCAGCAATGTAACTGTCTAAATCCCAGAATTACTGGATATGATTATACTTTCAAGTTTTTCATTAAATGCAAATACTAATTGACGTGATAAGGTGAACCTTATAAAACTATTATTGTCCTCAAAATGTGTTGACAAGAGGCCAGTAATTCCCTTTTTTTTCTTTTTTTTTTATGTCACAATCTGGGTATACAATTACTCATAGACCACCAGGGGGGATTCAACAAAACCCTAATTTCCCATATACCAAAAAAAGCAAAACAACTTTATTGAATTATCACACAAAAAGAGCTAAAGGAGATGTCCAGCGCAGGCTTTTTCTATTCCGTCCTGCAAAAAAAGACAAAACAAACTTTCACTTACCTCCATATGTTGCCCCAGAGCTCCACAACAGCTGATCGGTCGGCCGGGCTGTTTGCTTCCTACTTCCTTTAGCCCGGTAGGTCACACAGCACTTCAGCCTATCACCGGCCGCAGCGATGTCCCGCCTTGGCCGGTGATAGGCTGAAGCGCCGTGTGACATACCGAGCTAAAGGAAGTAGGAAGTAAACAGCCCGGCCGACTGATCCGTTGTTGTGGAGGTCCGGGGCAACATATGGAGGTAAGTGAAAGTTTTTGTTTTGTCTTTTTTTTTTTTTTTTTTTGCAGCCCGGGCAGGACGGAATAGAAAAAGTCTGCGCTGGACATCACCTTTAAAAAACTGTGCATATATTCCTCCTGATATCATTTTCAATTATATGGCATCTATATGGTCTCCATATCTTGTGTTGTAGTCTAACTCCGTATGTATATGCAGTGTACAGCCGGATAATGGAGTGTGCACTATGTTAAAATCTTTTTACATCTCAGCCCCCCCCCCCATCAACATGTTTCCCTACAACTGTAGCTTTGCCAAGAGGAAAGCAGGGCACTGAGTGTGAAAACACCAAAACAGGGTGTTTTTAAAACCTCCTATCGTGACATCAGCAAAAGGGAGGTACTTAATTCTAATTGGCCCGAATGAAATCCGACCATACACATTGTCGAACATTGAGATTGATATACATGTCCTCAAATCAGGGTGATATGTATTGTCCAATATGCTACCCTTGATTAGGATACAATCCTTGTTTAGACATGCTTTTGATGTTCTGCGCGATGACCGCTGTGCAGTACGTCACGGAACTCCAGCCAATTGTATCAGGTAAGTTCTGCGCAGATGTCACGGTGCAGTTACCGTATATACTCGAGTATAAGCCGACCCGAGTATAAGCCGAGACCCCTAATTTCAACCCAAAATCCCAGGAAAAGTTATTGACTCGAGTATAAGCCTAGGGTGGGAAATACCTCATCCCCCCCCTGTCATCATCCAGACCCGTCATTAACATCCTCATCATCATCCCCTTGTCATCATCCCACACATCCCCCCTTCATCATCCCCTTATCATCCCACACATCCCCCCTTCATCATCCCCTTATCATCCCACACATCCCCCCTTCATCATCCCCTTATCATCCCACACATCCCCCCTTCATCATCCCCTTGTCATCATCCCACACATCCCCCCTTCATCATCCCCTTATCATCCCGCACATCCCCCCTTCATCATCCCCTTATCATCCCACACATCCCCCCTTCATCATCCCCTTATCATCCCACACCCCCCCCCCTTCATCATCCCCACACCCCCCCCTTCATCATCCTCTTCTCATCATTCGCCCTCAGTGGTCTTCAACCTGCGGACCTCCAGAGGTTTCAAAACTACAACTCCCAGCAAGCCCGGGCAGCCATCGGCTGTCCGGGCTTGCTGGGAGTTGTAGTTTTGAAACCTCCGGAGGTCCGCAGGTTGAAGACCACTGCGGCCTTCAACATCATCCAGCCCCCCTCTCACCCCCTTTAGTTCTGAGTACTCACCTCCGCTCGGCGCTGGTCCGGTCCTGCAGGGCTGTCCGGAGAGGAGGTGGTCCGGTGGGGAGGTGGTCCGGGCTGCTATCTTCACCGGGGGCGCCTCTTCTCCGCGCTTCCGGCCCGGAATAGAGCCGTTGCCTTGACAATGACGCAGAATTACGTTGGCAATGAACGCACCTCTGCGTCGTTGTCACGGCAACGTGACTATTCTGAGGCCGGGCCCGAAGCGCTTAGAAGAGGCCTCCCCGGTGAAGATAGCAGCCCGGAACCAGTATCCCACCGGACCACCTCCTCACCGGACAGTCCTGCAGGACCGGACCAGCGCCGAGCGGAGGTGAGTACTCAGAACTAAAGGGGGTGAGAGGGGGCTGGATGATGTTGAAGGCCGCAGTGGTCTTCAACCTGCGGACCTCCGGAGGTTTCAAAACTACAACTCCCAGCAAGCCCGGACAGCCGATGGCTGCCCGGGCTTGCTGGGAGTTGTAGCTTTGAAACCTCTGGAGGTCCGCAGGTTGAAGACCACTGCGGGTGGGGGAGTTCACTCGAGTATAAGCCGAGGGGGGTGTTTTCAGCACGAAAAATCGTGCTGAAAAACTCGGCCTATACTCGAGTATATACGGTACTTGCTTTCCAAATGCTTCAGAAACAGTCTTATCTGCTTCCCGATCGAAGTGCCGGAGCAGAAGTAATCGCTCAGAACATCAAAAGCATGTCTAACCAATGATTGTATTCTAATTTAGAGAGTAGTGGACAATACATATCACCCTGATTTGAGTACGTGTATGTCAATCTCAATGTTAGACGATGTGTATGGTCGGATGTCATCTGGGCCAATAAGAATTGAGTACCTCCCTTTGCTGATGTCACGATAGTAGGTTTTAACATAGTGCATACTCCATTATCCGGCTGTACAATGCAGGTACATACGGAGTTAGACTACAACACAAGATATGGAGACCGTATAGATCCACTATAATTGCAAATTACATCAGGAGGAATATATGCACTAATTTTTAACTCTTTGTGTGTGATAATTCAGTAAAGTTATTTAGCTTTTTTGGTAAATGGAAAATTAGGGTTTTGTTGGATCACCCCTGTGGTCTATGAGTGATTGTTGGAAATTACCCTCCATATATTAGTCTACAATTGGTGTATTACAATCTGGGTATAAACACTTTATTTTACACCTTTCCCTACACCCACCTTCAATACATATTCCATGCACGAATATACAGTGTAGTATGAAGCCAATAAACATCCTTACCAAACCAGTCAATGCTCACTTTTTCCACACATTAGGACACATCACTCCCTAATCAACTTGAGTATGTACCAGTTAATAGACACTTATCCCCTATCCACAGGGGTGGCCGACCTCTGGAACCCCCGCGATCTCCCGTATGGGGTCCGGCACTGCCGCGGCTAATGCTCTTGTCGTCGACCTCACTAAGAGGTGGGGGGTCCAATTTCTGAGACCTCTTACAATCCCAAAATATTCACTCTTAGGCTGGGTTTACACTACGGAATTTACGTTCAGATTTCCGCTCAGGAACTTGGATCGGAAATTCTGCTGCATGAAGGTTAACATGCAGGTGAATGGGTTTTCTGAAAGAAAATGCAGATCATATTCTGCCTGAACATTGAACCTGCTCAATGTTCTGGCAGCATCCACTGTGCAGACATTGCCTTTATGGGAATGTCTGTACATGCTTAGTGCCGACTGATTCAGTTGAAGCTCCCTTCTCTCGGAATCTCGGGCTGAATTTTGTCCGTCCGGAGATTACACAGTGGGAATCCGGCCTTAGGCCAGGTTCACTCTACGGAATTTACGACCGGAATTCCGCTTAGGAATTTCGGTTGGAAATTCTGTTGCATGAAGGTTAATATGCAGGTGAGTGGGTTTTCCGTGAACCCCTTCACTGTGGAATTTTCTGGTCGGAATTCCAGACAGAAAATTACAATCAAATAATTCCACCAGAACATTTAACCTGCTCAATGTTCTGGTAGAATCCGCTGAGCAGACATTGCCATCTATAGGGATTGCAATGCCCATGCGGTCCTAGCGCCAACTGATTCAGTCGGCGTTGCCCACATTTGGAATCTCCTGCTGGATTTCGTCCAGAGGTTATGCAGTGTTAACCCCGCCTTAGGGTGAAGATTGCTGGGTGCTAAACTTGGTAACATATAGAAGTCGAATACACAGTGATCGAGGAAGTGGCAGACTATGCATGCTGCCGCTATATTCTCTTGGGAGACATATGACCTCCGTTCTTGCGATCAATTAGGGTTCCAGTGGCCAGACCCCACCCATCAGCTAGTTATCCCCATACTGTGAATCTGTATTGTTCTATTGTGGCTTAAAAGGAATCTAAGAAAAGGATTTAAAGCAGAAGATTATTAGGGAGAGTTACGAAAAAGGTTATGTTAGGCACATTGATCGGGAAGTGTCCCAGTGGTCAGACCCACACCAGTTGGAGGGTATTTTGCAGATCAGTGGTACAATTTGATTATGGGAAAACTGTAAGTGTGAACTTTGCCTGTGACGACTGATAAGGACCAAGCTCTCGCAAGTTTCAGAGACCTCTGAGAATGATTTTTATGCATTGCTGAGAACCATCTGATGCATCCTGTGTTTACCACTATGTGTTCTGGAACCCATTAATTGTCTGAATACATCAATCTCACTCTGCTTTTCAATATATAATCTATAAAATGGTAACTTCCTTTGAAAGTTGTGTTTAATTGACAGCCAAATGTCCTGCCAAAGACTACTGTTGCTTTGTGCTTACAATGGTAGTGATTTATTGTGTATTTTATATAATATGTAAATATATAACCTTCATGTAGGCTAATGTGTTTTAATTTTTTCCTCCTACAGTCAGCAATCTGCAGAAGATCTTGCAAGAGTTCCTGTAAACTCCACTAGCAACATATTAAACAGACTGCTGGTTAGCTATGATCCAAGAATAAGACCAAACTTTAAAGGTTTGTTGTATTATATAATATGAAGTTTTTTGATTTGAGGTTTATATTTGTTAAGAATTTACAATGTTGGTCCTTTTGGTTTCAGAGAATAATGTCCGTGATGCTGGGTACAAAGGCACGCAACTAAACTAATAAAGGGCATTATTTAGTCTTGAGAGGAGATATGATTATCTTATTTAAGTATATAAATGTCTGGTCCATAAAAATGGTGGGGGGGGGGGGGCGTTTCAGGTTAAACCTCCTCAAAAGACAGAGAAAGAGAAAAAAAGTTTTAGGCTACATTCAAACTATGGAACTCCCGAGCATACCGTTTATACTCGAGTATAAGCCGTCCCGAATATAAGCCGAGGCCCCTAATTTCACCCCAAAACCCCAGGAAGACCTATTGACTCGAGTATAAGCCTAGGGTGGGAAATACATCATCCCCCACCCCCATCATCATTCCCTCCCCCCTGTCATCCCGACTCCCACTGTCATCACCCAGACCCCCCTCATCCCCCCATCATACAGATCCCCCTTGCCCCCCCCTATCATTATCCAGACCCCCCTCTCTTGTTCTCTACTCACCTCGCCAATTGCAGCTCTGTTGGTCCTTCCCTAGCAGCCGTCCAACGTCGCTGCATGGACCGTCCATCTTCCAGTGGGGAGGGTGAACCGGTTCGGGCCATCCATCTTGACTGAGAGGCCCTCTTCTCCGCTGCGGGCTGGCCCCAGACTAGTGACGCTGCATTGACGACGACGCGTAGGGACGCCCCTGACGTCATGGACGTCTGCTACGCACAGATGTCCGTGCACTATGGCGTCAATGCAGCGTCACTAGTCCAGGGCCGGCCCGGAGCTGAGAAGAGGGCCTCCTGGTCAAGATGGACGGCCCGGCTCACCCTCCCCACTGGAAGTCGGACGGTCCCTGCAGCGTAGATGGGCGACGATGGACGGCCTGGCCCATCCCCTCGCCACCCCCACCGGTATGCCTGCGATTTTTATTTTTCCCATCACTTGAGTATAAGCCGAGGGGGACGTTTTCGGCACGAAAAATGGTGCTGAAAAACTTGGCTTATACTCGAGTATATACGGTAATTCCACTCAGAAATTCTGGTGCAGCAGAATCCTGTTGCTGTCAATGGGATTCCGCTGCACAGAACACACTTTGGAATTTCGGCCGCAGAGCTTTTGCCAACGAAATTCCATTGTCTAAAGAATGATTTTGCTCATTCTATTGGCCGAATACCACACAGAATACATTGTGGTCTATGGGGACCAGCAATGTGCCTGTGGCCCTTATGCCAACTAATTTTGGTGCAGGCCACCCTCAGAATCTCCGGATGAAAACCTCAGTCTCGCCCACCTTTAGTCTCCAGGCGTGACAAACCTCCTTTACCATAAGAACTGTGAATTTATGGAACAGTCTACCTGAGGAACTGGTCACAGCAAAAACAGTGCAAGGCTTCAAAACAGACTTAGATACATTCTTAGAGCAATATAACATCGAGGCATATGTAGAAATATAGAATTACATTCCCTTCTCTTCATCTACCTGTATCTCTTCCCTTCACCTGCTTGGTTGAACTTTATGGACCTGTGTCTGTTTTCAACCATACTTACTATTTAACTATGATAATATCTGTATAGTGTTGTAGAATAAGTTGATGCTATATAAGAGATAGGTGTTAAAAGAAAAAAATACCATTGAGCAATATTTTATGTCATTATAATCTATGATTATATTTGACCATTAATCGCTTGGTCTATTAGGTGGTCAGCCAGTTTCCAAAGTTCACATATACATAGCAATTGTCATTTTTGTATTTTTACATCTGTGTAGCCAAGAGGGGGCCCAGCACACATGATCTTCTGCATCCTTTCCTCTGCAACTATCAGGAGTCCCTGGCTTTCAGACTCGCAACAGTTGCAGAGAGAAAGTGGAAGATCATGGTGATGGGCCCCCTCTTTAGTAAACAGGCTGCTGGGGGCACGTAGGATGCCACTGGACAGCTAAATGTGCTATCCCTTCTTTCAGGCCACAGGTAAGAAACAGGGAGAGGGGAATAGACCTTTTAAAGAAAGAACAAATAAAATTATATTAACCTCATTGAAATGGTTATTCATGAGTAGAAAAACAGATACAGTGACCCCCCGACCTACGATGGCCCCGACATACGATCATTTCAAGATACGATGGCCTCTCAGAGGCCATCGCATGTTGAAGGTAGCATCAACTTACGATGTTTTTTTATGTTGGGGCCATTGCATAAACGGCTATCCGGCAGCGCAGACTGCTTCAGCTGCCGCCGGATAGCCGTTTACGGTGCCCCGTGTGGTCCGCTGACGATCACTTACCTGTCCTCGGGGCTCTGGCGCGTCCTCTTCGGGATCCCCCGCATCGTCAGCGCTCTCCATCGTCGTCATCACGTCGCTGCGCACGCCGTCCCGTCATCCAATAGGAGCGGCGTGCGTAGCGACGTGATGGCGGCGACGGAGAGCGAGGGGGCCCGGCGACAGCGGTGGAAGGCGACATCCCGGGCAGCGGTGACGGTCCGGGGCGGCGGGGACAGGTGAGTAACTTCCTCTACCAGTGGTCTTCAACCTGCGGACCTCCCGATGTTGCAAAACTACAACTCCAAGCAGGTCCGCAGCTTGTAGACCACTGTCCTATACTTTACAGTGCACGGATCGCTCAACATACGATGGTTTCAACAAACGATGGTCCATTTGGAACGGATTACCATCGTATGTTGAGGGACCACTGTAATTTGTTCCACAAACAACACCACACCTATCGCCAGTTTGTGTGTGGTATTACAACTTGGCTTTATTCACTTCAATAGAACTGATCTGCATTACCACACACAACCATGTACAAAATTCTGCAGCAGATTAAATAAGCATTGGAGTTTTTCCACACAGAGGGCAGTTCTTTAAAGGGACTTTTGTCATTGGGACCCCAACAGATGCTTTCTGAAATGTAGATGTAAAAGCTGAATGTTAGTTCCATTTTGGAATTATGCACTATGGAATTTACCAATAGTTATTGTCAGATACTTGTGATTATACTATGTTATAAACTTTGGCTTTATTAGTGGATTGTTAGGGACAATTTGGAAATATAAAGCACAGTGTTTTGTGTTCTCTAAGTATCCCAAAATGGATTATTCCATAAAAAAACAGAGACCCCCCCACCAGTCACTAAAGCAGGGTTCCTGAGTACACCTATTCCTCCTCTCTCCAGTGAGAAGGAATTTGAATGGAGCATATACCGGTACTCCATATACTCCAACCATCAGTATATTATTTATTTTTTTATGTATAGTTGCATATAAGACAATTAACACAATTATAAAACATATCAAAGCAAGTGACCAAAAGATACCAGTGATATTTAAAGGGGTACTCCAGTGGAATTTTTTTATTTTTATTTAAATCAACTGGTGCCAGTACTTATTAGCAGCTGTATACTATAGAGGAAATTATTTTCTTTTTGGATTTCTTTTCTGTCACGACTACAGTGCTCTCTGCTGATACCTCTGTCCATGTCCGAAACTGTCCAGAGCAGGAGGAAATCCCCATAGCAAATGTATGCTGCTCTGGACAGTTCCTGACATGGACAGAGGTGTCAGCAGAGAGCACTGTGGTTCAGACAGAAAAGAAATCCCAAAAGAAAAGAATTTCCTGTGTAGTATATAGCCGTTAATAAGTAATGGAAGGATTAAGAATTTTTTAATAGAAGTAATTTATAAATCTGTTTAACTTTCTGGCACCAGTTGATATAAAAAAAAAAAAGTTTTCCACTGGAGTATCCCTTTAATGCAGCTTCTTAATACATTGGAAACATTTAGGTGGCAGATGCTCTGTAGTAAATGGTTACTGACCCAAAAAAGACAATCTGTGATGCCTGTACTTTCCAATATAGAGAAATATTGCTGCAGGTGGGCAGTTGTACTGTAATTGGACATATGTACCCTTGTGTCTAGTTAATAATTTACACGTTAAAACATTATTGCAGCATTTCAATACAAAACATTTTATTCCCTGATATATTTTTTAACGTAAGCTTCATATTTATATATTTATTTATTAAGTCTAAAGAAATTTGCTAAATATTTATATTGAAATTTGTTTTCAAAACACTTGACAATGATGTAGAAAATGTCAAAGCCAAGGCTGGGTTCACACTACGTTTTTAAACTACGGTTCCCGCATACGTTTTCTATGTTTTCTACGTTTTTAAAAGTGCATACTGTTCCGTCCGTTTTTATTAAAAAAAACATACTTTTTTGAAAATTCTGTCCATTTTTAATGGGAGCGGTCTTGGGTGGGGACTTTAGGATGCAAACGCGCATGTGCAAAGAAAAAACACATACGGTTTTGCCGTATGGAACCGTATATATGTGCATTTCCCATTGACTTCCATGTTAAAAAAAGGTATGCGGTTGCAATACGGTTTTAAAACTGGAGTCAAAACCGTGGTCAAACACTGTTTGGAGTACTGTTTAAAAAACGTATTGCAAGCAAACCGTACGCAACTGTATGCATCAGGGTGCATACGGTTTGCAATGCTTTGCCTATGTATACCGTTTTCAATACCGTTCCATATGTTTTCACTAATGAAAACGTATGCGGGAACCGTAGTTGAAAACCGTAGTGTGAACCCAGCCTAATGGCATTTACCAAAGCACCCAGTAAAGCCCATTGGCACAAACTGTACATATGTTTACCTCAGTTTTCAAATACATACAGAGGATTTTCTGACCGTTTAATAAAACTACCTCTATGGAAAATCACAACTTCATGAATGATAACTGGATTATACGTGCGGCCCTTCAATTTCATTGACCGCACTGTTTACACGGGGCAGTTTGTGGCTAAAAACAATAATTTTAATGCTCGCACAAAAGTTCTGATCAGCAGACAAACTAGTTCATCTGTTGGTCATCTGCTGATCGCTGGCCCTTTGACAAAGGTGATTTATCAAGAATGAGTATTCCTATGACGCAGGAGCATTAAAAACTATAAGGAATCAACACACAATGTTTATTAGAATATTGCTTACGTTTTTTTAATGCATTTTATTTGCTACACAATTGAGAATTATTAAAATAGTTAATCATCTCATAGTGATTGCTTATTGTATGTTTTATAAATAAAACTATTGAGTTTTTAGGACATAGGAACATCATAGTGGTAGAGCAAGAATGAAGGGCTAGTGCAAAGCGCAGTGGAAGAGGACTCCTTGCCGCCATGCTTTATATGATTGGTGAATTCTGTAACTTCACTGAATCCCTGGATCTTTTAGGGTCCATGCACACTCCAGGCAGAGATCCCACAGGTGGCTGGCATCGCCAGTGCCCATAGCCGACACTGCATCCTGTTCTGCATTCCACCGAAAGAATGAACATGTGCCCTATTTTGTGCTTCACACACCAATAATACCTCCGTTGTGCCCCCATACAGTAATAATACTGACTTTGTATACCCCACAAAGTGATATTTCCCTTTTGTACTCCCATAGGGTGATACTGCTCCATTCGATCCCCCGCAGGGATGGCTGCCCCCTTTTGCCCACACAAGATAATAATGTCATTCTTTTGGCTCCAGTTTGTCCCCTTTCGTAATTCCATCCCTTTTGCCCCCTAAAAGATTTTAGTGCCCCCTCTATGGGCTACAAAGTAATAATACCTTGTACACTTGTATTTCTTGACAGTAGTCTTTAAAGAACCATTCCGATGATTATTATTTTTTTGCTTATAAAGTGCAGCATAGGCTATTTCCCATGAATTCTCTGGCTTTGGCTGTAGCATTTGATCATTGTACCTGATCATCTTATCAGGCTGCTAGTAGGGATCGACCACCGATATTGATTTTTTTTAGGGCTGATAAAAATAAAAAATATATACATATATGTTTTCCACCGGACTACCCCTTTTTAAGTCCCTGCTTTGTTTTTTCTTCCTGCTGCGTCTCATGATCCCACATATCCCACCTGAGATGCAGAAGCTGAGGGGGATGAGCCAAATGAAGATTTACGATTCCGAATTGTGACGCATTGAAAAGCTCAATAATCGAATGACTTCCATGAAGCACACAGGCCTTTATAGGACAAGCTTCTTTATTTAATGCAATGTGGGAAATCGAGCCAGTCCTTTGTTAATAGTATTAGGATTACTGTAGATGGTTTTTCTCCAGTGTTGGCAGCATATATGAGCCTGGTCAGCAATCGCCCCACGTAAATACACCTGTGAGGGCGATGAAGGACCCAGGCATGAGGTAAATTATACAGAACAGCAGTATATTTGCTCTGTAAGTGTACTTGATGTTAGTGCGTGGACTGCAATCCACTGACAGTAATGTTCTAGTACAAATCGAGGTTGCTGTGGCAACCAGTTTGAGCACTACAGTAAAAAAATATATTTCTCTGAATCATACCATTTTCTGCATTGGCTTATTTGTCTCTATATACAGTAACTACAACCCTTTTCTGTACTGGATTTTTTGTCTCTACATACAGTACCTACAAAGATTTCTGTTTCTTGTGCTATATTCTGGATGTCACGGTTTTATGTACTGATGCAAGTTTAACAGCAAAATAAGAAAGTTCATGTATCTAAACCAGTAGTCTCAAAATGTGGCCCTCCAGATGTTGCAAAACTTCAACTCCCAGCATGCTGGGAGTTGAAGTTTTGCAACATCTGAAGGGCCACAGTTTGAGACTTCTGATCTAAACTAATGGTTTTCTCTGTAAACTCATGTTATTCCATGTAAAATGCACAAAGGGGTTTAGTAGCTATAAATACTGTATATAACCTTTTATATTTTCTCATTTTCATCCTTCCTGGTGCCAGAAAGTCAAACAGATTAGTAAATTACTTCTATTAAGAAATCTTAATCCTTTCAGTACTTATCAGCTGCTGTTATGATCCACAGGAAGTTCTTTTCTTTTAGAATTTCTTCCTTTCTGCCTGACCACAGTGCTCTCTGCTGACACCTCTGTCCATTTTAGAAACTGTCCAGAGTAGGAGCAAATCCCCATAGAAAACCTATCCTGCTCTGGACAGTTCCTAAAATGGACAGAGGTGTCAGCAGAGAGCACTGTGGTCAGACAGACAGAAAGGAAATTCAAAAAGAAAAGAACTTCATGTTTAACCCCCTTAACGACCACGGACGTAAATGTACATCCTGGTTTGGCGGGACTTCCCGCACCAGGACATACATTTACGTCCTGTGTATGACCGCAAGCATCGGAACGGTGCTTGCGTCATACACAGCAGGTTCCAGCTGTTAGTTCCGCGATCGTGCGGATGTCCGCCATTAACCCCTCAGATGCCGTGATCAGTACAGATTGCGGCAGTGCGGTACTTTGAATGGATGATCGGATAGCCCGCAGCGATGCCGTGGTGATCAGATCATCCAGCATGGCAGCCGGAGGTTCCCTCATCTGGCTCCTGCCGTTTCCCGGGGTCTTCTGCTCTGGTCTGAGATCGAGCAGACCAGAGCAGAAGATCACCGATAATACTGAGCAGTGCTGTGTCCTATGCATAGCACTGCACAGTATTAACAATCAAAGGATTGCTATAGATAGTCCCCTATGGGGACATAAAAAGTGTAAAATAAAAGTTGAAAAATTTAAAAAGAAAAAGTGAAGAAAAAGAGAAAAATCCCTTCCCCCAATAAAAATGAAAATTGTCCGTTTTTCCCATTTTACCCCCAAAAAGCATATTTTTTTTTTTTTATAAACATATTTGGTATTGCCGGGTGTCCATGCTATCAAAATATAATGTTACTTATCCTGTACGGTGAATAATGTAAACCTAAAAAAAATTTTAAGTCCAAAAATGCTGCTTTTTTGTCACATTTTATAAAAAAAAAAATTATAAAAAATGATCTAAAAGTTTTATATATGCAAATGTGGTATCGATAAAAAGTACAGATGACGGCGCAAAAAATAAGCCCTCATACCGCCCTATATATGGAAAAATGAAAAAGTTGCAGGTGGTCAAAATCGGGTGATTTTAGATTACTGATTTTGTACAAAAAGTTTTAGATTTTTTTTTTTTTAAGCGATACAAAAATATAAAAGTATCTAACCATGGGTGTCATTTTAATCGTATTGACCCATAGAATAAAGAACACATGTCATTTTTACCGTAAAGTGTATAGTGTGAAAACAAAACCCTCCAAAATGCGCAAAATTGTAGTTGTCATTTAAATTTCCTCCCTAAAAATTTTTTTGGGGGGTTTCGCCGTACATTTTATGGTAACATGAGAGATTTCATTGCAAAGTACAATTGGTCACGCAAAAAACAAGCCCTTATATGGGTCTGTAGATGAAAATATAAAAGAGTTATGGATTTTAGAAGGCGAGGAGGAAAAAACAAAAACGCAAAAAATTAAATTGGCCTGGTCCTTAGGGTGAAAATGGGCTTGTCCTTAAGGGGTTACATTTCTGGCACCATGTTTTCCAGTGGAGTACCCCTTGAAGGTAAACTGCTATTGGTTTTATGCTGCCTGGATCAAGGGCAGCATGAAACAGACAGACTCCTTTATTACAAAAGTCTGTTATAATTTCTGGAACACTGCAACGTTGTAGAGAAATGACCAGGAACGGGGCTCCAGAAAATCGATCTATCAATTAAGCCTGATAGGTAGAAGCGGACTGAGACCACCCCACTGACTAGAAGTCCTATTCCTGGGTGTTTTTTAAAACGTTGCTTTCCAGAGGGAATCATAATAAGCACGTCTGTCCCTTTTTCATGCTAACCGTGGTATGGGCAGCATGAAACAAATAACAGATTCCCTTTAAAATAGCTCAGACAGGTCTTCTATACTAGTATACCTAATGACAGTATGCTGTAGGATAGACTGGCAGATGCTCTGGAATATATAGATTTTTATTATTTAAATGGTCACTAAATAGAGGTGGGAGAAATGCGCACTAAAGAAGTTCTTTCCTGGCTCTAAACCATATGACCAAGAAGATAACTTGAAGGAAAACTGTCAGCCAGTTCACCCACACTAAACCAAATACACTGGGTTATAGTGTGGGTAAACAGGAGTCCATACAGAGGTCACTTACTTTTTTTTGCCCACTAAAAGCAGAGTTATGCCCCTGTAAAGTTCCTTTCTTCCAGTTCCGTTCCAGTGACGTGGAGACACATGTCCCCTGAGCACAGTGCTCTGTCTGCAGAGCGCATGCGCATGAAGATTTTACCCAGCTGCTGGATGCTGTGAATGGACTAGTACCTCTTTCTGAAGCCTTGCTACTTCCGACTTCCGGGTTGTAACGAGGGACTGGCGCATGCGCAATGGCACTGCGCTGAGTGAGAACAGTATGCAGAGCTCTTGCGTCATCAGGACATGTGAGCTGGGTAAAATCTTGATGCACATGCGCTCTGCAGACAGAGCGCTGCACTCAGGGGACATATGACCCCACGTCACTAGAACGCAGAGTTGAAGATAATGAATATGCAAACAACGGGGGCGGGCTTAGAAACTTCAGTGCGGGAGGTAGAGGCAGACAGCCAATGGGGGCCCCGTCTTGAAAGCGTGATTCATAGAAGTAATAAAGGAACTTTACAGGGACATAACTCGGCGGCCAGGGGTTGAAAAAAGTAAGTGACCCCTGTATGGAGTTCACCCACACTATAACCCAGTGTATTGGGTTTAGTGTGTGTGAACTGGCTGAACGTTTTCCTTTAATGCAATACTATGGCACTGTCTCAGTCCCATAGGCAAATAGCAGGGAGAGAAGTGCCAATCAAACCTTTTGATATTTATTTCCCATAACAGTGCCCTTTTATTATAACTATAGAAACTTATTCAACTTGCCCCTACCTTGGCATCCTGTCTTGGCTGCACCCCCGGATTGTGTAACCGTCCTTGCATAAAGAAAAGCTGCTAGTTGCATTCTGCAATATCTTGTGAAACCTTTTCATGTGGTGTTCCTTTTTTTTCACTTATTTCCATTCTGTTGCCGACTGCATAGAAGTGGATTGTGGACTGCATAAGAGAGGAGTGTGGAATCATATATGGAAAGGACATATTTGGGTTATATAATGTTATTTTATTTTTCACCCTTGTTTTTTTCTGTGTGTTTCCCTAAAGCTTTTCTCTACTTGTAGGTATTCCAGTCGATGTTGTAGTCAACATATTTATTAACAGCTTTGGGTCAATCCAAGAAACAACTATGGTAAGTATATGTTTTTAAATAATATTGCACATCACTAATATGTACGGTAATGATTTCTGTTTCTTCCACTGTAACAATAGAACCTATCATCCACAAACATCCAGAATATAGACAACAATTCCAAACTTTTGTTTTGATGTGTAAACTGGGATATATAATATATATATAATTTTTTATTTTTTTTAAAGCTATCCCGGAGAAAGAGAATATACAAACCCACGTGTGGGCTATATCCTAGACAGTTAAAGTGGGATACCTATGATAGAATAGTACTGGTAGAGAGAGTCATGCCCACTCGAAAATGAAAAAACTGCAAATAAAGGGTATATTTAACTGCAGGGTGATAGCTGGGAAAATAACTGATAAAATCCATAGCTATAGGACACAAAAAGATCAGGGAATTTCTTCAGTTTCTCATGTAAGCTTTAATTGGAAAAAACACAGTAAGTTAAACTCAAGCATCAAAGTTTTAGGCACGTTAGATACCTAGCTTTTGGGATTTACCCAAATCTGGGCACAGGTCTATTGTAGGAGGGTTGATTTTAAAGTGTACCTGTCGGGAACAAAAACTTTTCATATAATGTAGATAATACCATTATATGTATATTTGTAATATGCATTGGTTAAAACATTTGTACATTTTTGTCCCTACAGCTATTGCCTGTATGACTCTGTGAGGAGTCCAAATACAGGAAGTGTGGCTGGGCTCTGTACACTGAGGACAAGCAGGGCTCTGTGCACTGAGGACAAGCAGGGCTCTGTGCACTGAGGACAAGCAGGGCTCTGTGCACTGAGGACAAGCAGGGCTCTGTGCACTGAGGACAAGCAGGGCTCTGGGCACTGAGGACAAGCAGGGCTCTGGGCACTGAGGACAAGCAGGGCTCTGGGCACTGAGGACAAGCAGGGCTCTGGGCACTGAGGACAAGCAGGGCTCTGGGCACTGAGGACAAGCAGGGCTCTGGGCACTGAGGACAAGCAGGGCTCTGGGCACTGAGGACAAGCAGGGCTCTGGGCACTGAGGACAAGCAGGGCTCTGGGCACTGAGGACAAGCAGGGCTCTGGGCACTGAGGACAAGCAGGGCTCTGGGCACTGAGGACAAGCAGGGCTCTGGGCACTGAGGACAAGCAGGGCTCTGGGCACTGAGGACAAGCAGGGCTCTGGGCACTGAGGACAAGCAGGGCTCTGGGCACTGAGGACAAGCAGGGCTCTGGGCACTGAGGACAAGCAGGGCTCTGGGCACTGAGGCTCTTTGACATACTCCTAGCGCACCCAGCAGGATGACTGACAAGCCAGGAGCCTGCACAGAGCTTCCTGTATTTGGACTCCTCATAGAGATACACAGGCAATAGCTGCAGGTACAGCATTTTTTCACCCAAAAATATATAAAGTTTTTAATGTATATTACAAATATATATATAATAGTATTATGTACAATATATTAAAAGTTTTTTGTTAACAACAGGTACACTTTAAATTATTAGGAGGAACAAAAGCTTGCCTTGAAGTTATGGTTGGGAAAACATCTAATTTTAGAAAACCATAGCACTTAGAAAAAATTGCAAAGATGTGTGTCAATGCAATAATATTTTGGGCTCTTTTAAATGGGGCAGATTTATCTATTAACCCCTTCCAGCAAATGGATGTAAATATATACGTCCATTTTTCCTGTGACTTAATTAATGCAAATGGACCTATATAAACGTCCATTCCCGATCCCAGCGCAGCGAGCGTGCGGGCAGTGACCGGTGGCTGAGCGGAGCTCCGATCCTGACAGTTAACCCCTTCAGTGCTGCGGTCAATGTGACCGCAGCTCTGATCGCCGGTGACAGAGGGAGGGAGCTCCCCCTGTTCACCAACGGCGATGTTGCGATTACGGGTCGCCATTGGTTGCTATGACAGCAGGAGGTCAGATGATGACCTCCTGTCTGCCTGCTATGGAAGCCTGTGAGATCCAGGCTGGATTGCACAGGCTATACTGTGTGCAGCTGATCAGGTCATACTGTGCTGCAGTACAAATGTATTGCAACATAGTATAGCCTGTAAAAAGTGAAAAAAAATAATAAAAGTTCTTCAATAAAAGTATGATGGAATTAAAAAAGTGTCCCTTTCCCAATAAAAGCCATGTATTATCATAAAAAAAAGAACTACATAACTCATATACATACTAGATATTGCCACGCCCGTAATGATGTGTACAACAAAGCTGTAATGTAAATTATCCCGCATGGTGAACGCCATAAAAAAACAACAAAAAAGCACATAATTTGCCAATTTTAATACAAATAGCAGAATAAAAAAGATAGCATGTATCGCAAAAATGATACCAATAAAAGTACAGCTTGTCCCACGAAAACAATAGCCCTCAATCAATGGCATCGGAAAAAAAATTAAAAGTTACGGCTGTCGGAACCTAACACAAAAAAGCGAAAAAAATAATTTTGCTCATAAAAAGGAAAAAGAACATTAAAAGCTATATAAAATGGGTATCACTATAATCGTACCAACCCACATAATAAATATAACATCACTTTTACTGCACAGTGAACACTATAAAAGAAATAATAATAAAAAAAAAATAAAAAAAAATGCTTGATGTGTCGACAAAATGCAACACTTATATAAAGTACAATATATCACAAAAAAAATAACAATCTCCGAATTGCTCTGCTCAGGAAAAGAGTTCTAAAGTTATTACCATTTAAAGAGACACATGTCAAATTTGAAAAAAAAAAAGAACCTGGTCATTTAGGTAAAAAATGGGTCCGTCCTTAAGGGGGTTAAAATGCTATACCTGCATATTGTTTTTTTTTTTTTTTTTTTTTACCTTTTTAGTGGCATTATTTGCTTGCCAGATTTTTGTAAATCGGTTAAGGGGTCCATGAGCGCTCGCTCCCCCTGTCCAATACAGCACGTCAGATGACAGGGGGTGCTGCAGGAGAGACAGTGGGGGGTGACCAGCGGCGGGACCCCTGTGATCAGACATCTTATCCCCTATCCTTTGGATAGGGGATAAGTTGTCTAGGGGCGGAGTACCCCTTTAAGCCTGGATAGGCCAATGGCATAGAATTGATTTAGTACTATCGGCAAACTACTTTTACAGGAGGTAAGGAGAAGCCCACGGCTGCCATGTTAGCTCATCTTGTCCACCACAGCGCACTACGAAGGTTCCATTATGACCCTTAACAGCCTCAGCAGCTGTCATGCCCACTTTTAGGTGCCGTGATCGACAATAATCGCTGATGGCAAGCTTTAATGATCTAGCAGAGTATGAAGCTGAGCTTGTTTCATACATTGCTGATGTACTTCCTTTCCCTCGCACACAGCCACCATTCTGAATATGTATGGTGTTCTGTGTGAAGAGGTTAATATTAGTTGACAACAGAATTTCCATAAATCCAGTATTAAAGATTTAAGAAGATGGAGGAATAAAATAAATGTCCTTTCAATTCTAGTATCCTTGCCATCAGCATATATTGAATAATTCTCTAATGTAGATCATAGCCAGAATAAAGATTTAATAATTTGACCTATATGGGCAGGTATTATTTTCTTTTATTTTTTCACCAGTCCCAGCAATATAACAATAATTGTCACCATTTATTAACTTTATATTAAACTGTAGTAATGAATGAGGGACTAACTCTTTAAAGGGGTACTCCGGTGGTTAATTTTTTCGACTATATGGCATCTTTTTTGCAATATACATGTGTTATATGTTTTGGCAGCATGTTTGTGTTTTGCTTACCTGTTTGTTAGGCAGGAAGTTCTGTAGTTGAGAGTGTTTTCTTTTAATGTTGTCCACATTCGGCCATGTTCTGAGTCTGTTGTGGAAAAGATGTCACAGCTTTTTTTTTTCTCGGTCTGCATGAGAGGAATAAGCCAAGCCCCCTCATCTCATCCAGCTGAGTACACAGCTCCTCACCTCCCCTCCCCCTGCTCTGTATTCTAAGGACGCAGGTCTGCACAGGAGAAGGACCTCACAGAGAAGATAAGTGTTATCTGAAGGGGAGGATGAGAAGGGGATGTATGGACTGCAGGGGAATAAATCTCATACTGGGAATGATCTCTATATGTGAAGGGGGAGGGGGGGACTCCTGAATGACACAGCATGGGAGTTGTAGTCCCTGTTGTGTGTGTGTGTGTGTGTGTGTGTGTGTATATATGCTAGAGTTTACAAACCAGTGTGCCTCCAGCTGTTACAAAACTACAACTCCCAGCAGTGTTTCTGGGAATGATCTCTATATGTGAAGGGGGAGGGGGGGACTCCTGAATGACACAGCATGGGAGTTGTAGTCCCTGTTGTGTGTGTGTGTGTGTGTGTGTGTGTGTATATATATGCTAGAGTTTACAAACCAGTGTGCCTCCAGCTGTTACAAAACTACAACTCCCAGCAGTGTTTCTGGGAATGATCTCTATATGTGAAGGGGGAGGGGGGGACTCCTGAATGACACAGCATGGGAGTTGTAGTCCCTGTTGTGTGTGTGTGTGTGTGTGTGTGTGTATATATATGCTAGAGTTTACAAACCATTGTGCCTCCAGCTGTTGCAAAACTACAACTCCTAGCATGCCCAAAGGCTATCAGGGCATGCTGAGAGTTATAGTTTTGCAACACCTGGAGGCACCCTGGTTGGGGAACACTGGTGTATGCCCTATAGACGTGTGGTGAACTACAACCCCCAGGAGACTACAGAGGCAGCATGCTGGTGTTATACCACAGACTGAAGACTCCTGAATGACACATGCTGGGAGTTGTAGTTCCTTTTGTGTGTGTGTATGCCAGTGTATCCCAACCAGGGCTGAGTTATATTAGTGTGCTATGTATAAGGGGGCTGACCCGGGAAAATAGTAAGATGGGTAAAGGGCGGAACAAACAAACCAAAAAAAAAGAGCCGCCCCAAACCAGCAAGGCATGTGGCATGCTGGGATTTGTAGTTTTCAGCACAGCAAAAAACAGGAAATAGAAGCAAAGATAAGAAAAAAAAGTGTGGGGGGGACAACAAAGAGCGGAAATAGAGTCGCCTAAACAACAAGAATAGAAAGGAAATAAAACAAATAGGGTAAGTCACAAACGGAAAAGCACGTTGACAACCGGAGTACCCCTTTAATAAGCAGGGTGACACTTACAGTGGGGCAAAAAAGTATTTAGTCAGCCACCAATTGTGCAAGTTCTCCCACTTAAAAAGATGAGAGAGGCCTGTAATTTTCATCATAGGTATTCCTCAACTATGAGAAACATAGGCCTGCATTTATCATTGTAGGTGTAAGTGAAGAATTTTTTTACACCTTTTTTTGTGTGTGCTGGTAATGTGTAGGAGCACCAAATGTATTTAATGGTCACAGGGCATTTGATAAATTTTGTGCCGGTCACAATTTCTGATATTTCTCACTTCACATACACCAAAGTCTGGGCTAGTGTAGTTTTAGAGACTTTTCTGTGGCTTTGCGCCTTTTCTCAAAAAAGAAACAGTTCATAAAACCCTTCCATATCATGTGTATTGCCAAAATCAGTGGATTGCAACTCAAAATCAGCAGAAATGTGTAAACCAAAAGGCGCAAATAAACCCTGCTTGCGCCTTTTTTGCACCTTTTCTAGACACAACAAACTGTCTAAAGGCAATGATAGAAAAAAAACATAAAATCACATTGTCTGATTTTTAAAGAATTTATTTGCAAATTATGGTGGATAAATATTTGGTCAATAACAAAAGTTCATCTCAATACTTTGTTGGCAATGACAGAGGTCAAACGTTTTCTGTAAGTCTCCACAAGGTTTTCACACACTGTTGCTGGTATTTTGGCCCATTCCTCCATGCAGATCTCATCTAGAGCAGTGATGTTTTGGGGCTGTTGCTGGGTAACAGACTTTCAACTCCCTCCAAAGGTTTTCTATGGGGTTGAGATATGGAGACTGGCTAGGCCAATCAAGGACCTTGAAATGCTTATTACGCAGCCACTCCTTCATTTCCCCTTGAAAAATTTGGGGTTGCACCAGCATTTAAGTGGAAAAAAAAAAATAACATTTTTCATTTTCAAGTCCAACTTAAGTGAAAATTCGTCAAACACCTGTGGGGTGTTAAGGCTCACTGTACCCCTTGTACACTGTACCTCTACGTTCCTTGAGGGGTGTAGTTTCCCAAATAGTGTGCCATGTCTTTTTTTTTTTTTGTTCTGGAACCATGGGAGCTTCCTAAATGAGACATGCCCCCCAAAAGCAAAATTCGCTCTCCAAAATTCCTTTGTTGCTCCTTCCCTTCTGAGCCCTCTACTGCGCCCGCAGAACACTTTACATCCACATATGAGGTGTTTCCTTACTCGAGAGAAATATAGTTACAAATTTTGGGGGACATTTACCTATTACCACTTATAAAAATGAAAAAAAAAATGGGTCTAGAAGAACATGTTAGTGTAAAAAATAAAGATTTAGAATTTTCTCCTCCACATTGCTGCTATTCCTTTGAAACACCTAAAGGGTTAACACACTTTCTGAATGGCATTTTGAATACTTTAAGGGGTGCAGTTTTCATAATGCGGTTCATTATAGGGTATTTCTAACATAAAGACCCTCAAATTCACTCCGAAACTTAACTGGTCCCTGAAAAATTCAGATTTTTGAAATGTTCATGAAAAATGTCTTCAAAAAGTAAAAACATGTCAACTTTATGAGGCAAACACAAACTAGACATATTGTATATGTGAATCAGCATATAATTTATTTGGAATGTCCACCATCCTTACAAGCAGAGAGCTTCAAAGTTCGAAAAATGCAAAATGTTCGAATTTTTCATGAAATTTTTGCACCAAGAAATGAGGCAAGTATCGACAAAAATTTACCACTAACATAAAGTAGAATATGTCACTAATAAACGATCTCTGAATCAAATTCATAAGATAAAGCTTCCCAGATGTATTAATGATTAAAGGGTAGCTCCCACCAGCTTTTTTTTTTTTTCTGTCCCTGCCTATTGCCCATCTATCCCTAACCCCCTCCCAGCTTTAATTTTTTTTTTTACTATATTAAAAATACCTTTTTGTCTGCCAGGCAGACTTCCCCAGAAGGCACCACGTCACTGATGCCTGCTGGGGGGGGACTTCCGCCCTTACTTCATCTATACAGGGTGCCTCCAGCTGTTTCACCACTACAACTCCCAGCTTGCCCTGACATCTATTGGCTGTCCGGGCATGCTGGGAGTTGCAGTGGTAAAACAGCTGGAGGCACCCCGTGTAGAAAACAATAAATGCTGGCGAACTACCCCGTTCCCTCCCCCCCACCCCACCCCCGTTGTTAAAACCCCGAGCCCCGCTCTCCCCCCAACCCCCGTTGTTTACGATCATGATTCCCGCTCTATTATTCCATACTTACATACTGCAGAGTCCGGCAGGGGCGGTAGCAGCAGCGGCTTCATGTGCGGGAGGCGGGGTCGGCGTGTCAGGCCAGGGAGCCAATGCGCTTGCTCCCACCTGTCTGATTGACAGGCAGGGAGCGAGCGCAGGCTGAATGAAAAAGGACCGATGCCAGGCCGCATCAGTCCTTTTTCAGGCGTGACATCACGCCAGCCTGCAGCTGGCCACTAGGAGGGAGACTCCTAGTGGCCGGTTTTCAAACATAAATTAGAACATGTTAATAAAAAAAAAAAATTATTAAAATTTATTAGAGATATGTTGTAGTACATATGTACTACAACATATCAAAAAATAATGTTGATGACAGTGCCCATTTAAAGTGACAGTGGTCAGATTTGCAAAAGACTGCTGCATCCTTAAGGTCAAAATGGGCTGCGTCTTTAACCCCTTAAGGACCATGGGTTTTTCCATTTTTGCACTTTCGTTTTTTTCTTCCTCACCTTTTAAAAATCATAAGCCTTTCAATTTTGCACCTAAAAATCCATATGATGGCTTATTTTTTGCGCCAACAATTCTACTTTGCAGTGACATCAGTCATTTTACCATAAAAATCATTCTGCGACGGAATTGAAGAAAAAAAGCCATTTTGTTACTTTTGGGGGCTTCCGTTTCTACACAGTACATTTTTTTGTAAAATTGACACCTTATCTTTATTCTGTAGGTCCATAGGATTAAAATAATACCCTACTTATATAGGTTTGATTTTGTCGTACTACATGCAGGAAAATGTATACGTTTAAAATTGTCATCTTCTGACCCCTATAGCTTTTATATTTTACCACGTATGGGGCGGTTTGAGGGCTCATTTTTTGTGCCGTGATCTGAAATTTTTAGCGTTTTTGTATTGATCGGACTTTTTTGATCGCGTTTTTATAAATTTTTTTCATGATATAAAAATTTACCAAAAATACGTTATTTTGGACTTTGGAATTTTTTTTGCGTGTACACCATTGACCGTGCGGTTTTATTAATGATATATTTTGTATAGTTCTGACATTTACGCATGCAGCGATACCACATATGTTTATTTTTCAGTGCATAAGAAAACAAAGAAAGGTCGGCACTCACCGGATTTCCAATTCAGCAGATTTTATTGCACATTACTCACAGCCGTAGTACAGTTCTAGGGGAGACGACGGATGGTACAAGGGGGATACCACAGAGAGGTGCCCCCCCCTTGTACCCCCCCTTGTACCATCCGTCGTCTCCCCTAGAACTGTACTACGGCTGTGAGTAATGTGCACTAAAATCTGCTGAATTGGAAATCCTGTGAGTGCCGACCTTTCTTTGTTTTCTTATGCACTGATGTCATATTCTACGTGAGTCCGAGCACCACCGTATCCTCTCTCCGCAACAGCGACTTAGTGTCCATCCAGGTACAGAAGTTAGCAGTGCCGAACTACTCCTCTATACGTATATGTTTATTTATTTATTTTAATGGGGAAAAGGGGGATGATTTGGACTTTTATTAGTGAAAGGGTTAAATCACATTTATTAACTTTTTTTACCTTTTTTTTTTACTTTTTTTTTTTCAGTTTTATAGCTCCCATAGGGGGCTATAACACTGCACACACTGATCCTGCAAAGCCATAGCTTTGAATTGATCAGTGTTATCGGCGGTCGTTTGCTTAAGCCTGCATCTCAGGCTTGGAGCAATCAATCGCCATTCGGACGCGTCGGAGGAAGGTAAGAGGACCTCCACTCACTTCCTAGCTGAACGGGACACCGCATTTTCACTGGGTGGTCCCGATCAGTCCCACTGAGCAGCCGGGAAGCTTTTACTTTCATTTTAGACGCGGCTTTCTACTTTGAACACCGCATCTAAAGGGTTAATAGCGCGCAGCACCGCGATCGCTGCCGCACACTATGAGCCCCGGGTCCCGGCTTCAGTTACATGCCAGGACCGACCCGATATGACACAGGGTCACTTTTTTTTATTTATTTATATATTTTTTTTATTTCTAAATTACTTCTATTAAAAAAAATCTTAATCCTTCCAGTACTTATTAGCTGCTGAATACCACAGTGGAAATTCTTTTCTTTTTGGAACACACTTCTCTCTGCTGAATCACAAGCACAGTGCTCTCTGCTGATATCTCTGTCCATTTTAGGAACTGACCAGAGGTGCGGATGTGGATCCTACTAACCTGTGTGGCAACGACTCGGACCGTATTGGGTAGTGGAGTCTAAGGTGCCACTGGTCTTCACCAGAGCCCGCTGCAAGGCAGGATGGGCTTGCTGCAGTAGGTGACACCCAGGTCGCTACCCCCGACACGGCTCGACCACACAGGTAGCTGGGCAAGACGAGGTACCAAAGGATAAGGCAGAAGCATAGTCAGACTTAGAAGGAGGTCAGAGCAGGTGGCAAAGGTGCGTAGTCAAATAACGTAGCAGGAAGGTCTGGATACACAGGAAGAGGCAAACAGGCAAAAGAAAGACTTCATCTCAGGCTAGGGGCACTGAAGATCCGGCAGTGAAGTGGGGGAGGAGCTGGCATGAATAACATTTGGGATGGACCGGGCACCAATTAGTGGGTTCGCTGGCCCTTTAAATCTAGAGAAGGTGCCGCGCGCTCCCTAGGAGGTGGGGGCATGCACGCTGAGAAGCAGAGAGCCGGGCAGCAGAAGGAAAGCAACGGGCCGCGATTCGCGTGCGGCCACATGCCGCCAGGCAAATTGCGGTCCCAGCGGGAGACTGCGGGCGCTCGTGGTCTGGGTGCGGGACCAGAGCGCTCACCGTGACAGTCACCAAGTAAACTTTTCTAAACTACCTCGGGCTATGTTCCCTAACTACTCCTAACACCCCTCCCACCCTTAAGAAAAATTTAAGTGCTTTAAAAAGCTCTGTATCATACCTTTATTCTTGCTCACATAGTGCAATCTCCCAGCAGGAGAAAGTGGGCGTTTCCCAGCAGGCATGACATCACTTAATCCATAGACAAAAGTCGAGAAAAAAATAGATAATTGGTTTTCTCAACCCAAAGACTGATAAAAATATCCCTTGGTGAAAGTAAATAATATGTATCACGAGCGAAAATCGCCAATAAGGCCTGGATATCGAACAATGCTTTACTTGGATATAAAAAATTACAAAAAGTGTTGACTAACGATGGGAAGGGGATAAGGGTACAGGTGAGTGCCTACACTAGGAAACCTACCTATCTAGAGGGGCTTCTAAACTAAGTGTGGGTAGGGGCAGGGAACATAGAGACGATACACAAAATATATACAGATAAGTTAGCCTCTTTTATCAACGCGTTTCGCCTAATGTGGATACATAGGCTCATCAGGGGACAAGAGGACAACAAATATATACAGCGATAAGAAGGTTTAGTACATTAGAGCGATAAGAAGGTTTAGTACATTAGAGCGAAAAGAAGGTTTAGTACATTAGAACGTTAGTGGGCTAACACTTAGATAGTACACAGTTAACATCAAAAGGATGTATTCAGATAAACAGAGATAGATCTAAGTCGGTCTCAGTGGTCAGGGACAGTCACAATAGAATATATGTCGTCATGATGCCAGTATCTAGATGTCAAAGTATAGATGAACAAAGACACTAGAGGTATAGGAAGAGTAAGAAGAAAAGGGACCAGCAGATTCCAGGCGCTGCTTGCTCAAACACCATAAGCAGATGTGTACACTGTATTTAAACATGTGATGTACCCACAGTCTGTTATACTGATCTGATGAAGAGGGGGTTACCCTCGAAACGTGTCATCTGTAATTTTATTTTTTTATTATTATTAAATATGATCCCTGCAAGGATCTTTTACTATTAATCTCTGCTTATGGTGTTTGAGCAAGCAGCGCCTGGAATCTGCTGGTCCCTTTTCTTCTATACTCTTCGCATACTACTACAGGACAGGATCTCCTGACTCCTGAGGACCCTCCGGCCGAGCAGCCTGCTCCACCTCTATACCTCTATCAGAGGTGATATGCTATATATATCTTCTACTTCAAGGTGAGCGGCCACCTATAAGGTGCTACACTATTCTTTATTTATCCCAAGGGTAATACACGAGGCGCCGTTTGCGGTCTTCTCTTTTTCTCTATATTACCACTAGAGGTATAGGATATACAGTAGAATATAAAACATATTAGGTATATAGTAAGATATCATGCACAGGCCAATTTGGTAACAATTTGGTAACAACAAGAAATGGTCTTCCAAAATGTTATTTCTTGGTTCACTCCATGGAACATAGTTCATGCACATAGTTCATGTCTCTATATCAGGACTAAATTTTGCTCTGTGGCCTCTCATCGCCTATTACCTGCTATGGCGCTTGCCACAATCCAATAACTGTGCATGAACTATGTTCCATGGAGTGAACCAAGAAATACAATTTTGAAAGACCATTTCTTTGTTACCAAATTGGCCTGTGCATGATATCTTACTATATACCTAATATGTTTGATATTCTACTGTATATCCTATACCTCTAGTGTCTTTGTTCATCTATTCTTTGACATCTAGATACTGACATCACGACATATATTCTATTGTGACTGTCCCTGACCACAGAGACCGACTTATATCTCTCTGTTTATCTGAATACATCCTTTTGATGTTAACTGTGTACTATCTAAGTGTTAACCCACTAATGCTCTAATGTACTAAACCTTCTTATCGCTGTATATATTTGTTGTCCTCTTGTCCCCTGATGAGCCTATGTATCCACATTAGGCGAAACGCGTTGGTAAAACAGGCTAACTTATCTGTATATATTTTGTGTATTGTCTCCTTGTCCCCTGCCCCTACCCACACTTAGTTTAGGAGCCCCTCTAGATAGGTAGGGTTCCTAGTGTAGGCACTCACCTGTACCCTTATCTCCTTCCCATCGTTAGTCAACACTTTTTGTAATTTTTTTATATCCAAGTAAAGCATTGTTCGATATCCAGGCCTTATTGGTGATTTTCGCTCGTGATACATGACATCACTGAAGCCTGCTGGGGGACCATTTCTGCCTTCACATGGTTGCAGCGCTGTGATGAATAGAAGACCTCAGGCTCTATGTGGCATTCAATGAGGCTCTGTGCAGCCATCAATCGAGCTCAGTGCAGAGAAGTCCTGCCTGAGTTCTGTCTCCTGCCAGGCTGGGAGCAGACCAAACTTACTGTACTTTATTGTGGCCATTTTTCTATTAAATTGTAAACATATTTGTTGATAATTTTAAAAGCAAGTGAATAGGAAAGTGTCTGCTAATTACACAAGGAACACTATAATAAAAAGTTTTATTTGGTGACAGGTACTCTTTAAGTAAATGTGAAATACAAGTGGACACTTCAGGAAAGCACATGTCATTTAAGGTCATTATGAAGATATAGGGGAGCTAGCATCATATGAGAAGTAACGGTGGAGCAAAAGGGCAAGCTTTTATAAATGGACTTGTGAAGGGAGAGGAATGTAGATGGTAATATAGAATACATGCTTTTTTTTATTTTTCACTCTAGCTAATCTGCCTGTAGGAAGCAACTAGAACAATGTGTGATTGATTTAGTTTACGTTCAAGCGACTATGAAAAAACATTTTTTTGATTGATGTCAGAAATTTCATAGAGCATTAGGAACACGATATTAACTCAGTGCACAGGTTCATGTATTTGGCCAATGAAAACAGTGGCAGTGGCATAAAGCAAGTACTCAGAGGAAGACCTTTTGATCTTGATTCCTCTCTTCTCAATTGGGTTGTGCTCTTAACCGCACATTCCTTATACTTAATATTTCCTTTTTCTTGGCTGGGAATCCTACATCAAGCATCACTCAGCACCGCTAACTGGACCCATACACATTTCTTGTGACTTAGAATACTAAGCACAGAATTCAACTAAAGCTAGAAGCCTGCCATTTGTTAGCTATCTTGGCTCTATTTCTGATTTATTTTTAATTTTTCTGCTTCCTTTCTATATTTAATACACTGTTGCTGACTTTTGTAGTTTGTCATTGCCAGCTTCTGATCCTTGCGGATTAGCATGATTAAATGCCATTCGCATAAAAAGCAGATCTCTTATGGTGCAATATTCCCGAATTCTGTGTACTGTATATTAACGGACATGAGATCTGTGGTTCCGTCAAGGTGTAGTTAAAGTAAATTATCACCTTGCTACAAGCTCTGAGTCATGGAAAGGATATTACCAAGATTACCCGCTATGGCAGACAAATCTGCTTTAAATAATAATTTACATTATAATCTCTAATTTTAGTTGATCAAAATGATAGAATATTTGCTGTGTCTGATAAAGAGCATAATCTGAAGTACCGTAGTTATTGGAAATTTATAGATATTATTGGTAAGGGAGAAGCATTATGTGAAGCTTCATCCTGTTTTCTGCTTTGCAGCATGCAGTCTCTACAATGCAAACATTTTTGCTAAATCCATCTGACAGGCTGCTTCTTCAGGCACATTGGCAGGAGATATTTGGAAAAGATATCGGGGAAAAAGGGTTAGAAGTAGCCCCTAGCAATCATTAGTAAAGCATCAGTTAATGTATGTAAAGCCAAATTAAGTGCCGCTTCAATAGACTATCAAGATTCTCCTATCTTTTATTGATGTTTCCAGCCCTCTTCATGAAGAGCATTCAACTGACCATGGTCTGTGTAGATTGATGTTCAAGACTCTAATTCCCTTTATAGAGACATTTTTGGGGTACACACGAACTCTAATCACGTTGAAGGATCTCCCCATGCCTCATAAGAACTTATGAGAACAGTCTTGGCTGTAATCTTATTTTAGCACATTTTTATATGTAAGAAAGGTGTTAAAGAATGAGACAAAGATAAATCATGTCAGAACTTTTTCCACCTTTTAAAGGGGTTATCCACCATAAGGTGATTTTATTATGTACCTGGCAGACCGTAATGACTATGCTTGGGAAGGATCTGCGCTTGTCTTGGGGCTAAATGGCTATGTTGTAAGATTACCATTACACTGTGTCTAGCTTTTTTGTGATCTGGTATTTCCTGTTTGAGTTTTCTTCTTTTACCTACAAATCCCATAATTCCATTTTATTCCCTCCCAGATATCAGCCACCCCACCCATTGAAACATAAATGAGCTGCATGCATTCAAAAGACCTGTGGTTTTCAATCAGGGTGCCTACAGCTGTTTCATTAGTTGTAGATTGATCTCCCACCAAGTGATCGCTCCACCCATTTCTGATCACCTGACGAGTGAGTCAGGACTCATCCGCATTGCAACCTGGGAAAAATCTTAAACAACAGTCCTTTTGTATGCTGTTAAAAATAAAAATTGGGGTGAAAATCGCATAAGAATTGTGAGAAAACCGTCACACACTGGTACAGACACTAAATATTATGAACTACACTAACTTTACAGCCCCTGTAGCATACATAGTCAAATAAAAAAAAAATCCTGGAATACCCCTTTAATGTGACCTATAACGTAAACAATTCAATTGGAAAACAAATGCCATGGCCTGCATCGAGCATTTTCAAAGCATCAGACACACCATTAAACACAGTGAAGGCAGTCATAATGTTCAAGTAGAGAAATTATGGCACAACAGAGACATAACCAAGGACTGGATGTCCTTTCATAATTGATGAAAAGATGAGAAGACAACTAGTCAGGGAAGCTTCCAAGAAGCCTACTGCAACATAAATGAAACTGCATGAATCTCTGGGAAGTACTGACTGGGTGCTTTATGTGACAACAATCTCCGGTATTCTTCATATGAATGGTGTAGAGTGGCAAGGGGGAAGCTTTTTGTTTACCAAGAAAAACATCCAAGCCCGGCTGAAGTTTGCAAACAAAAACAAAGTCCCCCAAAGTTTAGGCCTGATGAAGCCAAGGTTGATATTTTTGACCAGAATTCCAAAAAGTATGTTTAATGCAAAAACAACACTGCGCATCATCCAAAGAACACAATACCCACAGTCAAGCATGGTGTTGGCAGCATCATGCTTTGGAAATGTTTTTCTTCAGTCGGAACCCGGGCCTTAGTCAGAGGTGGAGGGAATTATGAACAGTTACAAATACTAGGCAATTTTGGCATAACATTTTTAGATGTCTCTGAGAAAGATGAAGAGGAAGTTCACCTTTCAGCACGACAACGACTAAACAAACATCCATATCCACAAAACATGGCTTCACCAGAAGAAGATTAACATTCTGAGTGGCCCAGCCAGAGCCCAGACCTTAAAGGGGTACTCCAATGGAAAACTTTTTTTGTTTTTAAATTAACTGGTGCCAGAAAGTTAAACAGATTTGTAAATTACTTCTATTAAAATCTCAATCCTTCCATTACTTATTAGCTGCTGAATACTACACAGGAAATGGCTTTCTTTTTGGAACACAGAGCTCTCTGCTGACATCTCTCTCCATTTTAAGAACTGTACAGAGTAGGAGAAAATCCCCATAGCAAAAATATGCTGCTCTAAACAGTTTCTAAAATGAACAGAGATGCAAGCAGAGAGCACTGTGTTCCAAAAAGAAAACCATTTCCTCTGTAATATTCAGCAGCAAATAAGTACTGGAAGGATTAAGATTTTTTAATAGAAATAATTTACACATCTCTTTAACTTTCTGGCATCAGTTGATTTAAAAAAAAAAAAAAAAGGTTTCCACGGGAGTACCCATTTAATCCACTTGAACGGACTGTAGACAGGAGATGTCCCAATTTAACATATATAGAGTGCTTTTTCAAGGAAGAGTGGGCAAATACTGTGACGTCAAGATGTGCCATGCTAATAGACTCTTACTCAAAAAGACTAATTTCTGTAATAAAGTCAAAAGGTATTTCAAAATCGTATTTGTTAAATGGTATGCACACTTATGTATGCATACATATACAACCAGGTTATAGTGTGTTATCCCCCCCCTTAAAGATTTCAGTTTGTTTTACAATTGAATTGTTCACCTTATAGGTCACATTCAGGCTGGAATTCCACTTATTTTTTTGTGGGGGAAAAACAGGGAAAAAAACGCCAATTCTGCCGCATGGCGTTTTTTCAGCCAAACAATGCTGCGGCCAGATGTTATCTGTAAATCAATGAGAAATCGCAAAATTCTTTTTTCACTTGCCGTTTTTCATTTGGCGTTTTTTTTTTTTTTTTTTTTTTATCCTTTTGCCGTTTTTTCACTCTTTTTTTGGCGTTTTTCAGCTCCTTGGTGGTTTTGCAAAATCGCAGCATGTTGAGCCTATGGCGTTTTTTTCCCTGAAATCGTGGCGTTTTTCTCCCGTAGAAGTCTATGGGAGTAAAAAAAAAAATGTCATGTGGGTTTTAACCTTTGCATTTTTGCAGGAGATTTTTATTCTTTTTTGGACATATGGATGATGGATGTACCTTTTTTTAATAAAATTGCGTAGGGTACCATTAAAAAAAAATTATAAAAAATACAGTATTGATGGAAAAATTGTATTTAACAAAATGTATCTTTTTTATAACAACATTTTTATAAATTTTTAAACAGGGATCAATTTATGTGGGCGGGCATGGAACACACTGTTCCATGATGGGAGTAGTAGTACCTGTACTAATTGACAGATTGCCCCGGGTCCATTGCGATCCTTCTGTATAATTTATAGATGCGGCCGGCCGCTCTTCTATGGTCCCCTGCACTGCCGTATATATATACACCTATTCATATTACCCGCAGGGAGCTGTGATTGGCCAGATGGTTCCAGCCAATCACAACTCTCTGTGGGAAGTATGAATAGGTGTGTATATATATACGTCAGTACAGGGGACCATAGAAGAGCGGCCGATCGCATCTATACATTATACCGGAGGATCATAGCAGTTGTCAGGAGTAATATCCGCTGTGATCTTTCTTTAACTGCAGGTACTACAGCTCCCAACATGGAGCAGAGTGTGCTCCATGTTGGGAGCAGTAGTACCTGCAGTTAAGGAGAGATCACAGAAAGTGTCACTCCTGAAACCCCTGTGATCATCCTTTCTATTGCAGAGATGCGGAACGGCTTTTTCCCGCACTCCGCATCTCTGCCAGTGATATGAATAGAACATCACTCATGTATAGAGCGGCTCCACATCTCTGCCAAATTATGTACAATCGCATTGAGTGTCAGGATTGACACCTGAGACGATATGTCTATTAGTACATGTACTACTACTCCCATCATGGAACAGTCTGTTTCATGCTGGGAGTAGTAGTACTACGGTACCTAAAAAAATTTACAACCAAAAAAAAAAAAAAAAAAATTTGAGAAAGAAAAGTGAAACACACATACACACTTTATTAAAAAGTAATTAAACGTTTATTATAAAAATAATAATTTCCTTAAATAATTTTTTTTTTTCCATCCCTACTGCATCCTTTTTTTCATTTTATTATTATTTTTTATTTATTTATTTTTTGGGTACCCAACACACTTTGAAAAGCACTCTGGATCAGGTTTTCATCAAGAATATCTCTTTACTTTGCCCTATTCATCTTTCTCTTAATCTGGACCAGTCTCTCTGTCTTGTTCACTAAAAAGCACCCCCCACAGCATGATGCTGCCACCCTTATTCTTCACTGTAAGGATAGTATTGGGCAGGTGATGAACAATGCTTAGAATTGAGGCTAGAAAGTTCAATCTTGATTTAATCAGACAAAATATTCTTGTTCTTTACAGACCTTAAGGTGCTTTAGAAAAAAAAACAAAAAAAAACTCTAAGCTTTCATGTGTCTTTTACTGGTCACTTTCTGGAAGTTTCTCCTATCTGCACACAGGATGTTTGGAGCTCAGCCACAATGACCATTGTGTTCTTTATCACATTTCATACTAAAGCCCTTCTTCAGTCTGTGATTAATTAGTCTGGTGGAGTGGGGAATGGTAGGAAAATCCAGAAACCCTTTACCCTTTTGTGCACCAGATCTGTGCCTCCACAAAATCCTGTCTCTGAGCTCTACAGGCATTTCCTTCAACCTCTTGGCTTGATTTTTGTTCTGATATGCGTTGACAGCTGTGAAACCTTATATAGACATTTTACCACAGGGGATTTCAGTCAAGGTGCAGAAATATCTCAAAGATGATAAAGAGCTAAATTCCAAGTGTCATAGCAAAGGGTCTAAAAACCAATATTCATGTAAAATTTTAGTTTTTGCTTTTTTAATAATTTTTCAAAATTCTATTTTCACATAATCATTATAGAGTATTGAATGCAGATCTATTGGAAGATAACAAAATGTAAAAAAGTTAAAGGGTCTGAAGAAAATTCCGACCTTTCACTTTAGATGGTCAAAAACAGATAAACTCAATTTTTTTTGCGTCTGGCTCTCCCATCTGTTCTTGTTACAATGATCTATGGAAAATATATTCAAGGCAAATTCAATGCAAATTCATTTTTGTGAAAATGTCCGGACACGCCCCTTTTCCAGGCGGCTACGCCCCTTTTCCAAGTCAGGGAGAGTTAGTCAGGGTTTTTTCAATTCTGGCGCAAAATCTGGCACAGACAGAATTTCTGGCGCAATGCAACAGAATCTGGCGCACAACCCGACAAAACATGTCGGGTTTGCAATAGTAAATGAGGGACAATGTCTTGTCTCTGCATTAACTATACCAACACGTCTTAGATCAGACTATGAATGAAGATGATCTGTTTGCTAAACAGTTCTTTTAAATTTACATTTCAACTATGTAATAGATCCTTTGCATCAACTATATAACTAAACTGTTTAACCTATGTCTGTAAAGGATGCACCATATTTTGGCCTTTTAGACACATGGGGGAGATTTATCAAAACCTGTGGAATGGCAAAGTTTACCAGCTGCCCATAGCAACCAATCAGATTGCTTCTTTAATTTTTCAGAGACCTTTTTAAAAATGAAAGAAGCTATATGATTGGTTGCTATGGGCAACTGGTCAACTTCTCCTCTGCACAGGTTTTGATAAATTTCCCTGTTTCCAGAAAGTTAAACAGATTTGTAAATTACTTCTATTAAAAAATCTTAATTCTTTCAGTACTTTTGAGCTTCTGAAGTTAAGGTTGTTTTTTTCTGTCTAAGTGCTCTCTGATGACACGTGTCTCGGGAACCGCCCAGTTTAGATGAGGTTTGCTATGGGGATTTGCTTCTAAACTGGGCGGTTCCCGAGACACGTGTCATCAGAGAGCACTTAGACAGAAAAGAACAACCTTAACTTCAGAAGCTCATAAGTCCTGAAAGGATTAAGATTTTTTAATAGAAGTAATTTACAAATCTGTTTATCTTTCTGGAGCCAGTCGATATATATATAAAGAAAGTTTTTTCCTGGATAACCCCTTTAACATTAGTGTGAACGGGTCTCCGCGAGACCCGTTCACACTGCGGAATTTTAGTGGGGGACTATTTCGCCACTGAAATGGTTTTGCGGAAAGAAAGAACATGTTCATTCTTTGCGCGGATTCCGTGAGCACTGCACAGCCGCCAGACTGAATTCTGCGAGTGAAGAATCCGCAGTGGGAACGCACCCTTACCCTTTTTTAATAGAAGAAAAGATATATATATAAGCAAAATATGGTTTCTGGGGAATGAAGCCACTGACAGTTTGCAGGCTATTGAAACTGGAAGTACAGTGCTATTTTCAGGGAGAATAGCAGGAGAAAGACAGTGCAAGCACTATTTTTTCCTCCCTCTATTCTCTCCGGCGGTCCTGACGGCCATCACACTACCGGGTCATAACGGTAGTGTGAAAGGGGCCTGAGTTATATGAAACAATAATAAAATTTAAAAATGTAAGTAAATGGAAAAGGGATTATGCTGTATAGCAGCATACAACAGTGTCCATTATCGCATACCTTTTTATCCTCTTCAAGAGTATAAAACGTATACATTAAATGTAAACAAATACTCAGTATGAACCGGTCTTAGTGTAATTTATCCAGTAACAAAAATGTATAATTTAACAAATGGTTAATTTTCCCTGCACAGTACGTTCATGTCCTTGTGTTGAGGCGGTATTAAGGTATTGTATGAATTGAATGTGGAGTTAGGGGGTGTTCTTCCTTACTGTACAATTTACTTTTCTGCTGGGTTGTATAATCTTTTCTGCTCAGAGATGCAGGGAAGTCACAATCTTCTTCTTATATAGCTTCTCAGAAAGTGTGACGGTGATGCCTTTGTTTCTATAGAAACAGTTAATTCTTATTTTTTTTCTTACCATTGTGACAGTGACCTCAATATGTTATGCCATGTCTCCCATGTATATGGCAACATGCCCATAGGAAATAATAGGCTTATAATAGGAAATAATATTCTGCTTTATTAAGAGGAAATAAGGAAAGAAAAAATACTGGGTAGAAAGTGCCCCACTATGTATGTGGCATGACCTGAAAGTCATAGGTGAGAATTAGGCTAGGTTCAGACTACGGAATCTCCGGGCAGAAAATTTCCGCCCGGAGATTCTGAGTTCCGCCTGCGCCGACTGAATAAGTCAGCGCTAGGACCGCGCGGACAATGCAGTCTCCCATAGACTGCAATGTGTTCCCCGAGGAATTCCGCCTGAAGAAAAAGCACCGCCTTTCTTCAGGCGGAAATTTCTAAGCGGATTTACTAAGCGGAATTTTTGAAGCGGAAAATCCGAAGTGTGAATTTGTGAACGGAAAACCATTCACTACACTAGACATTTTAGCAAGCGGAATTTCTGACGGAAATTTTACGACTGAATTTCTGTCGGAAATTCCGTAGTCTGAACCTAGCCTTAATGTGTTAGGCTCACTGACATTTTTGGCTGTTTCTCAAAGAAAGACAAACGTACAACTTAAAACTGAAGTAAGAACTGTTGTTTCTATAGACCGTCATTTCTTTCCTCCTTCCAGACTTCTGAAGTTTTAAACCAACCTTATTTTAGTAATAGACGTAAACTGACATAGAACCTGGTATAATTCTTAAACGGGTTGAAGAAAAGAACAAATAGAACGCACATTTTTTCATCCCTAAGAGTAGAGATTTAATCTCACAATGTACAAATCTATGCTATCTGTATTATAATCAATAAATATTTTTGATCAATTTAGAATAAATTGATTTATATTGATAGATTCTATTTTCTGTTGTAAGTAATAAACCTAAGGTTAGAGATCAATAAAAATCAGATAAATAAAATTCATAACATAGGCAATATAATAACCACTAACTGTATAGCGTGAATAATAGAAGAGATGTAATTATTTATGTTTAAATTTTATCACCTGTCAATAAGAGCACATTTATAATGTCAATTGGCCAAACCACAAGGCACTTTTGACTGGCTCTTCATGAGACAAAATAAAATACAATATGTCGATCACAAATATATATTTTTTTTATATTGCATCCTTATCACCTCTTAGTCACTGAATGATAAAGCTGCTTATGATGCAAGATCAGCATAAAATAATGTAATATATAGTCCCCAATATCATGCACCAAAAAGCCAAAGGAGAGTCCGTTGTGTAGGATAAGCACAATAGAAGATGGCAATCCTGTATATAATTACAGTGCCATGTATGGAAATGTCAGTACTATATACCACTGACTGTGGCTGAAATATAGTAAGTTAGAAGGGAGAGAAGATGGTGCTAGACATGTTGTAGTCCCTGTTGCATGCAGAAGTTTGTTTGGTACAGTCCTGGTGCCATGCACTGTTGTTCCAGACTGTGTGATCCTACCGTAAAAGCACAGTTGGTCCTATACCTAGCAACCTATAGAAGAAAGAGTTGGTACTTTGTACCACTCACGGTTGGGTGACCCTGGCTTGAGATGGTACTTGTTAAATGAAAAATATAACTGACCATGGAAATTTAGACACGCAACAAGTTGAGCAATGAACTGAATTTAGAAAGGACATGCAGGGCAATGGAGAATACTAATCTTGGCATTCCATTTAGCATGTGTTCAAATATGAAGCTGATAACACCAATTATAACGTGTAATTATCTCCTGTGAGGTGGTGAGTTATAAAGTGGATCTCCGCAAAGCTAATGAAGTATTTCATGACCGGCTATGAACATGACTTGGAAATTGGTTTGTGAATAGAAGACCTAGTGATTATTAATTGAACTTGTAATTACCATAGACTAATGTTGTTAGGATAAGACCACAACAGTCAGTGCTGGAATCTGTCATGTTATTTTTAATTTCTAGAATTGTATTCCTGAGGATTCACTCAGACCAGAGTAACCATAGCCATGTTTCTTTTCTGTGGCAGCCAGATTTTGGGATTTTTTCTCCATTTACAATTATATATTGGCCCTCATTTACTTAGAAAATCGGGTTGTAAGTCTATCTTGCTTTTTTCCCCTGGTATTTATTATTATGTTGCACCCTGTTTGTCGCACGTGGGTTTTGTTGGTTTTGGTTTCCAACTCCTCTGAGTTGTCGGGAAAAAATCCACAACAATTCAACAAATTCGGGTTGGAAACCTTTATAAATACGTGGGAAAGCTCAGAAATGTCGGGTTACGCCCCTTTTTCGGGTTTGGGAGAATCCATATCGGGTCCGTCGGGGAAAAAATGTTGCATCGTTTCGCAGACTGCCGCACGATGTCTGCGACATGTCGCAGACAAAGATGCGCCAAAAAACCCTGACAAAACAAGTCGGGTTTAGAATAGTAAATTAGGGCCATTGTCTTTCATTGTGTTAGTCCTTGCAGATTCATGGCAGTTCATGGCATTGGTGTATTATTAAGACAAAATAGAAAACAATGTTGAAAGGTCATATTTTGCATGTACAGAACTGACAACATTGTTAAATACAGTGGCTGCTGTGTTTTTTAGACCACACACTTAATATCATCCACAAATAAGATTATTTTAGATTTTCTGTCAGTAAATGAGAAGGATTTATACTCTTGAGGAAGGTTCAGTTCAAAAGAAATACAAGATGGAAAAGCTACTTTTTACATGTAATAAATCCTGATTTATTTGAACAGGTGTGGATAGGTGACATCAATAAATGTACTGTAATTCATGATGAGGAGATGATGATGTGACCTGTCCATCCAAGCCTTTTTCCACCCATATTTACGACTGTAAAATTTTTGCAGGACTACAGGGTCAATATCTTTCTAAGGCAGAGGTGGAATGACCCTCGACTAAAACTTCCCAGTGATTTCAGAGGCTCCGATGCGCTCACAGTAGATCCGACAATGTTTAAGTGTCTGTGGAAGCCAGATTTATTTTTTGCAAATGAAAAAAATGCCAACTTTCATGATGTCACTCAAGAAAACATCCTCTTGTTTATTTTTCGTGATGGAGATGTCTTACTTAGCATGAGGTAAGTTTCCTTTAGTTTTTAATTGCCCTTTTTTTTAAAAGGTAGATATATTTATAAGTGGAAAGTTTTTACAGCGTAAGAAGTAGTACACTTTAAAGGCATTGAAAGATTATACAGTTAAATACTTGCCTAAACGTCACTCATACACCAATTTTGGTCTGTCAAATTGGCAGGCTAGATACACAGTAAATAAAGGAGCCGGGTGCTGTGTATAAACGCTTGCTAAAATGAATTAACAATTAACTAAGGCAAACAGATATACTGATGCCCATGTGAACAGTTTAGCCCTTGTCTGTAGAATGTAATATGATAGCGATCACACTATAGACTTAACTGTTTTCCTTCTCTCTCTTGACCATGGCTGTTTTTTATGCATGTGCCAAACTCCATCTTCCTGGGCGTGGTGCATATACAAACACATCTTGCGTTGTCAGCTACTCAGTATCTAGACATCTTCACATCTGATGAAATTATTTCTGAAACTCAGAATGACCTGACAGTAGGAAAATAAAAGCATTCAATACAGTTTGTCATGTTTTAGGAAACATTTTTAAAATATATATATTTTTTTTTTCAGTAACTGCACTACTCTAATTGTGGTGTTTTTGGTTTTGGATCTCACCATCCTTTCATTGAAGTGAAGATGAGGCACAGGCCATAGGAAAAAATGGCCCTGTTTCTGATGAAAGAAAGAAAATCAGATACATTTTTTAATAACTTTTTTATAAACTTGGATGACCCAATAAGTCACCCTGATAAAACAGACACCTTCTTTGGATTTTTTAAATGACAAAATGTATAAGATTCATAGATAGTTAGCTTTAAAGTGTACCCGTCAGATCCAACAAAAAAAAATTTTTTTTTACTATATAACACTTTTAATTTAGCTCACTAGTCTGAATTCCTCTCAAAGGGAGGGGGCGTGGCCTCACTGTTCAGGTCTCCGCCCCCTCCCTCAGTATGCTGTCTGCTCACATCTCCCCTAGCATTAGCAAAACTACAACTCCCACCTTTTCCTCACTGACAGTAGCGAGACACAAGTTGACAGTGGGAGGATTTTTCTTCTAGCTGTAAGCCCTGCGCTCACAGCTGTCAATCAAGGAATTGTGTCCATGACATAGGTGATGATGCATGGACACAGCAGGACTAGTATGTGTCCAAGCAGGCAGGGGGGCAGTTGTTTGACTGACTTTTTCAGGCCAGTCTTGCTATTCGTTTTGCATGCTTTACAACATATCAAAAGTTTTTGTGTCTGACAGTGCCCATATAAGGAGCTTGGCCCTCACCCTCTTGTTTGAATTGATAATAATTTTTTTACTATGTAATATCTGATTTCTGTCTGTAAATGTATTTTTGGAATTGTAATATGCTGCGGCATATGTTCGTGCTAAAAAAATATTTTTTTTTATTATTAGGGATGTCCCAAGAACGATACTTAAAATTTGATCAAAGTTTGTTCGGGATCACCGTGGTGAAATTGCGGTGTCCCAGTCAGCTGAGAGGACTGACTAAGGTCCCTTACCATGCTCTTTGCCGTCCGATGATCGCCCCTATACTGCAGCCATCCATGGCAGGCAATAGTAAAGGAGTGCCGGTAACACTGATCAATGCTATGCTAAGGCATAGCATTGATCTGTGTATACAATCTACAGATTGCATGTAATAGTCCCCTATGGGGAAAAAAAAAGTATAAAAAAAAAAAAGTGTAAAAAATAAGTGTATTAATTCCTTCCATAATAAAAGTTTGAATGACCCCCTTTTCAAAAAGTTTTAATTAAAAAAATATATTTTATATTAAAAATACCCCTTTTTCTCTTAAAAAAAATGGCACATGACATTGATAAAAAGTTATGGTAATTGGTATCGGTAAGTACTTAAAAAAAAAAAAGTATTGGTACTCGTACTCAGTCTTAAGGAAATGGTATCAGGACATCCCTATTTATTATAAAAAATATAGTAGCATGCTATTTCCTTTAGAATTGCATTGATAAAATAGCAAACCATATGTATACTGGCATGCAGTATGTGGAATTAAATGACTAGGGGAATCTTTGAAGCCTCCCTGCATGTTGTGTTATTACAGATCCCTCTAGTGGTGGATGAAAGTGGCAAGAGTGGCAACTTTTTTTTTAATTTGTGCGTTTTAGGATTTGAAATTTAAGAAAAAAAACAGAACTCTGATCGATAAGAAGAAATACTAGGAAATTAATAATCACAGACATTGGGCCATACTTAGAGTAGAAATAAACTGTCATGCCCAAGAGTAGACATTCATTTTAAGAGGATTAGTATTGTTGACCATACAAGTAACATAGATATCAGCCAAACACTTATTCAACTAACAGCTACAGTTAAAGCAGTCGCCAAGTCGATCTTCTGCATAATACACCATAAGGGTACGTTCACACATACAGGATTCTGTGCAGATTTGATGCGCAGGATTTGTAACTGCCGATTAGAAGCTGTGCTCAGTCATTTAGTTTACATTGAAATCTGCAGCAGAAAATCCTTTGCATCAAATCCTTCACATCAAATCTGCGTACGTGTGAATGTACCCTTATTGTTTCAAGCCACGGAACACAACACAACTTACTTCTAAGTGTGTATTATTTGTTTAATGGCTGCCATTATATATTTATAATACCCAAAATCTTAACATGCAGTTGACCATTTTACGTAAATTTTTCCACTTTATAACACTGCATGCAGTGTGCATATTCTCCCTGTATTAGGTTGAATTCATTATCCATTATTTATACTATACTTTTATGTTTTCTCAGGTTGTCAATTACATTGTCCTGTCCCTTGGATTTAACGTTATTCCCAATGGATACTCAACGTTGCAAGATGCAGCTGGAAAGTTGTATGTAACGAAAATGTTTTTTTATTTTATTTGATATCTTCAGTTAGAACCGTTTATATTTCACATCATTATATATTGTAATATAATTCTGTATCTGTCACAGGTCATTACTTCACCAGCCTTCCAATATCTTTTAAAAATAATATACAGTATTAACCATATACAGTATGTCATTTTTCAAAATGTTAATTTTGTCTTTATAAAAGCCCAAATCTTGACATGCATTTGACTATTATATCTAGACTATTTACATATTAAGCAGTATGTGTATTTTTCCTATTTTAGTTAGTTTCCCCTGGACACCCTGGGGGAAATTTATCAAAACCTGCATAGAGGAAAAGCTGACCCATCGTCCTTGGCAACCAATCAGATTGCTTCTTTTATTTTTGAGGCCTTATTAAATATTAACCCCTTAAGGACCAAGGGCATACATGTACGCCCTGAGTCCGCACCCTTTCTATAATGCGGGGTCACGCCATGATCCCGTATCATAGCGGGTCGGGTCTGGCCTCTAACAACGGCCGGTTCCCGTGGCTAATAGCGCGTCTCACCAATCACGGTGCCGCGTGCTATTAACTCTTTAGACGCAGCATTCAAAGTTGAACACCTCGTCTAAAGTTGTAAAAAGTCACTCCCGGCTGCTCAGTCTTGCTAACCGGAGAACCCGCGGTGTCCCGATCAGCTAGGACGCATTAGAAGGGTCCCGTACCTGCCTCCTGTGCGTCCGATTGCTGAATGACTGCTCCGTGCCTGAGATCCAGGCAGGACCATTTAAGCCTCAGAATCACTGATTATTGCTATGCTCAGGTGGGCTATAACGCTGCATAAAAAAAGTAATAAAAAAAAAAAAAAAGTTAATAAAGATCATTTAACCCCTCCCTTAATAAAAGTTCAAATCATCCCCTTTTTCCCATTTAAATTTTTTTTTTTTAAACTTTGTAAATAAAAATAAACGTGGTATTGGAAATGTGGAAATGTCTGAACTATAAAAATATATTGTTAATTAAACCGCACGGTCAATGGTGTATGCTCAAAACAATTCTAATAGTGTATTTTGGGGCACTTTTTATACCATAAAAAAAAATTATAGTGGTCAGAAGATGACAATTTTAAACATATTAATTTCCGTACATGCAGTTATGTTTTTTTTCCAGAAGTAAAACAAAGTCAAACCTATATTTGTAGGGTATCATTTTAATCGTATGGAACTACAGAGTAAAGATAAGGTGTCCTTTTTACCGAAAAATGGACTGCGTAGAAACGGAAGCCCTCATAAGTTACAAAATGGTGTTTTTTTTTCTTCAATTTTGTTGCACAATGATTTTTTTTTCCCCATTTCGCCGTAGATTTTTGGGTAAAATGACTGATTTCATTACAATGTAGAATTGGTGGCACAAAAAGTAAGCCATCATATGGACTTTTAGGTGCAAAATTGAAAGGGTTATGATTTTTAAAAGATAAGGAGGAAAAAACGAAAGTGCAAAAACTAAAAAACGCTCGGTCTTTAAGGGGTTAAAGAAGAAATCTGTTTGGTTGCCATGGGCAACGGCTTCACAGGTTTTGATAAATCGCCCCCTCTTCTCCATCTTCTCTGAAAACACATTAAGGGTGGGTGGCTGTGTGTGTGGTTTTGGCTATGCTCTCCACTGGTGGCAGGGGCTTATGTGAACAGTTGTGCTGCACTGTAGAATATGTTAGTTCTGAGTGAGTAACGGAAGATAAAAGAAAAATAATAAAATAGGACTCTGATAATATTTGCTTTTAGCCTTATTTATGCATTCAGCAAACATAATTGCGGCTTTGAGAAAGCTAAATGTGCTTATATCTTTGAAATATTTTCCATTCTCATATAGTTGGATACACAACGGATGATTTGCGGTTTATCTGGCAGTCAGGAGACCCTGTTCAAATGGAAAAGATTGCTTTGCCACAGTTTGATATTAAAACAGAAGATATTGAATATGGTAATTGTACAAAGTTTTACAAAGGCACCGGTAAGTAATATGGAGGCGGCATGTTCAGTACATTGAAAATATAAGTAGCTAACTTACTAAAAAAACTGTCATCTGAGTCGTGTTTAAGATTTCTATTGCAAATTTAGCCTGAAGATCGGTTGCAATATAAAAATAATTTGTCCATTTTTATTGTCCAATTTGGTTAATTGACTCTGAATATCTGGCTCTACTACTAAAGAGAGGATTTTGTAGGTTACCGTATTTTTCACCCTATAAGATGCACTTTTTCTTCCCCAAAACTGGGGGGGAAAAGTTGGTGCGTCTTATACTGTAAATACACATTTTGCCTGCATTAAAACCCTGTCATATCACGGTGGTCCTGCGGCCATCAATGGCTGGGACCCGCGGCTAATACAGGACATCACCGATCGTGGTGATGTCCTGTATTAACCCTTCAGACGCGGCGATCAAAGCTGACCGCCACGTCTGTAGCGAAAGTGAAACTAAACCGGCTGCTCAGTCGAGCTGTTCGGGACCGCTGCGGTGAAATCACAGCATCCTGAACAGCTTACAGGACACCGGGACACCTGCCTCCTCGGTGTCTGATCGGCGAATGACTGCTCCGTGCCGGGATCCCCTGCATGGCCGGCACTCTCCTTCGTCATCATCACGTCGTCACACACACCGTCCCGTCATCCAATAGGAGTGACGTGCATAGCGGCATGTGTAGCGACGTGATGGCGGCGACAGAAAGCAAGGATCCCGGGTAGCAGAGACGTTCCCGAACGACGGGAAAACCCCGGGAACGCGGCGACAGCGATGGAGGGTGACATGCAGGGCAGCGGTGACACGTCCGGAGCGTCAGGGACACGTGAGTATTACCTCCTATACTAGTGGTCTTCAACCTGCGGACCTCCAGATGTTGCAAAACTACAACTCCCGGCATGCCCGGACAGCCAACAGCTGTCCGGGCATGCTGGGAGTTGTAGTTTTGCAACATCTGGAGGTCTGCAGGTTGAAGATCACTGTCCTATACTTTACATTGTATTTGGTTCATAATCTTTTTTTTCTAGATTTTCCTCCTTTAAAATTGGGTGTGTCTTATATGCCGGAGCGTCTTATACGGCGAAAAATACAGTATTTTAGTGGTTAGTCCATTCTATTACATTAGAGAATATTATCTTTGATGTTACAAGCCTATTCACACATTTCCATTCCACTTGATTATAATATGTGCATTATACATCCTTATGAAGATTTTATACAAAATTGATAATCCACTAAAAAAAGCGTGAACAAGGCCTGATACACCCCTGAGCCTCTGCTGAACCTGATTAACAAGATTTTGGGGAGCTGTGGGAAATGGAACAGAACACTTCCCCTTCCTTATCACTAACAGGCCCTACATAAGAAAAGGTATTAAGAATTGCCACAGAATGTCTTTCTTATAAAAGTAAAAGGAGGATCAAAGCTCATCTAGGAAGAGGCAGACACACTTTACAAAATCGGTAATTTACAAGAATTCCCCTTTCTGCTGTGATAAGCACGTGTCTTATAAAGTAAAATATACCCCTAACAATTTGTTGGGTGTATGGGAATTTGCATTGTGTTGTAGCTACAGAACTTGGCTAATAAAATATGTATTATTACAAGATCAAAATATTTATGCGTGATCGTGATAAGCATTTCAGCTCTTTTCTCATGGACATGATATGATTTTTTACTAATATATGTGTAAGTTATGAGTCCTGTAGTTCACCAGCAGCTGCATTGCCGACATCAGCTCACATTCCCCTCTAACTTAAAAAAAAAAAAAAAGGTTAACAATTTGCTAAAATGATCAAATTGATGTACAGGATACCAAGGCCTCTTTCTGTTCACATCCTCCTAAAAATTCCACTTGTTAAATATACTCTTCATAAAATATTTACAGTAATGATTTCTCCCAGCTACAGCCAGATTTATTAATACCTGACTATCCTTAGCGGGACCTTTATTACACATTTTCATGAATGCATGCTATTGCAGCCACTTATTGCAGTAAAATGTGTCTATATGCAAACATTAAGATGTCTGCACACCTAGCGTCATCTGGACTTGGAACGTGCCAACTCAAAGCAAAGTAGAAAAGAAAAACCTAAGTACAGTCCGTGCAGGGGGTGATGTGGGTCGAACCTCCCTGTATGATCTTTAGAAACCTGAGCATTGATCCTAACCAGCGTGTGTTTGGTTGTATTGCATTTCCAAAAGGTCAGATGAAGTTGTACAGTTTAAAAAAATAAAATAAAATAGATTTTCTGTGTCGGGCGGGGGGGGGGGGGGGGGGTTGTTAGTGTAGTTTACTTTCTGTGGTAGATTACTGCATATGAGCACCAATATTAAAATGTTTAGGGGGTTTTCTCATCCTAGACATAGATATGCCAAAAAGTTATATAGTTTATTAGTTGGGTATTACTGTTGTCTTGTAGTCTTAGTGTTAAGTTATTTGTGAAAAAAAAAGTTCCTTCCAGTTAACCAGCCCAGTATGACATACATGTACAGTACAGACCAAAAGTTTGGTTCTTCAAAGTAGCCACCTTTTGCTTTGATTACTGCTTTGCACGCTCTAGGCATTCTCTTGTTGAGCTTCAAGAGGTAGTCACCTGAAATGGTTTTCACTTCACAGGTGTGCTGGTGTGGAGGAGGAGGTGTAATGGTGTGGGGGTGCTTTGCTGGTGACACTGTTGGGGATTTATTCAAAATTGAAGGCATACTGAACCAGCATGGCTACCACAGCATCTTGCAGCGGCATGCTATTCCATCCGGTTTGCGTTTAGTTGGACCATCATTTATTTTTCAACAGGACAATGACCCCAAACACACCTCCAGGCTGTGTAAGGGCTATTTGACCAAGAAGGAGAGTGATGGGGTGCTGCGCCAGATGACCTGGCCTCCACAGTCACCGGCCCTGAACCCAATCGAGATGGTTTGGGGTGAGCTGGACCGCAGAGTGAAGGCAAAAAGGGCCAACAAGTGCTAAGCATCTCTGGGAACTCCTTCAAGACTGTTGGAAGACCATTTCAGGTCACTACCTCTTGAAGCTCATCAAGAGAATGAGTGGGCAAAGCAGTAATCAAAGCAAAAGGTGGCTAGAACCTAGAATGACTTATTTTCACACTTTATGTATATAATTCCACATGTGTTAATTCATAGTTTTGATGTCTTAAGTGTGAATCTACAGTTTTCATAGTCATGAAAATAAAGAAAACTCTGAATGAGAAGGTGTTTCCAAACTTTTGGTCTGTTCTGTACATGATCGGGATTTTGTGTAGCACAGGAGCTGTAGCCAAACATTCCCCTGCACCCTTTCAGGATTGGAAAAAAAACTCTGATCCTAGCATTTTAACACTTTCTGCACTGTAGAAAACACTTGCTAGAGCTGACTACTTTACACTAAAAAAAGGTCCACAGAGCAATCCAGTAGAGGCATTAATGTAATTTATGCTGAAATGTGCTATTACGGTACATTATAGTAATAATCCAAAAAAAGAAGGATTTAGTCAGCTCACTTCCTGCATAACTGTGTCTTACTTTAATTTGTGTACATACAAATATCAGTGTGATTCGGGTAATTGAACACGTTTCTGGTCCAAATGCAGATTTTTTTTTTTTTAGGATTCTCATACTGTGGAATGATTAGGTTAAAGTACAACTCCAATATGTTTGACACAGAGACGCCCTTCTCCTCATTCTCCGCCACTCTGTGTAGCTCGCAGCTGTGTTAGACCAATCGTCAGCACGAGACCAAGTGCCATAGAATTACATTATGCTAGGTCTTGCGCTGAAGAGGGGTTTTGCACTGCTATGAGCAGCAGGAAAAATGGTATCTAGGTGCCAAATTTGAAATGGAGATAATTTTAGTTACACAATTTGTGTAACTCTCCTTGATTTTAATAGGACTTACGCAAACGACATAGTCCAGCGAGCTACACTGTTTTCATAACACCATGGGTTACAGAAACAGAGTAGCCCACAGGGCTATGTGGTTTGCGCAACTCCCATTAAAATCAATAGGAGTTGCTCAATTTTTTGGGGCTTTCCTAACCACCTTCGGCAGCCACAAACAGGCTGGAGAGGGCCGTAAAAATCCAATTGACAAGGTGGGACACCCCTTTAAAGTGTACCTTCAACAATGGTCCAGCTGCAGGATATCTGTTTAAAATTCTGAGCATCTATTTAGCCCAAGACTTGCCCCAAGATTAAAGAGATCAGGAAGAGTCCACGTGGAAACACCAGCTCTCCAATCCCCTGTAATGTGCCCGGATCGGTGTCCAGCCAACACCAGCAACGAAAATGAAAGGCAGATGATCCAGCACTATTTCTATGCAGCTTTATTGAAAACACGGCACACAGGTAAAACCAGCCTGAACTCAGACGCGTTTCGAGCGCATGCGCTCTTTCTCGGTGATGTCACAGGTACTGCCAGGTGAGGTTAAATACCTTTTGTATGGGGGAGGGGAGGGAAGAATCCCATATCCCCACCTCTCTCTGGAGACCTGTGACACAGTTCACATTAGTAAGAACAAACAACATTAAAAAATATGTATAAAATCCAAAGATAGAACATACATGCAATAATATTACATAATTGTTCATACATTTATAAGATTTAAATGTCACGAAAGGGGGTTCGTGAAATTAGTACTTAAGCTTTTAGTAGTGAAACAGCAGTTCATGACGGACATTGAGACCCATCGGAGAACGGGTCCCCAGTGTGAACTGCCAATATGCTTCACGATCTGCCAATTTTTTCCTAATGCAACCCCCTCTCGTGCCCATTTTGACATGCTCAATAGCAAAAATTTGAAAAGTGTTTAATTTACCGGCATGTGCAAAGTGAAAATGTGCAGATGCAGCAGATCTCTGTCTTGCTGCTGTCAGTGTGCTGTCATTTAGATGTTCCAGTGCTCTAATTTTCAATTTTCTTGTTGTGTATCCCACATATTTTAAATTGAAATCTGTGCATTCTATCATATAAATTACATTACTGTAATTACAGTTTATGTAATTATTGATAGGGTACCTTTTAGTACCATCCGAGCTCTCAAACTGGGTCGTCTGTTCGACATACTGACAAGTTCGACACACTTTATGTCCGCACTTGAAGAATCCTTTCCTTTCTAACCAGCTGCTATTTCTTCTGTCCTGCGAAACGACCACACTTGGGGATAATTTGTCCCCAAGTGTGGGGGCCCGTTTGGACACTATTCTGCAGCCTTCTTCCAAGATGCCAGCCAGCGTTTGATCCTGTTTTAAATAATGTATATGTCTCTGTACTATGCTTTTAACCTGATTGAAGTAAGATGAATAGGTGATAGCCAGAACTTGTTTTTCGAATCTAGTTGGTAATTTATTGGCATTATTTGGGTTCAATAGATTATCTCTTTCTTTTTTAGCTACTTTTTGTTCGGCTTTTTTAAGAGTATAATTGGAATATCCTCTAGATTTTAGTCTTTGTTTTAATTCACTAGCTTGTGTGTTATATACATTTATGTTTGTACAATTCCTTTTTAGTCTGGTTAATTCCCCAACCGGGATCGCTTAGACCGTATGTGTGGGGTGATTGCTATCTGCTCTCAGGACCGTATTGCCCGATATGGGCTTTCTATACGTGGAGGTCTCAATAGTTTGGTTCTGAGATCCTCTCAACATTAAATCCAAAAAAGTTATACTAGTAGGATCCACATGATAGGTAAATTTTAAATTAAACATGTTATTGTTTAAGTAGTCCACGAACAGTGGCACGGTCGCGATGTCCCCCCTCCAAATAAGGAGGAGGTCATCAATGAATCGACCGTACCACTGTATGCTGGCCTTAAAGGGATTTTCATCTGTGTAAATAAATTGTGATTCCCAAAAAGACATGGTTAAGTTAGCAAGCGAGGGTGAATGTCTGGCCCCCATAGAAACGCCGCTTACTTGGACAAAAAAAGACCTGTCAAAAACGAAGTAATTACGGGACATGAGAAAACAGACAACCATTTTAATGTATTCACACAAATCAAGAGAGTAGTTGCTATAAGTAACAAGATGATGATCCAGGGTCCGCATGGCAACCGTCCATGGAATGCTGGTGTATAATGACACCACATCACAGGAGAGCCATGCGAACCCTGGGTCCCACGCCGTATTTGGCAGATCGTGAATCATATTGGCAGTTCACACTGGGGACCCGTTCTCCGATGGGTCTCAATGTCTGTCATGAACTGCTGTTTCACTACTAAAAGCATAAATACTAATTTCACGAACCCCCTTTCGTGACATTTAAATCTTAAATCTTGCATGTATGTTCTATCTTTGGATTTTATACATATTTTTTAATGTTGGTTGTTCTTACTAATGTGAACTGTGTCACAGGTCTCCAGAGAGAGGTGGGGATATGGGATTCTTCCCTCCCCTCCCCCATGCAAAAGGTATTTAACCTCACCTGGCAGTACCTGTGACATCACCGAGAAAGAGCACATGCGCTCAAAACGCGTCTGAGTTCAGGCTGGTTTTACCTGTGTGCCGTGTTTTCAATAAAGCTGCATAGAAATAGTGCTGGTTCATCTGCCTTTCATTAAAGAGATCAGGAGACTTATTTGGTGGGGATCTCATAGACTTGCATGTGACTTTAGGCTAACACATCTCCTGATCGCTTTAGTCTCTGGTTCTACAGATGCTGGGGACAGATTTCCTGCAGCTGGACCATCGTTTGCGGTACACTTTAATTTAGGATGTTGTATTTCAGTACTTGGTAAGGATAAAGTATCAATTGTTTCTTAATTCAGTCTGTAGTAATATTACCTAAAGTGTTTGTCATTTTTTTATTTTATTTATAATATTTCATATGTCATATACATGTCCTATACAAAAAAAAAAAAAAGTGTATCATAAAGTGATCCTGTATGTGTAAATAATCTTTATTCTGAGTGTTCTTAAAGGAGTACTCCGGTGGAAAACATTTTTTTTAACAACTGGTGCCAGAAAGTTAAACAGAATTGTAAATGAGTTTTATTAAAAAATCTTTACCCTTCCAATACTTTTTAGCAGCTGTATGCTACAGAGGAAATTATTTTATTTTTTGTCTTGTCCACAGTGCTCTCTGCTGACACCTCTGTCTGTGTCAGGAACTGTCCAGAGCAGCATAGGTTTGTAATGGGGATTTTCTTCTGCTCTGGACAGTTCCTGATACGGGCATCAGGTGTCAGCGGAGAGCATTGTGGACAAGACAATTTTATTTTTTTTTTTAAGAAAATAATTTCCTCTGTAGCATACAGCTGCTAAAAAGTACTAGAAGGGTAAAGATTTTTTAATAGAAGTCACTTACAAATCTGTTTAACTTTCTGGCACCAGTTGATAAAAAAAAAAAAAAAGTTTTCCACCAGAGTACCTTTTTTAATGCGTGTGCAAATTGATAATACCTAAAATATAGATTTTTATTAATCCTATGCAACCTTTGCATAGTTTCAAAACTGTAAATGTTACCCTCATCTACTATTTGTGAAACATATTTTATACCTTGAGAAATCCACCAATTTGCATCTGGGACAGTGCCAAATTCTGATAATCTTGTGTTATTCCATATAGGAGTGAAGATAGTGTTTCCCTTGATATTAATTGACCTCTTAAAATAGTCCCACCCCTTACTCACCACTTTGCCATATGAGAAGGATACTACAATTTGGTTTGATTCTAATGCTTCCAGCAATGCTATGCTTTCCATCCCCTGCTGAATACAATGAGGACCCACTATCGAATTCCTACCTTGGGCAATAGTCCTGATAATCTTAGCCAGAAAATACAGCTTAAAGGGTTACTCATGTGGGAAACTTTTTTTTTTTTTTTTTTAAATCAACTGGTGCCAGAAAGTTAAACAGATTTGTAAATTGCTTCTATTAAAAAATCGTAATCCTTCCAGTTCTTATTAGCTGCTGAATACTAGAGAGGAAATTATTTTCTTTTTGGAACACAGAGCTCTCTGCTGACATCTCCGTCCATTTTAAGAACTGTCCAGAGTAGGAGAAAATCCCCATAGCAAACAACGTATGCTGCGCTGGACAGTTCCTAAAATGGACAGATATGTCAGCAGAGAGCACTGTTCTCGTGATGTCAGCAGAGAGCACTGTGTTCCAAAAAGAAAATAATTTCTTCTGTAGTTTTCAGCAACTAATAAGTACAGGAAGGATTAAGATTTTTTAATAGAAGTAATTTACATATGTTTCACTTTCTGGCACCAGTTGATTTAAAAAAAAAAAAGTTTTCCATTGGAGTACCCCTTTAAAATTCGGTAAGGCCAGCCCGCCTTCCTCCTGAGGGGCAAACCAGTTTTCATATTTCATCCTTGCACGTTTTCTCCTCCATATAAACTTATTCAGGATTTTATGTAATCTCTTAAACCATCCCAAGGGAATCCACCCCGGGGAGGCATTGATATAGAGAAGAATCTGGTGTAAAACAACCATTTTTAGAAATGACAGATGATCGGCCATTGCCAAAGTAATCCTAGCCCATATTCCTATTTTCTTCTCTATTATTTTTACTAAGGGTTTGAGACTAAATTCTAGGTATTTATTGGGGTCTGTGGTGATAGTTACTTTAAAGTATTCCAACCCCTTCCCCTCACTGATCATTTTAAATGGGGTTTCCTCCTCTGCCAGCTGAGACGTTTGGGGGAGGATAAAATATTTAACCCGGAGTGATGCCCAAAGTCCTTAAGGCCTTAATTATTAGAGGGGCAGTTAACCGGGTCATGTACAAAAATGAGCAGATCATCTGCTTTTAGTAGCATCCGGGTCTCTTTCTCGCCCAGGGAGAACCCCCTAATTCCCTCTAACCCTCTGATCAAAATCGACAATTGATCTATATATAGAGCAAAAAGCAGAGGAGATTGGGGGCACCCCGGCCGAGTACCTCTTGACTAGGGATCGACCGATTATTGGTATGGCCGATATTATCGGCCGATAATCACGATTTTGGGCATTATCAGTATCGGCAATTACCTTGCCGATAAGCCGATAATGCTCCGCCCCCCGCACCGCCCCCACCGCACTGCGACCGCCCCACCCGCCGCACCGCGACCGCCCCCCTGACCCACCGCACCACGTCGCACCCCCCACCGTAGTGCTGCCCGGTATACCGGTATGGATTTTTGCCCATACCGCTATACCAGTCGGGCCCCTCCCCCACCCTCCTAGTCAATAAAAAAAATTAAACTTACCCGTAATGGGGGTGGTCCGGGCCATCCATCGTTCCTGTAGTGTCCGGGGGCGTTCCGGGTGAACCGAATCGGGCTGTCCTTCTTCTCCGGCGGTCATCTTCTCCACTCCGGGCAGGCTCCGGCCTAGTATTTGCATAGACGCCGCTACGCCGTGACGTCAGGTGCGTCGCTGCGCACGGGCGTCACTGCGCAGCGGTGTCTATTCAGCGGCGTCTATGCAGCGTACTAGGCCGGAGCCTGCCCGGAGTGGAGAAGATGACCGCCGGAGAAGGACAGCCCGGACCGGTAAACCCTTCACCCGGAACGCCCCCGAACACTACAGGAAGGATGGATGGCCCGGACCACCCTGATAGGTGAAGCGGGTGGTGGTGGCGGCGGCGGCCTATGGCACCGCAAAAGTCACTGCAGTGCATTGATTTAAAGCGCCCACTTTAAATCAATGATCTGTAGCGGTGTCGCGGGGGGATAAATAGCCGATAACTTATACCGGAATATCTGTATAAGTTATCGGCTATCGGCCCTAACCTCCACCGATTATCGGTATCGACCCTAAAAAAACGATATCGGTCGATCCCTACTCTTGACCTTACAACCAGTCCATACGGGTACTACCAAATGAGACACACGCCTTAGGGGCCTGATATAAGAGTTGGATCCAACTAATAAATGTCTCCCCCCAACCCAAAAGCCCTAAGGGCAGACCATGCATCAAGTGTCAGGATGTAGCGGAGGTCGCCCTCCCCCTTCTGTATTCCCAGGAATGCCCTCTCAATATTTGAAAACAATGATCTATGGGGGATTAAACCAGTCTGATCTTCTGCCACCATCCATCTATCACTTTACCCAACCTTTTCGCCAGAATTTTTTCAAAGATCTAGACATCTGAGTACAGATGGGATATCAGTCAAAATGAACCCACTTTAAAGAGGGTCTTTGTTTATTTATTTTTTTATTATTTTTTTTTTTTAAGATTAACACTATATAGGCCTCTGGGATAATAAATAATACACCTAGGCGCTTGTCAAATGGAGAGTGCTTTGCTCACTTAGCTGCTCTATCCTGTATGTTTCCCCGAAAAACATACAGTATTAAGTGATAGAAAAATTCCCCACTTATAAAACACTTAGAAGTACAGTATGGATGAGCACTTTAGTGAGACTATGTGATGTTGTGTTGTATCTGAATATTGCAACAATATATAACTTGTTATTGGCAGCAAAGTTACTAAGTATCCTCTGTGTTTAACTCACATTGATACCGGTATCTTCATGAATGGAATTGTTGAAGGGACGGCAAGCTGGGTGCGAATCTGGCCCTCTGGAAAAGGTTTATAGACAATATAATTTTTATCTGGGAAGGGGGGGAATCCTCTTTAGTTTAATTTTTAAAGGACATCAATGAAAATGAATTTTATTTGGATTTTACGGCTTCATACAGTTTTACCCAGGTAAATTTTTTAGATTTGAACATTCAGATTAAAGACAATAAAATTATTACCTACACATTTCATAAGCCCACGGATAGCAACAGCTATATCCAGCGAGATAGCTGCCATTTGCCCCTATAGCTGGACAATATCCCCAGAAGCCAATTTTTGCGACTGCGGCGAAATTGTACAGAGCTTGAGGACTACAAGAAGGAGGCAGGAGTACTATGCATCAAATTTGAGAATAAAGGGTATGATAAACAAATATTAACATCTACCAGTGAACAGATCGAAACTATAGATAGGGGAAAATTATTACTGATATAGAATAAAGAGAGAGCAATAAAAAAGGAGAATGAGGAGAAACAAATCTTGCATATACCGTTAATTACTACATACTCTAAACAAAGTAAAATGTGGAAATGCATAGTATTAAAACACTGGGACCTTCTGAAACAGGATAAGGTGATTGGAGATCGGGTGTCCAGTAAACCAGCATTTGTATTTAGGAAGGCTCGGAATTTGGCAGGCACAGTAGCACCAGCAATAAAAAATAAAAATACCATCCTGAAAAAAAGATTTAACTTTAGCACCCAAACCAGGATTTTATCCATGTAGAAAGTGCAAAGTGACAAAGAATAAAAACACCATTTTGTTCATACCAAATGAGGAAAACTCAGAAGTAAACCATCAGATCAAAATCCAAATGGGCTAATATACGGGATAAAATGCCCATGCAATAAAATTTATGTGGGACGTACCAAGAGACTATTGTTTAAACGTATTGGGGGAACATGACAATAGCAATATAACATAGAAAAAGGTTATGATGGACATCCTCTGTCAAAACATTACAAAGAACAGCATAACTCAAGTTTTGAGAATTCCATCTTTTTCGGCATAGAGACAGTGACCCCAAACTGGAGAGGGGGTGATTATATAGCACTTATGTCACGAATGGAAGGAAAATGGATCTTTCAGCTGAATACTGTGGTACCTAATGGATTGAATACAGACTTTGAAATGTTCGGATTTTTATGAGCAGAATACCAGCTTGTGGGAAATAATGTGCCGGTATTTGGAATATGTAGCTCTTGTAGCGTTTTTTGCAGCAATGTCACTTACCGTTAGTGCATAAATAGAAGGACAGGACAGAGGAGGGTATCCCTGACGAAGGAAGCCGCTAGCTTCCGAAAAGCTTCGGAGATACTCCCTTGTCCCTCATCGTGCCCACTAGTGACGTCACTCCACCAGGCACTCACGGATCTGCACACACCGGCGGGAACCAGTGAGGTAGAGGCGCCACCGACCTGTCTCCCTATTTTCTCTGGGTCCCCCCTTGCAATCCATCCATCCATCGGCATTTCCACAAGTTGGACTATACTGCATCACCATCCTACCAGACTACTGTACTATCATCCTCCCGGACTTCTGCAGAACGTTGCACCCGGACACTGCAGAGCAGTGAATCTTGCAGAAAAACCCTAAGAAACATCAGCAGAGCCGCGGATTTCAACAATTCCATTCATGAAGATACCGTTATCAATGTGAGTTAAACACAGAGGATACTTAGTAACTTTGTTGCCAATAATAAGTTATATATTGTTGCAATATTCTGATACAACACAACATCACATAGTCTCACTAAAGCGCTCATCCATACTGTACTTCTAACTATATAGGCCTCCATCATGGAATTCGGAAGTCATTCTGGCTCCAGAAAGTTAAACAGATTTGTAAATTGTGAATTCAGGTAGAAGAAACAGGCATGGTCGCACATCTACATATTGCATTTTGATCTAAAGGTACAAGCCTACTCGCCACGTCAAGGCCACCTAATTTGAGTGGGTCCCTAACCTCCCTAGCATAAAATGGCGTAGCACTGGGCGGTGACCACCACCGCCGCGACACCAGTGCCCACAGGGGGGGCGACCCACTGTCAGAGCAGCCCCAATGCTGCTCAAACTAGTCCATGGATCGCACCTCCCCACAGACACGGCGCCACGGCAGCAACGGATGCCGCACAGCACCACACTAGTGTGAACAAGGTGTTAAAGCTCACTTACCATGCGCTCCCAGTCAGACTGGGAGGCTGCTAGATTTGTAAATTACTTCTATTAAAAAATCTTAATCCTTTCAGTACTTATGAGCTTCTGAAGTTAAGGTTGTTCTTTTCTGTCTAAATCCTCTCTGATGACACCTGTCTCGGGAAATGCCCAGTTTAGAAACAAATCCTCATAGCAAACCTCTTCTAAACTGGGCGTTTCCCGAGACAGGTGTCATCAGAGAGCACTTAGACAGAAAAGAACAACCTTAACTTCAGAACCTCATAAGTACTGAAAGGATTAAGATTTACAAGTAATTTACAAATCTGTTTAACTTTCTGGAGCCAGTTGATATATGTAAAAAAGTTTTTGCCTTTAAGCCTAGGCAATCCCAGCCGCTCCAGAAAAGAGACCATCTCCACCTTATCTACCTGATGATCTCAGGCATACAACCTAGGAAAAAATTTGAGGAAGACCTTCGCCACCTCTTCCGTGTCATGTGTCAGAAGCCCCCGATCATCCTGAATCGAGCAAATCGGTCTTTTATTCTCTTGTACCTTAACTAGCCTTGTTAGTAGGTAGTTAGGTTCCCCCCCAAAAAAAATGTTTTATAACCTGCAAAAAATAGTTTATTTTGAGCCTTCCCTAGCAGTTTTTTTTTTTTTCAAAATTCTCTTGCGCTAATTTGACTTTTGATACATTTTCAGAGTTTGAGTTTTCCATAAGGGAACACTCCACCTCCTCTACTTTTTTTAAACTGTTAAGGACCCATACGTCATGAGTCCGCTCCCGTTCTATAACGCAGAGCCACGGCGTGTCGGGCCCGGCCGTTGGGACCCGTGGCTAATAGCTCGTGGCACTGATCACGGTGCCGCATGCTATTAACCCTTTAGACGCGGCGTTCAAAGTTGATCGCTGGTCTATAGTGAAACTAAAACGTTGCAGGTTAGCTCAGGGAGCAGTTCGGGCTCGCCATGGTGAAATTGCGGCAATTCGAACAGCTTACAGGACAGTCGGAGGGTCCCTACCTGCCTCCTTGCTGTCCGATCGCCGAATGACTGCTCAGTGCCTGAGATCCAGGCATGAGCAGTCAAGCAGCAGAATCATCGATCAATGGTTTCCTATGGGAAACCATTGAACGATGTAAAAGATCTGTGTGTGCAGTGTTATAGCCCCCTATGGGAGCTATAACACTACAAAAAAAAGTGAAGAAAAGTGAATAAAGATTATTTAACCCCTTCCCTAATAAAAGTTTGAATCGCCCCCCTTTTCCCATTTAAAAAAAAAAAAACTGTGTAAATAAAAATAAACATGTGGTATTGCCGCGTGTGAAAATGTCCGAATTATAAAAATATTTCATTAATTAAACCGCACGGTCAATGGTGTATGCGCAAAAAAATTCAAAAGTCCAAAATAGTGTATTTTTGGTCACTCTTCATACCATGAAAAAATGAATAAAAAGCGATCAAAAAGTCAGATCAATACAAAAATGGTACCAATAAAAACTTCAGATCACAGCACAAAAAGTTAGCCCTTATCCCGCCCCATACGCGGGAAAATAAAAAAGTTATAGGGGTCAGAAGATGACAATTTTAAACAATACATTTTCCTGCATGTAGTTATGATTTTTTCCAGAAGTACGACAAAATCAAACCTACATAAGTAGGGTATCATTTTAATCGTATGGACCTACAGAATAAAGAGAAGGTGTCAGTTTTTACTGAAAAATGTACTGTATAGAAACGGAAGCCCCCAAAAGTTACAAAATGGCGTTTTTGTTTTTTTTTCAATTTTGTCTCACAATGATTTTTTTTTTCGTTTCGCCTCAGATTTTTGGGTAAAATGACTGACATAATTACAAAGTAGAATTGGTTGCGCAAAAAATAAGCCATCATATGGATTTTTAGGTGCAAAATTGAGAGTTATGATTTTTAAAGGTAAGGAGGAAAAAATGAAAATGCAAAAACGTAAAAACCCCGAGTCCTTAAGGCGTTAATTAGCTAATTTTCCTCTTGCTTAAACCCCCTTTTCTTCTTTATAATTTCTCTCAATAGCAAACCCCTCAAAAACGCCTTCATTGTGTCCCATATTACATTCAGGCCCGCTGATCCCCTATTAATCTCCCCCAAATTTTTTATCTCCTGAAAAAAAAATTCATCACAATTCAACACTTGCAACCAAGCTAGCTCTTGAATTATGCCCCAAACTAATTTTAACTGCTAGTAGCGAATGGTCTGATATAGATCTGGGTTGACACACTATGCCCTTAAATTGTCCTGCTATCCGGTGGTTCCCCAAGAAAAGATCAAAGTGTTTCTGTCATTTACCGGTAGTTAAACTTTTGACTTGTCGTCCAGAAGTGAGACCAGGGGCATAATATATATTGTACATAAATTGTATAGTTCACATGTATAAAAACTGGTTTACAGATGCTCTGAAACGAACAATTGGTCATTTTTCCTCTAAAATAAGTTTGTCAAAATAGTTAAACTATACTAAGCACATTTATGTTGTTTTTTTTAAAGGCTATTACACCTGCGTAGAGGTCATCTTTACCTTGAGGAGACAGGTTGGATTCTATATGATGGGTGTCTATGCACCTACCCTGCTTATAGTTGTCCTTTCTTGGCTTTCTTTCTGGATCAACCCTGATGCTAGTGCTGCACGTGTACCTCTAGGTAATCTATATTAAAATGTATTGATATCCACCATCTGACTATTCATTCAGCAGTGTGTGTGTGTGTATATTTAACAAGAAGGCAAAGCTGTACTAGTTTATTTTTGGACATTGGTAAATATATTTTAGCATTTGTATATTTGTTTTGCCCACTTTACCATTATAGTAGTGGGAGTGAATAAAAGTTTCGTGCATAACTAAAAAATAGCACATCCTTATATCGGCGAGCTACCAAACCCTTCCTGTGCTTGCCTTCATTGCAATGTATAGTGAAATTCTGATTTCCAATTTTCTACTGACTTCCTAAAATCTACACTAGATCTTTATCTTTGGTTGGCCTATCTAAAAGTCATGGACTGTACAACATACCCATAGTAAAATGTTGCCATATTCTAGTTTATGAGATATGCATTAATTGGTATTGAGAATTGGTATTGAGAATTTTGCAGTACATTAATAACTCTGTTCATGTAAAACCTCTAACTTTCCTCTTACCGATGAAACATGACATGATGTAAGTAGAAAAAACATACTGTATAACATGTTGTTTTAAGGGACAGTGGTAATCCTTTCATCACGTTTTTATGACTATATTTTTCATTCTCAGATCATTCCATATGTTAAAAATTCCCATCTGTGTGTCTGACATAAGCTCTGTACATGTGTTACATCAATGTGCCACGGAAATCCATCACATGACCATCACTTATCATTAAGGAGTGCCAACCAATAGTAAGATTTGTATTATCCCTTATTTGAGTGAAATGTCACGCATTGTTTTTGTGTGTGGATTGTCATTTCCTAATTTACCAAATAAAATTTAAGACTACTCTTTCAGAATGGGGTTTGTTCACAGACCGCTGAACTACAGTTTAAAGAGAAGAACCAAAAGTGTGGCAAAGGATGGAGCCTAAGTGCTTTCAGTAATATAAATAAATACAGCCTTGGCCGTAAATGTTGGCACCCCTGAAATTTTTCAAGAAAATTAAGTATTTCTCAGAGAAAAGGACTGCAGCAAGACATGTTTTGCTATACACATGGTTATTCCCTTTGTGTGTTTTGGAACTAAACCAAAAGAGGGAGGAAGAAAGCAAATTGGACATAATGTCACAGCTAACTCCAAAAAATGGGCTGGACAAAATTATTGCCACCCTTTCAAAATTTTGGAAAATAAGATTGTTTCAAGCATTTGATACTCCTTTACTCACCTGGGGCGAGGTGTGGGCAATATAAAAATCACCTGAAAGCAGATAAAAAGGAGAGAAGTTCACTTAGTCTTTGCATTGTGTGTCTGTGTGTGCCACACTAAGCATGGACAACAGAAAGAGGAGAAGAGAACTGACTGAAGACTTGAGAACCAAAATTGTGGAAAACTATCAACAATCTCAAGGTTACAAGTCTATCTCCAGAGATCTAGATTTGCCTTTGTCCACAGTGCGCAACATTATCAAGAAGTTTGCATTCCATGGCACTGTAGCTAATCTCCCTGGGCGTGGACGGAAAAGAAAAATTTATGAAAGATGTCAACGCAGGATAGTCCAGATGGTGGATAAGCAGCCCCAAACAAGTTCAAAAGATATTCAAGCTGTCCTGCAGGCTCAGGGAGCATCAGTGTCAGCGCAAACAGTGTCGATATTTAAATGAAATTAAACGTTATGGCAGGAGACCCCCACTGCTGCCACAGAGACATAAAAAAGCAATACTACATTTTGCCAAAATGAACTTGAATAAGCCAAAATCCTTCTGGGAAAACATCTTGTGGACAGATGAGACAAAGATAGAGCTTTTTGGTAAAGCACATCTTTCCACTGTTTACCGAAAACGGAATGAGGCCTACAAAGAAAAGAACACAGTACCTACAGTAAAATATTGTGGAGGTTCAATGATGTTTTGGGGTTGTTTTGCTGCTTCTGACATTGGGTGCCTTGAATGTGTGCAAGGCATCATGAAATCTGAGGATTACCTATGGATTTTGGGTCACACTGAACAGCCCAGTGTCAGAAAGCTGGGTTTGTGTCCGAGATCTTGGGTCTTCCAGCAGGACAATGACCCCAAACATATGTCAAAAAGCACCCAGAAATGGATGGCAACAAAGCGCTGGAGAGTTCTGAAGTGTCCAGCCAGGATTCCAGATCTAAATCCCATTGAACACCTGTGGAGAGATCTTAAAATTGCTGTTGGTAAAAGGCGCCCTTCCAGTAATAGAGACCTGGAGCAGTTTGCAAAGGAAGAGTGGTCCAACATTCCGGCTGAGAGGTGTAAGAAGCTTATTGATGATTATAGGAAGCGACTGATTTCAGTTATTTTTTCCAAAGGGTGTGCAACCAAATATTAAGTTAAGGGTACCAACAATTTTGTCCAGCCCATTTTTGGAGTTTGGTGTGACATTATGTCCAATTTGCTTTTTTTTCCTCCCTTTTTTGGTTTAGTTCCAATACACACAAAGGGAATAAACATGTGTATAGCAAAACAGGTCTTACTGCAATCCTTTTCTGTGAGAAATACTTCATTTTCTTGAAAATTTTCAGGGGTGCCAGCATTTATGGCAATGACTGTATGTGTGTGTATGTATGTATGTGTGTGTGTGTGTGTGTGTATGTATATATATATATATATATATATATATATATATATATACTCATATGGATGCATTAACCATTTACTTTCAGATACATAACTTTAATTTTTTAAATATTTTTTTCACTGCCTCAAATTTAGTTTCATATCCTCTGTCCAAGCCTCCCTCTTTAGATGATTATCCATTAAAGCAGTAACCACTCTTCATTTTTTAATGCACAGTCACACAGGGTACATCCGCAGCGTATCTGACACTGCAGATGCGCTATCGGCAGTCACAGAGGATGTGTCCGGTGTGACCGTGCCCGTGATTATTTTAGCTTTCACCAGAGTTTGCATTCCAGGTGTCATTTATACTGTATAATATAAATCCACTTGCTTTTTGATATATGAAAATAACCTTTAAAATGTTAACACGTTTTAAAGATGTTATGCATTTAATGGTTTAAGAGCCCCAACCTTTATCTATGTGCCATCATAATTACTTTTGTGCTTTGTAACATGACATATTGCATGCCCCAAAATATACATGTCACCAAGACAACCCTGTAAGGAGGAGGTTGGCTTTTTTATGTTCTTATTTGCCCACTTGTTTTTTTATTATAAAATTGTCCATAGAATTTTCCTGAGGAATTTTCCAATAATTGAAATGAATATTAGATTGGTCACATAGTGACATATAGTTCATAAGGTTGACTAAAGACCAGAGTCCATCAAGTTCAACCTATATGCCTATTGAGTCCCTGCTGAGTTGATCCAGAGGAAGGCAAAAAAAAACTCATACTAGAGGTAAAAATTCCTTTCCAACTCCAGAATAAATCCCTGGATCAACTATCTGTCCCTATAAATCTAGTATACATAACCTGTAATGTTATTACTCTCCAGAATCCAGGCTGATCATTTGTGATCATGAGTTATTAGCCAATAGTCCTGTAACCACACAGGACGGGCATCCCAAGTTCAACCAATGCAATTCAACCAATGGCACATCTTCAAAAAGTCTGTATGTTCTTTGTGTAGATATCAGCTGGATTTATCTTTCACTTTGATACTTAAAAAAAAAACATAGGGTGATGCCATAGTCTGTGTGTGAAAGATTATATGCAGTAAATCTATAGGGGACCATGACATACACTACTCAAAAAAATAAAGGGAATACTAAGATAACACATCCGAGATATGAATGAATGATCTAAGCATATGAAACTTTCATCTTTACATTGAATGAATGTGCTGACAACAAAATGACTGAAAAATTATCAATGGAAATCAAATTTATCAACCCATGGAGGTCTGGATATTGAGTCACACTCAAAATCTAAGTGGAAAACCACACTACTGGCTGATCCAACTTTGATGTAATGACTTAAAACAAGTCAAAATGAGGCTCAGTAGTGTGTGTGGCCTCCATGTGCCCGTATGACCTCCCCACAATGCCTGGGTATGCTCCTGATGAGGTGGTGGATGGTCTTCTGAGGGATGTCCTCCCAGACCTGGACTAAAGCATCCACCAACTCCTGGACAGTCTGTGGTGCAACGTGGTGGATGGAGCTAGACATGATGTCGGCTCATTCGGATTCAGGACTGGAGAACGGGTAGGCCAGTCCATAGCATCAATGCCTTCCTCTTGCAGGAATTGCTGACACACTCCAGCCACATGAGGTCTAGCATTGTCTTGCATTAGGAGGAACCCAGGGCCAACCGCACCAGTATATGGTCTCACAAGTGCTCTGAGGCTCTCATCTCGGTACCTAATGGCAGTCAGGCTACCTCTGGCAAGCACATAGAGGGCTGTGTGGCCCCCCAAAGAAATGCCACCCCACACCAATACCAACCAACCGCCAAACCGGTGTAATGCGGTAGTAACTTAATTATGAATTATGGTCATAAAAATATTAATTATGAAAAAAATTTAAATTATTAAAAATATCAAAATTATGACCTTGTGAATTGTAGACAAAGCCAATCAATACAATTCACATCTGAGTCCGACAATTTCCTCAGATATCAACAAGTTCTTTTCATGACAGGATGACATTAACGCTTAAGGATGTAGTTTTACAATATACAAATAATATACAGATATTATAAAAGTATGCAGATTGGTTATAAGGTTATAAACGTAAATGAGCAATAAACACAATGATATATGCAAATGAATATCAATTAGATATTAGTAAACAGTTCTACTTTTACTGTATGATGTGTTTAATCATCTCTCCGGACCACCGCATGCCTCTTATTTATGGTTGCTGAGGAGAGGACACTGGGGAGGGGGGAGGGAGTTTGTCTCTTTTTGGGTGGGTGGGGGAGGGGGGTTTTAGGGGAATGTTGGATTGTTTTATATGTTTTTTTATTATAAAATTTGTTCAATAAAAATTTTCTGATTTAAAAAAAAAAAGATATATTAGTAAACATTATAAGCTTGTTTGACTACATATAGTAGAACAATACATGTGAGTAGTGAGTAACTTGTTACAATAAAACAAAAGCTACTAGGTTCGGAATATCATATAAGAAAAAGGTTTCATATCACACTGTCCATAGGAACCTCATGATATCAAGATGGGCAATATCTAGCCATAGACATATCAATATGGAATGCTAAATACACTCCACCCCCCTTCTAACCAACTACATATCACATGACTCCATGAATGGGCAAATCTATCTAAGGATATAAACATGGAAGAACTATGATATACTTCCACCCCATTCTGGACTTTTTTTCTTAACATGACTTTGGTAAGATTATTAAGACAATTAAATAGCAATGATAAATGATCTTGCTAGACTATATTTTAGGAGGAAGAACTTGAAGCAAGTTTCCTATGTGGGAAATATACTCCTAGCAACGAAAGGAGTTCTATCAATATTTATAAGTAGTAATGTAATGCCTTGATAGATTATGTCTTGATTATTCTGCAGTTTGAAGGAAGTCTCACAATATCCTAAAACTATAATCTCAATATGGAGATAGTTAATTATTTTATTTTATTAATGTATTTGCCAATCAATCTAAATGGTATAATTCCATCCACATTATCCAAATTAGTCTTAATTAAATGGAATACCATTTTTGCGTCTCTTACCAAGTCTATGTAAGAACCTCGCTTTGGCTCTTAGGAAAGCTGAACGGTCTATCTCATTGTCATGGATAGCCATTGGTCTGGTACAGTGTGATCAGTCCGGCTTGCTGGGATCTCACATGGCTTTTCCACCTTGTTGGACCTCTTTCCTTTGTGTGGGAGAGAGTTCTTTGTCTTTCTTTTTCCCTTGTCTCTCTTCCTTTGTATCTTTTTGTTCTCTACAGTCTCTGACATCTGGTTTAACAGACTTTTCAATTTGTTAGAGACTCCTCTCCAAATTGGAATTCCCCAATGAATGTAGGTAGGGCGTGTACATATGGTAATGACTGTGACATCACTATATTACCCAGAATGCATTTATGGTTCGTGTAATGACAACCCATCTGCTATACTATTGTATAGGCAATTAGCATCATTACCATTAAGGATTAACTGTCAATAACTGGTCTTAAAACCACATTCCACACTTGAAATATGGAGCCCTAAATTATAAATTCAGGGATTATTTATGACATATATAAGTAATTAAAACCGGCATTCTCATAGACATCTTGGGGCCTACCTAGACATCCAAATTTATTGGAGAGATAAGAATACCATGGAGGTCTCTTTCACACAGATGTGTGAAAATCTCTGTGTCTAGTCAAATGGGTAATTAATTGTCAGTCAGAATATTATTCACAAGACTGGCTAACTAGCCTTGTACAAAGATTATCAAAGTCTATACTTGAGACCTTCCCACCAGGTCTTAGGAATGCAAACACTGAGCAATGCTCCCTGTGAGAATCATATATAAGATAATAAAGATATATATATATATATATATATATATATATATATATATATATATATATATATATATATTTAAAGAACTAATGTTCATTCGGATATGACATAATTATTTCAGTTTCTTTTACCTTGGGTGAATTGTAGTAGTGTCATCTAGAGAGTGTAACAAGCCCCCTTATCTGTCTTATAACAGCCATAAATATCTAAGGAGACAAGAAATATTCTTCTCCCAGACTGGCACTTGTAGAGAAGAACTTTAGAATACACTGTGGTCTATTTAGAACATACAACATGGCGGACACATCATGCTATTATTCTATTAAACATAGTGATTTATGTTTGGGGCCTACAATAAGTATGACACCGGTCATGCGGGAGGATGTTGCAGGCAGCAGAACGTTCTCCACAGCATCTCAAGACTCTGTCATGTCTGTCACATGTGCTCAGTGTGAACCTGCTTCATCTGTGAAGAGCACAGGGCACCAGTGCCGAATTTGGCAATCTTCGTGTTCTCTGTGGATGTGGGGCCCTCATACCACCCTCATGGAGTGTTTCTGACCATTCGAGTGGACACATGCACATTTGTGGCCTGCTGGAGGTCATTTTGCAGGGCTCTTACAATGCTCCTCCTACTCCTCCTTGCACAAAGGTGAAGGTAGCGGTCCTGCTAAAATGTGACAAGGGAGGGGGGAATGTGACAAGGGAGGGGGGAATGTGACAAGGGGGGGGAGAATGTGACGGGGGGGTGACAAGGGGGAGGAGAATGTGACAAGGGGAGGAGAATGTGACAAGGGGGAGTGTGACAAGGGGGGGGATATGACGGGAGGAGAATGTGACTGGGGAGGAGAATGTGAAATAGGCGGTGGGCATAAAATGGGTGGATAGATGTGAAATGGAGGCGATTGGACATGACATGGGGGGATTTCACCATTTTTTTTTATTATAGCGCATCCCATATCACAATCGCAATATTTAGGCCCAAAATTGCAATCGCACATTTTCCCCATATCGTGCAGCCCTAACTTAGAGTTACATTGTGTTGTTTAAGTGTTCCCTTTATTTTTTTGAGCAGTGTATTGGAGTCTATTGGTTTATCATACAGCATTACAGAAGCGATCACAATGTACATAACTGGAAATAAATTACTTCACCTTTTTGCATTTACTTTTCAGGTATATTTTCAGTTCTGAGCTTGGCGTCAGAGTGTACCACCCTGGCACAGGAACTGCCGAAGGTGTCCTATGTAAAGGCCATTGATGTGTGGCTTATTACTTGTCTTCTTTTTGGCTTTGCCTCTCTTGTTGAATACGCTGTAGTCCAGGTCTTCCTGAACAGCCCAAAAAGGATCGAAGCTGAAAAAGCCAAAATTGCCAAGGCAGACCAAGCAGAAGGAAAGGGGCCCAATGCTGCAAAAAAGAATACAGTGAATGGAACTGGTACACCAGTTCACATCAGCACACTGCAAGTATGTATCAGTGTGAAATAAATGACATTACCATTTAGACAACTGTAATCGATTTTTACAGATTGCATGGTGTATATTATCAATATATTTAATGTTAAAATCTTGATTTAGTTTATCATGTTTCACAATCAAAGTATTGTAAGTACCTGTAATAACATTTATGACTTATACAGTGTTGCAAAATGCTTTCTATTATAAATGATAAAAATGTAAATATATTTAAGTAGGTATAGAACAACAAGATTAGAATCCAGCAAAATATTTTCCTCCAAATCTGTGTGCCAGAAATATTTTCTTCATAATTTATTATGCACCTAACAGATTCTCTTAGTGGGGACCCGAAGTTTTATTCATTGATTGATATGTTGGGTACTAAAAGTAATGGAACCAATTAGAAAATAAAAAACCTGGGACCACTATAAAGGTATGCTATCAGTTGTAGTTTTTTAAGAAACTTGATGGGTTCTGTAATGTAGATACCGAAGAAATTTAGAAAAAAAATTTATAAAAAAAAAATATTTACTAAAATTATATTCTGGCTCATCAGGAATGTAAGAGGTTCACTGATTTCTAGAGATGATTTAGTAGTCACCCCTTTGGACACTGCTTGGAGAAGAATTGTTTACCCGTATAGGACTATTATTTATTTAAGACATTGTTTATATTGTATATTCCATACAGATTTATGTAGAATGTTTCTATTCACAATGTTCCCAGCTGCCATAGTCTGAATGTCAATGTACTGAGACATCTTAGAAAATTCAGTCCTTTTTTCCCAGCATAATTCTTGCTGTTTGATGTTTAACTTGCTGCTTATTATTCCCAGGTTGCAGAAACAAGATGCAAAAAAGTATGCACGTCTAAATCCGATCTGAGATCCAATGACTTCAGCATTGTTGGAAGCTTGCCCAGAGATTTTGAATTGTCCAATTATGATTGTTATGGAAAACCAATTGAAGTCAACAACGGTCTGGGAAAATCTCAAGCAAAGGCCAACAAAAAGCCGCCTCCTGCCAAACCAGTCATTCCATCTGAAGCCAAACGGATTGACCTCTACTCAAGGGCGCTGTTTCCTTTCTGCTTCTTGTTCTTTAATGTCATATATTGGCTAGTATATTTATGATGACTCTGATTCTCACTTTGAGTTCACAAAACAAGTCCCATTACTCGCACACACTCTTTAAAGCCAACCTGTGATCTTGTCTACATTTGCCAAGCAATATCTTACATTGTAGATGCCATGCAGTTGTCATGAAAATTGGCTTTTTTAAATGGAAGCATGACATCGCAATGTCTGAGCTTAAAATGATGTATATAAGTGTAAGGTTTCTGCTATAAACACAGTTATGAGTAATGCATACATAAACCCCAACCTCTACTGTTTTAACATGAAAAGTTATGAGATGCTTTAAAAAGAGATTTTTGCACGTTAAGCCTCATTCAGACCATAGATCAATATATGTAGTATTTAAGGTCAATCCATATTATTTTTAAAGAAAATTATATGCGTTTGGACTGCACTGTGTCCAGACTAAATGTACAGTTCTTCATATCATATATATAAATAATATAATTAATTCATAATTAAATGATTATAAGGCTCCTGTCAAGGTGTAAGATAATTGATCAAAGACTATTTTTTTGTAAAATAATCTATTTAAGAAACTGCGCTGTATCCTTTGCGTGAACTAAAAGTTAATGTGTAAAAAAAAAAGTCTATTAAAAACTGTAAATCGAATGTGTCTCAGCTGTAAGTATTGTAAGCTAAACAAATATAACCTGTATAGAATATATAAAATCTTTGTGAGCATAACCATAACACAAACTAGGGGCTCTTGCACAAGGAAAACTCATGTGCAGGATCTCGAGTCACCATATGCCTCAGTAATACAGCGCCCAATATAGCGTGCCACAGTTTTATTTCTCACTGATTCATACAAAGTCTGTGAAGACAGAATTATGTATGCCTCTATATAAAATATGCAGAGGTACAAAATGGGTTCATGGCTGTCTGTGAACACTATATTACAGAATTAAGTAAAAGATGGGTTACGGCAGTGTACCATAAGAAAGATGTAAGGAAGGATATATTGTGATAAAAATAAATAAATAATAATATATATATATATATATATATATATATATATATATATGTGTGTATGTATGTATATATATATATATATATATATATATATATATATATATATATATATATATATATATAAAAATGGCTGCATCTAGCCACTTTGTATGAACTTTAATTCCTTTATTACAATGTTGCATTTGCCTTTTGAAAAGCTACCACATGGCCTAAGTGCAATAGAAAACTGCACTTATCACTGCATTAGAATTACAGTGGTCCCTCAACATACGATGGTAACCCGTTCCAAATGAACCATCATTTGTTGAAACCATCGTATGTTGAGGGATCCGTGCAATGTAAAGTATAGGAAGTTATACTCACCTGTCCCCGCCGCTCCAGACCGTCATCGCTAGCCACCGCTGCCCTGGATGTCACCCTCCATTGCTGTCGCCGCGTCCCCGTGGTGTCCCCCGACGCTCCAGACGTCTCTGCTTCTCCGGGATCGTCGCTCTCACGTCGCCACCATCATGTCACTACACACACCGCTCCTATTGGATGACGGGATGGCGTGCGCGGTGACGTGATGACGACGATTGAGAGGGCCGGCGATGCAGGGAATCCCGAAGAGGAGCTCCGGAGCCCCGAGGACAGGTAGGAGACTATCACCGGAGCACACGGGGCACCGCAAACTGCTATCCGGAGGCGTCTGAAGCAGTCTGCGCTGCCGAATAGCCGTTTATGAGATGGCCCCGACATACAAAAGCATCGTAGGTTGATGCTGCCTTCAACATGCGATGGCCTCTGAGAGGCCATCGCATGTTGAAATTATGGTATGTCGGGGGGTCAATGTATAAAGGTTTCCAATCTAAACATTCAGACTTTCTGAGCATGATCATGTGAAAAAGGTGTATAAGCTTAGAATGAGTAAGTAAAGATTTGTCTTTTTTTATAACCAGTGCAATGACTAAGGCTAGATAACCCCTTTAAAGGGGTTCTCCGGTGCTTACACATCTTATCCCCTATCCAAAGGATAGGGGATAAGATGCCTGATCGCGGGAGTCCTGCCGCTGGGGATGCCCGTGATCCCGTAGGCTTGCATTGAGGGGCGGAGCGTGACGTCACATGACGCCGGCCTGGTGGTCACCTGTAATCAGACCCGGAGCGAACACGCTCCGGGGACTGATTACAAACAGGGTGCCGCGTGCAAGATCACGGGCGTCCCCAGCGGCGGGACTCCCGCGATCAGGCAACTTATCCCCTATCCTTTGGATAGGGGATAAGATGTGTAAGCACTGGAGAGCCCCTTTAACTTGAACACACTTACTATCTATCAAAGTTTTATCTATACACTACAAATGTTCAAAATGATTTCCACCAGTGACACGGCAGATGTCTTGGCAGTAGTCCAGTTCTGTCCAGACACTTACCAGCATTTCCTCGGATATGGTCTTCACTGTTTCAGTGATGAGTTGTCTCAAGTCATTCACATCATGTGCCTGGGGACAGATACAGACACCTTGATGTAGCCCCCCAGAAAGAAGTCTCAGGATGTTAGATCAGGCATTTGTAGAATCTAGGGCAACGTTATTGTTTCCATTTGGATGATAGCCAATGCCCGTGCAGGAGAAAAATAATTCAGCAATGTAACACTGTCCTTGCACCCTGCAACTTTTTTTCTGTCTGGCTACATTAAGGACTCGGTGTATCTGTCCTCCTACCACAGGATCTCAAGGATCTCAACAAGCTGTTGCTTAGATCTTTTGGCTTAGGGGACAGATACACAGAGACAATACATGACTGAAACATTGGAGTCCATACCTGAGGATATGCTGCAACATGTCTGGTTAGGACTGGACATATGTGGTTTCACCAATAGTAATCACTATGAACATTTGTAGTGTATAGATGGAACCTGGATAGTTAGTGCATACAATTTTGTACCATCTTTTCAGAATCGCACTGTATACAGTATATACAAAGATATTAGTGGTATCCTTGCAAACTGGCAGAAATGTTAATCTATAGACAGGCTGCAAACCACTATGAATAGCTGTTTATGGTATGCCAGGATTTGTGGACATCGTCTGTCGTCTGTGATGCAAAATGGAGCATTAATAGCAATGCTACCTAACAGTCAACCTTCTCTTGTTGTGAAGAACTCTTTCTGCAATAGTTGCTTTGGCAAGAATATAGGCACTAGATCTTGGTATCCCTAAAATCTTAGCTTTATACTGATACTAGGTTGAATGTTGAGGAGGAAACATTTGTCAGAAGATGGGGAGCAGCGTAAAGTTTTACTTTTTGGTTCTGTTTGTGTTTAATGGAGGAATGGAAAGAGGGGAGCTGCAGGTGATAGCAGCAAGAAAGCCTGTTACCTTTCTCACCAACGAGTGCCATCTGATATGTCATATGTGAGGAGTGTCACGTGTTCTCTTCTGGAGCTAACTGGGACTATTAATTTGATGATTCAAATGCTTACTGTAATCTGGACTGTTTGGTCTCTATTGTTTTAGGACGATGTGCGCATGTATTAATGCTGACCACTTAGAATTTTTATTTGTAGGCGGTTTTGCATCTTGGGTTCTGCTTGTTTTAGACTTCACAAACATGATTGATGTTTTGTGTTTTTTTTTTATTTATTTATTTATTTACTCATTGATTTATTTTATGATTCATGTATAATTTGTTTGTCGAAAGTATGACATTTTTACTGCCAGAAAAAGCTTTGAAAGGTCATGTATTTACGGTACAGTATATAAGATTGACTAGCTTATAATTAAAAATCACCAACCTTTTCATAAATAGTAGTTATTGTTGTCCCATTCTTATATCTCATAAAGCAAGAATTTTGTGTTAGAGAGTTTGAAGAATTTCATAACCTGGTTAACGTGGTAAATTTAAAATGTAAAAATGCTGATCTATAGTATTATCAGTTGGAGTTATAGGACCAAAGCCTGAACCAGCAACAATGAGAGATTCTGTGGACACTGTTCAGATGCAGTGCTGCAGTAAGACATAGGGAAGATTCTCAAAAACTACCGTAATTTCTGTTCCAGCGATATTATTCCCACCTTTTTCTTCCTCACGTTTCAAAGGTCTTTTGTGCTGCTTTGAAAATACATGAAAATTCATTTTCGCGCATTTTTCTTTTGCGCCAAATTTTACATCCCAGAAAATACTGGCAGAAACATCGCACAAATTATTCCATTGTTACTATTGCCCAGACAAGCGATAACTGTATAAATAAAAAATGTCAGAGCTTAAATGTGAGTGCAGGTACAGTGACCAAGGGTGCAGTGACCAAGAAAAAAAAAAAAATATATATATTTTATTTTTTTTTTTTAATAACATTTTTTAAATAATAATTTCTTTTTTTTTAAAATAATTACTTGAATAACATCTTTTCCAAAAAAACTAAGAAAAAAACAAGAAAACTACAACCATTTCTGTGATTTCTACACTGATGTGAAGTTTTTGATGTAAACCGGACTTTCACCCCTTTGAAAATATCATGTAAAGCAGACAATATACGTGGACACGCCCACTTTTACAAAACTGACGTGTACAGTGTAAACTGCTCCACAAAGCTCTTTGAAAATGTGGTTGAAATAGATTTTTTTTTTTTTTTACGCAAAATTCTTTGAGAATCTCCCCCTTTTGTGTCTGGGTGGATTCATTTTGCCATTAACAACAATATTGACATCCTAATTAAGTAATATTTATAAACATTCATGTTGTTTTTTGTGTGACCAATTGTACTTTGTAATGAATCCTCTCATTTTACAATAAAATGTACAGCGAACCCAAAAAAGATTTTTTTTAAGGGAGGAAATTTTAATGAAAACCACAATTTTGCACATTTTGGAGGGTTTCGTTTTCACACTATTCACTTTACGGGAAAAATGACATGTGTTCTTTATTCTGTGGGTCAATATGATTAAAATGATACCCATGTCTAGATACTTTTATAATTTTGTACGGCTTAAAAAAAATCTAAAACTTTTTGTACAAAATCAGTAATGTATTTTGACCACCTATAACTTTTACATTTTTTCTGTATATAGGGTGGTATGAGGGCTAATTTTTTTGCACCGTCATCTATACTTTTTATAGATACCACACTTGCATATATAAATCTTTTAGATCATTTGTTATACATTTTTTGGGGGAATAAAATGTGACTAAAAAGCAGCATTTTTGGACTTTTTTTAAAACTTTTTTTTATTTTTTGCGTTTACACTGTTCACCGTACACCGTTCATCTAACAAAATCATGCAGATTAAAAAAATAAATAAAAAAACGATACACCAGGTATGCTTTATCATTTGTTAGGGCTTAGTGTTTCCAGCTCTAAGACCCGCACCTGGAGATCGCGGGCCCTCCTGTGGCCTGCAGAGGTGGTCACTGAGCTGAAAACAACTGAGCAGATTGTTGTACTCAGTTTACTTAAAGGGGTACTCCACCCCTAGACATCTTATCCCCCAAGGATTGGGGATAAGATTTCTGATCGCGGGGATCCCTGTTCGACATGTCACTGCTGGCAGCCACGCCCCCTCCCATAGACTTGCATTAAGGGGGCGGGCTTGACGTCACAAACCGCTGGCCCCTGCATCATGAGTCATCAGGCATGGAGCAAACTTCGGCTCCAGGCTGCAAATGACTAGGAGCTGCATGAAAGATCGTGGGGGACCCCAGTGGTGGGACCCCCACGATCAGACATATTGGCCCTTATTTACTAAGAGTGTTGTGTAGGTTTCTTTGTGGGTTTTAAATGCCTAAAATTTATTTTCCACGGTATTTACAAAGGTTTCCTTACATTTTCCACTTTCCCTACACTTTGCTTTTTTCACACATGCTCTGATCTGTCGGGTTTTTCTCAGCTCAAATCCACCACATTTAATGTGGAAACCTTAGTAAATATGTTGGGTTTTTCTGAAAATGTCGGAATCACGCCCCTTTTCAGACACCACGCCCCCTTTTCCTGGAGGCCGCGCCCCCCTTTTCGGGTTTTCTTAACTAAATGGAGAGTTAGTCAGGGTTTTTTCAATTCTGGCACAAATTCTGGCGCAGCCCCCAACTTTTCCTTTTCATAAGGGGTAAAAGGAGAAAAAGCCCCCCAAAATTTGTAGTGCAATTTCTCCCGAGTACAGAAATACGTCAGGGCTCCGAAGTGAGAGAGCGCCATGCGCATTTGAGGACTTAATTAGGGATTGCATAAGGGTGGACATAGGGGTATTCTACGCCAGTGATTCCCAAACAGGGTGCCTTCAGCTGTTGCTAAACTTCCACCATGCCTGGACTGTCAGTGGCTGTCTGGAAATGCTGGGAGTTGTTGTTTTGCAACAGCTGGAGGCTCCATTTTGGAAACCCTGCCATACGATAAGTTTTTCATTTTTATTGGGGGGGGGGGGGGGGGAGTGTAAGGTGGGTGTATATGTTGTGTTTTACCCTTTATTATGTGTTAGTGTAGTGTTTTTAGGGTACATTCGTACTGGCGGGTTACGGTGAGTTTCCTGCTAGGAGTTTGTGCTGCGGCGAAAAATTTGCCGCAGCTCAAACTTCAAGCAGAAAACTTACTGTAAACTACCCTGTACATTCATATGGGGGGGGGGGGCAAACCTCCAGCTGACAGACTGTGCATGCTGGGAGTTGTACTTTTGCAACTGCTGGAGGCAAACTGGTTGGAAAACCTTCAGTTAGGTTCAGTTACCTAACTCAGTATTTTCCAACCAGTGTGCCTCCAACTGTTGCGAAACTACAACTCCTAGCATGTACTGATCGCCAAAAGGTATGCTGGGAGATGTAGTTATGCAACAGCTGGAGGTACGCAACTACAACTCCCAGCATGCCTAGACAGCTGATTGTTGTTTGGGCATGCTGGGATTTGCAGTTTTGCAACACCTGGAGGGCTAGAGTTTAGAGACCACTGCACAGTGATCTCCAAATTGTGGCCCTCCAGATGTTTCAAAACTACAAATCCCAGCATGTCCAGACAGAAAACTGCTGTGTCTGCATGCTAGGAGTTGTAGTTTTGCAAGATCTAGAGGGCTACAGTTTGGAGATCACTGTATAGTGGTCTCAAACTGTAGCCCTCCAGATGTTGCTAGGCAACTCACCGGCTTCCGTAGGATCCAGGGCGCCAGCCGCACGATATCGCCTCCCGCCGATCACAGCAGCCGATTGCCGCCCTCAGCCTCTGCCGATGGGTAAGTGGACTTCGGCGCCGGTCCCTGACTGTTTCCCAGTTCTGCCCTGCCTATTGTGGGTGGGCAGAATGGGGAAACCGAAAGTTAACCCCCCCCCCGCCCCCGTTCTGCTATTGGTCGTCACATCTATACGACTAATAGCAGGGATAGGAGGGGTGTCACCCCTGCCACGTCACTCCTATCCCTTCAAGGGGATCGTGGTTGTCTGATGACCCCCTCCTGGGCATTTGTGCAGGGTGCCTGCTGATAGATATAGGTGCGCGGCGGGGACCGAAATTCCCATGGGTGTACAGGTACGTCCTGGGTCCTTAAATAAAAGGGTGTCCGGATGTACCCGTACACCCAGGGTCCTTAACAGGTTGAAGTCCCATGCAAATCAATGGAAAATGTATCTTCCCACATAACTTCCGTACAGCTGGAGATATTTCAATAATACCTGGTACACATATTACTTATATCTCAAATAAAAAAAAAGATATGATAGTTAAATTAACCCATACCTAAACCCTTATATAAAAGATGGGTTTTTGTTTCACGTCCCATGCAAGTATATGGGACTTCCAGTACCTTACTCACAAGCTCCGCTCTGCATCTCCTGGTGAATGTGTCAATCCGGCTTGCAAGCCACACCCCATGTCACAAAGAGAGGAGGTCCGGATAGGAGGTTGAGATATGAGGATGGGGTACGAGGTCGAGATAGGAAGACAGGGATGGGATACGAAGTCAAAAGCTTCCTCCTTTGTTGATTTTCCTCCCCAACAAGGATGAGGAAGGAAAAACTGGGTAATGCTGGGTACTCAGCTAATGTTTATATATATATATATATATATATATATATATATATATATATATATATATAATCACACTCAATGTGTGTATGGGTGTGTGTATGTTCCAGCATCACATCCAAATGGCTAAAGATATTAACATGAAACGTGGCACACGTTACTAATATGTTAGCAACAAACATAGGATCGGTCATTTACCCTTTACCAACCCCCATTTGCCAGGGTCAGGGTTTTTGTTTAAAGTCCCATACAAGTCAATGGGAAATATATGTTACTGCATAACTTCCAAACGGCTGGAGATATTTCGATAATACTTGGTCCCATGTTACATATATGTTAATTATGCCCATTTGTGAGGGTCGGGGTTTTTGTTTAAAGTCCCGTGCAAAACTATGGGAAATGTATGTAAATTACAGGATATGAGGATGGGACATAAGGACAGGAAATGAGGACGGGATATGAGGTTGGAATATGAGGACAAGATAGGATGGGATAGGAGGACGGGATATTGGGTCGGGCTATGAGGACAGGATGTGAGGTCTAGATAGGAGGTCGAGAAATGGGGACAGGATATGGGGTTGGGATATGACAACAATATATGAGGATGGGATATGAAGCCAAAAGCATCCTGCTTTGTTGATTTTCCTCCCCAACAAGGATTAGGAAGGAAAAACCGGGCAACGCCGGTTACTCAGCTAGTATATATATATATAACCTATGAGATAGAGAAATATACAGTTTATCCATTGTATTAAGTGGGTTCTGAAGGTTTGACCTCCATCACTGGCATCTTTTCATATGTATACATTTATAAAAAACATCCTAAAAGCTACTGCTAAACTTGCTGCCCATTATTTACAACACGGTCTGTCTACAAGTGGGTTGTGATGGAGGCCAATCGGACATCAGTCTTCTAATGTGCATCAACACCATAGGATCTAAGATGTTCATTGAGATTCACCATGTGTGTTGGAAATTTACAAAGATATAAAATGAGATTCTGAAACCTAGTGCTCCTTTTTGTTAGTTTTTTGTAGTCTTTTACTCAAAGCATCTCATTACCTCAAAATGTCCTTCTTCTATGATCAAAAATACAGAACTACAGAGATCTTTCCTTAATAAATGTTCAGGGTTGTGACACATCTGAAACGCTTCCCTTTAAATAAATGTGTTCATATCTAGCTCACTTTACAATGACACTCATGATGTCCTAGTTTCATATTTCACATCCTTTCATTGGGAGTTTGGTGAAAAATATCTTTGAAGACATGAAAGTATATATATAAAACTTTTTTTTTTAGACTTGGACAGATGAGTCAGCTAGTCATTCCTAATCTTCCTCATACCCAACGTAAAGAAGAATTAAGAAGTAAAATTTTACAACATATCAAAAACCTTTGTGCAGACATTTGAAGCAAACCACTTTATCAGGGAGGCTATAAACGATACAATTTATAGCTTACAAATGGGCTTGAAACGATTATCCATTACAGCTCCGGCAAATTGTCAGTGTTCTAACCTATCCAAACACTATAAATTTGGAACATTCCACTTTTGACTTGGAGGGTACATCACTTGTAACAATAATAAGGGAAATGAGAATAGACAGTATAGGATGTGCTCCTAACAGATTGCTGAGTCCAAGGTAGAAATTGAAATTTTGCACCAGGCACAACCAAAGTATATTCACATGTAGCATATTTGGCACAGGAGTTTCTGACATATAGGTTCATTTATCTGAATGAGTTTGTTTTTGAAGCAAGGGCATAGATTTCTGCACAACTCATTCACATGAATGGGACAGTCCTAGCAGTTATTGCAACAAACCTCCTGCAAGTGTATTAAAGGCTACCAATAGCCTATATAATAAGATTACATAGAATATATAGCGCCAGTATCGGCTGCAGTGCTGGGAAAATTTGTACACATATAAAGAACACGATATTACATAGTAAACAATTCAAATGAGAGGAAATAAGGGTAACACAAGGGTTTTGTTTCTTTTTTTAAGAAATAAATAAAATGCAATTAAAAAACAGTGAAGATCTGTTTTATTCGAATGAATGCTTCTGAGCTAAAATACCAAACACAGACAAAAGTGGCACTGTTTCGAAAAGAAAGCCACTGTTCTGTGCTCATACAACCCCTTTTTGCACCATGGTTACAAATGTTGCTAAGGAACACTGCATATTCAGTGCATACTTATTTAGTGTCTATGACACCTCTAGCTGCTGCTGTACATTGAAGTGACCGTGTCATTTTATTTTACATCCCTACGCTTTGTACGTTTGTTTAGATACCTTTTAACAATTAAAAATGAGCAGGGGCTGTACCTTGTGTATTCTTCATAACAACATTGAACTGTAAATATAAACGGAGGGATATATTCTTCATACCATAACATTATTTCAATGCCTGTTCCGCGGTTTCTTGTTTTGCAGTTCACATCTGGTTTCCACATGGTACATCAGCGCCCTCTAGTTGCCAGTAGCAAAGACAGATCAGTGTTATAGATGTTACGATAGAAAGACAGCTTTGCTTTGTAATTTCAGGTATCATTAGTTGGAAAAAATGCATTCAGGCTGGTTAAAGAATTTGGAGTTTTACGGTGTCAATAAGGTGATTATTTTATTTCAATTCCTCTAATATCTTTTAACGTAACTATAGGGTAGTAGTTATGACACTTAAATGGGTTCTATTTTGTTTTTTGTTTGTTTTTTTTTATACAAAAAGTGGATTTATCAGCTCTACTTCCTCTCTCCTTCGCTAGCAGTGTTTTAGTAAATACATAATATAGTGTGTCTGCTTGAGGGAACCCCCTAGCTGGCATAGAGAATCTGAATTCAGGCAATGGTTTCTATCTATTCTATTTTTTATTATATAGTGTTCTAGTAAATATACTTTTAATAGAAATCATTAAAAAAAAAAAATAATCCTTCATTATCATTCATAAAACTAGTGGAGAAAATAGTGGCAGATGTTTCATATAGTAGCCAGAGCTCATTTTATTTGTTTTTTATCAGCTTTTCAATTTCAACTTTGTTTAAACTAGTTTCTCACATTTATTGGCTCAGATTTACTATTGTAGATTTTTTTTCCTGGCAGGTTTTTTCACCAGATTTACTAATTTGGCATGTCTCTTATAAAAATTGTGGCCCACCGATAAAAAAGTGCTGCATTGCACTCCAGTCAGATTTAAACAATTAACAGAAAAAGTTATAACTCAGAAAAATATCCCTGCTTACACAATTCAGTTGAATTTTTCCAACAACTTTAAAAATAGCACAAAAAAACACAATAATACATTTGTAAGATTTTGAGAAATACCTGTGGACATGTCCACTTCAGTGGGTTAAAAATGCAATGTGTGTAGTTGTTCAGTGTAGACTATGCCCCTTACTGCACTAGTATACTGCAAATGTTTATACCCAACTCTTAGGCCATGGTCCCCAATGCCAAATTTGCATGTGTTACAACTGAAATTTTAATAAGTCTACAGCAAATGTTCCAGGAGGGATAGGGCCCATGTTGTATCTGCTGAATGTGGAGGCACACAATATTGTCAGTAATGCAAAATTGTATAGGCATTGCTCATGTGCATGGTTTGAATGCAGCATCTGCAACATTCAACTGCACCTACTCAGATCCACAACACACAGATGTTGCAGATTGCAACTCACATTGTAAAAACTATGTTCTACACTAAAATAGTGTAGGCTTTCATTTTACTTATGATAAAAAAAATACATTTTTTTTTATACATGTTATTATGCTCCTAGACAACCCCAATAATACCCATAGTTGTCTTGCCTTTGGCCATAAATAATTACCAGCAAAATGCTGCCATTTAAGAACTGTTACATCAGTTTAGTAGAGTGCATACCTACAACATATGGCTGTGCATACCCCTAAGAAGTGAACATTGGTCTGGATGGTGATATCTCATGTTGAGGCAGAATAAGGGCCAGAGCACCAACAGTACAGGTCATGAGACCATGGCAGGTTGGCACACTCTGGCTTTGGTTATGTTGATTAAATTTGTTGACACTTATCAAGGTATTTAGAATCTTTATTTTGGGTGCACAAAACGTCGCACTTTTTTTGGGTGCACAAAACGTCACACTTTTTTTGTGCAACTTTTGTGGGTAAAGCAAACAGCCTTACCTAAGCAATTTTCAGTTTTTACTGTGCAATGGTCACATATTTATGATGCACGAATGTCGCACATAGTTAAAAAGAAAACCACTTTAAAAAGTTGCAAGGTCTGACCTGGAGTACAAAATATCTGTACGTGAGCAAATTTTAAAAGTCTCACAAAAGTCTCAACTGCAACTTTTGTGTTTTGCTTGTGCTCCAAATTTATCAACCCCCCCGTGATAGTATGATACATATGTGGCACATAAGCAAAAGAAAAGCAAAAAAAAAGACTTCAGAACTTGCTTACCAAAGCAAACAATGATAAATGCCGCCCCATGGTCTTCTCTATGAAGTTGCCAAGACTTATTTGAACTGCTCAACAGAGGTCAGAGAAGCATACTTATCCTGCTAGCTGGAGGTTGCGCTATCTTTACTGTACATGCTTTCCCTGCACAGACAGGCCCTTTGGCTTTCTGTTGGCAATGCTAAGCCACAGTCAGGCATACACAGAAGAATGCTGCACTAAATCATCAATGTAAAATAATCTACAAAAATAAATGGGTTTAACAGTGCGATAAGTCTAAAGGTGCTTGTGGAAATGGTTAGTTCACATGGTCAGCGCTCTCATTTCACAATGTGTGCCAAGGATGAGGAACTGTTAAACTGGATTAAGTAACACGAGATAGAATACATTTATTATGCAAAGTTAGGCATCTTTACCGATGGAAATAGGTTACAGGGCTTTTTGGAAAAAAAAAGGGTAGAATCTAGGATAATCCCCTTTAGTAGTTTTCAGTAGGTTTAAAAAAGCAGACCTTTTCACATTGACTTGCTTTTAAAATTATCAACATCAATATGTTTAAAATGTAATATATATGTTCTGTTCCCTGCCACAATTAATACAGTGAGTTTGGTCTCCTCCCGGCCTGGCAGAAGTCCAAACTAAGAAAGTGTTTCTCTGCACTGAGCTTGATTGACAGCTGCACAGATTCTCACAGAAACTTCAGAGACTGAAACCTGCAGGAGAGCCTCACTGATAGCAACACAAACTGAAACATGCACAGAGCATGAGGTCTTCTATTCATCACAGCACTGCAACCATTTGAGGGCAGAAGTGGTTCCCAGCAGGCTTTAGTGATGTCATGCCTGCTGGGAAATGCCCACTTTCTGCTGCCAGGAGATTGCACTATGTGAGCAAGAAGAAATGTATGATACAGAGCTTTTTAAAGCTCTGATTTTTTTTTTTTTTTTAAGGGTGGGAGGAGTGTTAGGAGTAGTCAAGCAACATAGCCTGAGTTAGTTTAGAAAAGTTTATTTGGTGACAGGTACTTTTTAAACAAATTACATTGGAGCAATCCCCCTTTAACAAAATTTTAATGGTGGTCAGTCTGGCTTATATTAGAGCAGTTGGCAGGAACAGTAAGTGTTGGATAAATCAATTACATAATTTCTAAATATCTTTTAAACAACAAATAGGAAGTTTTGTTGACTATACATAGGCCTACTGAATGGACCATGTTGCTTTTGTTACATATTTCAATTATATTATAATGTTACTAGTTTTATTAAAATTATTTACCTTGTTCTGTTAGACACATGCTTAAAACTAACCTAAAATTGCAATGCCTGGGGTGTAGAAGTATTTCTAAAACTGACCACAATGACATTTTCTGCACTAGATGTTGTTAACAATATTTCTAATTAAATGTAATTTAAATCTAATTCATGTATTGACATTTTGTTCTAACAAAGGCATTTATCAGAGTACATCCACAGTAAATTAAAGATGAAATATTGGAACAGTTCAGCCGTTGTTTGACTAGATTAAATATTTGCCAAATTGCAGAAGCATTAACATTTTATCTGATGTTGGAAAAAATGTTGTATGGTAAGAATTTGTGAAAGATTAAAAGCAAAAAATTTATTCTTTTCAGCTCTGTTATATGAAACTAATAAGAAAGGGCCATCTGTAATCTATAAAGGGCGCATTGACAATACACATATCACTGATATTATTACTTTCACTCCTCTAATAAGTCACAAAAACCAACAGATGGACACATAGGGAATGTAGACAGTGATGCACTGATGAGGTTTTGTTCTTAAGATATCTCACTGATCATACAAAGAACAGCCAGAATATATGATGAGCCAACAGTTATCTTAAAGATGCTACCTTGTTTGGACCAAATCTATCCATGAGTAAGATTGAGAATACACTTTCATTGTCAGGATCCCTGATTAAGTCAGGACGCCCTGATGAAATCAGCTGGACACAGGGACTATGGTGATTAATATGCCTTTATCCAAGAGACAGTTCCTGTGAGGGCAATAAATAAACAACACCCTGTGGAGTTTATAAACTATACCATGCAATGCTTTTGTGTTTAAGTTTTGATGGGTATTTTTGGGATATGTATTTATTGAGCTTGTTTATTCTAATAAAATTAATTAATGGGTTGCATTTTTTTTCAAGACATTTCTTCAGTCAGTTGTTTGGGTGCTTCAGTTTGATTGTATGGCTGATGTTTGTACATTTTGAGTTTTTTTTTCTCCTATTCATATTGGTTGTTTTTGTTCACTTGACCAGAAAGACAGAGGTAGAGTCAATTGATGGAACAGGTTTTGTACACATTTCTATGAGTGCAGGACTACACACTCATATCGCTGCAGCACTAGTTTAGTCCAACTTGTCTTTATCAGCCAGTAAAACACACAGGCAAAAATTGTTTCGCTATTTACATAGCTTTTTCACACCTTTACCCTAACTCTACTCCCTACCCCTTAAATACATAATCCTAAAATAAATTTATTAACAAATTTACAAACAGACATCATTTTCAATATTATGTCATAGAAACACTTATAGGTATGAAAAGTCATGAGTGATGAACAAACAAGCACCCTATGTAAACCACTCTATATAGAGAGAGGATATCATAATAAAAGTAGCTCTGAAAACTGTGTCACTCCTCATGTTTAAGCCCAATATGCTCCTAATTGTAAATTTTCCTGACCACATCTCCCACTGGTACCAGGGTTGTTGCTCTGAGGGTGGGGGGTTCAAAGGTTGCATTGTTTTTATTGTGTTTCATCCTTTAAGCCACATAAGATACCAATATTAAAATTGAAATATTATAGGTATGAGGCCTTGTTTGCACTGTCTTCAGTCAAGAATTGTGAGGAATATTCTATAACACAGAAGTACACAGGAGTATTCCAGACAGACATTCTGCTGCAGCAGAGTCCCATTGATTTCAATGTGATTTTGCTGCACTGTGCACATGGCGGAATTTCCATGGCAGATGTTTCTGCTGCGGAAATACAGATTCCAGTGTCTGCAGAAATAGACTCTCTCCAGATTCCAATTGGAAATGTATTGCCGCCAGATCATTTAATTGTGCGCATATTTTAGACTGTGTGAACCTATAAACGAAATATAAACGATTAAAACTAAATCCTACATGGCTGACAAATGAGGTTAAAAGAGCAATAAACAACAAAAAAATAGCCTTCAAAAAATTCAAATCTGATGGGTCAGCTATAACATTTAAACAGTACAAGGAGCTTAATAAAATCTGTAAAAATGTAATAAAAACAGCTAAAATTCTAAATGAGAGACAGGTGGCCAAAGAAAGCAAAACTAATCCTAAATATTTTTTTAGATATATAAATACAAAAAAAACAAGGACAGAGCATGTAGGACCCCTTAATAATGATAATGGGGAGGTTGTCACGGGCGATCAAGAGAAGGCGGAGCTACTGAATGGGTTCTTTAGTTCTGTATACACTATGGAAAAAGGAGCTGACATTGGCCAGGTCAGTGCTGGTAACACATCATATAATGTACTGAACTGGCTTAATGTAGAGATGGTACAAGGTAAGTTAAGTAAAGTAAATGTAAGCAAATCTCCAGGGCCGGATGGACTACACCCAAGAGTTCTTAGAGAGGTAAGTTCAGTAATATCTGTACCCTTGTTCATGATATTTAGAGATTCTCTGGTGTCTGGTATTGTGCCAAGGGACTGGTGCAAGGCGAATGTGGTACCAATCTTCAAGAAGGGCTCTAGGTCTTCACCAGGCAATTATAGACCGGTAAGTCTAACGTTCATTGTGGGTAAATTGTTTGAAGGACTTATAAGGGATTACATACAGGAATACATAGGGGATAATAGTATTATAAGTGATAGCCAGCATGGGTTTACTAAGGATAGAAGTTGTCAAACCAATCTAATTTGCTTTTATGAAGAGGTGAGTAGAAGCCTTGACAGAGGAATGGCTGTGGATATAGTGTTTCTGGATTTTTCCAAAGCGTTTGATACTGTCCCTCACAGACGTCTGATAGGTAAGTTAAGGTCCTTGGGCTTGGAAACTTTAGTTTGTAACCGGATTGAACACTGGCTCATGGATCGTACCCAGAGAGTGGTGGTCAATGATTCGTACTCTGATTGGTCCCCGGTTATTAGTGGTGTACCCCAAGGATCAGTACTGGGCCCGCTGCTGTTTAATTTATTTATCAATGATATAGAGGATGGTATTAACAGCTCTGTTTCTATCTTTGCAGATGACACCAAGCTTTGTAGCACGGTACAGTCTATAGAGGATGTGCATAAGTTACAAGATGACTTGGATAGACTTAGTGTCTGGGCATCCACTTGGCAAATGAGGTTCAATGTGGATAAATGTAAAGTTATGCATCTGGGTACTAATAACATGCATGCATCGTATGTCTTAGGGGGGATTAAACTGGCAGAGTCACTGGTAGAGAAGGATCTGGGTGTACTTGTAGATCACAGACTACAGAATAGCATGCAATGTCAGGCTGCTGCTTCCAAAGCCGGCAGGATATTGTCATGTATCAAAAGAGGCATGGACTCAAGGGACAGGGACATAATACTCCCCCTTTATAAAGCATTGGTACGGCCTCACCTGGAATATGCTGTTCAGTTTTGGTCGCCTGTTCATAAAAGGGACACTGCGGAGTTGGAAAGGGTGCAGAGACGCGCGACTAAACTAATATGGGGCATGGAACATCTTAGCTATGAGGAGCGATTAAAGGAGTTACAATTGTTTAGCCTTGAGAAGAGACATTTAAGGGGGGATATGATAAACATATATAAGTATATAAATGGCCCTTACAAAAAATATGGAGAAAAACTGTTCCAGGTTAAACCCCCCCAAAGGACGAGGGGGCACTCCCTCCGTCTGGAGAAGAAAAAGTTTAGTCTAAAGAGGCGACACGCCTTCTTTACCGTGAGGACTGTGAATTTATGGAACGGTCTACCTCAGGAACTGGTCACAGCAGGAACAATTAACAGCTTTAAAACAGGGTTAGATACATTCCTGGAACAAAAAAACATTAATGCTTATGCAGAATTATAAAACTACATCACTTTCCCTTATCCCCTTACACCCTTCCCTTCAATTCCCTGGTTGGACTTGATGGACGTATGTCTTTTTTCAACCATACTAACTATGTAACCTGGCTTAAGGATGAGTTTACACACAATGGCCCTGATTTACTATTGTAAACCTGACATGTTTTGTTGCGTTGTGTGCCAGATTTTGGCGCATTGCCCCAAAAATTCTGTCTGTGCCAAAATTTGCGCCAGAATTTTAAAAAACCCGACTAACGCTCCATTTTACTGAGAAAACCAGAAAAAAGGGGCGTGACTGCCGGGGAAAGTGGGTATGGCCACCCAAAAGGGGTGTGGCCCTGACATTTTCACAAAACCCCAAAATATTTACTAAGGTTTCCACAGAATATGTAGTCGATTTGAGCTGAGGAAAACCCTACAGATCAGAGCATGTGTATAAAAAAAGCAAAATGTAGGGAAAAGTGCAAAATTTAGGGAAACCTTAGTAAATACCGTAGAAAAAAATTGTAGGGAATTAAAACCCACAAAGAGAACTACACTCCACTCTTAGTAAATCAGGGCCAATATGTTGGTCAGTGTTTTTTGCTGAAACCAGGAATGGAACTTATACAGAGAAACCTGTACTGGAAAGATTTGCACCTTTTTCTTTGTTTTGGACCCACTCCTGGTTTTGGCTAAAATACTGACCAAAGTACTGTGTGAACCTAGCGTAAGACAAAACAGCCCTGAGTGAACAGCATAAATTTAAAGGAAATTTTGTATGTTAGTGGAGAGTAAGGCATGATATAACTCCTAATCTATTTACTAAACATTGCATACTGTGAAATGTTGGTAAAAGTGCACTTTTTTATGGCTATAAACTATGAAATGTAGAGTCAAACTGTTAATATATATATATATATATATATATATATATATATATATATATATATATATATATATGTGTGTAGGCTGCTACTCTGAAACAAAAAAAGGAAAAAACAGCAAATCTAGAATTTTTGGAAAAGTCAATATATGCATCCTGCTAAAAATTATATACTGCTTTTCTGTATGGTACATTATGTAACTGTGTGTAATACACACATAGCAGAAGGTCTGTTCAGTGAATTGTCTGTTCTACAGTTTTATGCCTTTTGATATTAAAATGCAGTGTTGTCGTCATTCATCTTTCCCACTTGTAAGAATAACATTCTGCATTAGCTTAAATATAGCCAGCATGTAACTATGCTCCTGATTCATTATGGAAGGAACATATTTAAATGCTACTGAGATTATTCTGAGAGTGTTCAAAAGACTGTCTTGTGTTTCTCTTTTGCAGACACTTTGTATCATCTAAAATGTCTCCTGCAAAGAAAATAATGTGTTGCTGAGATTATATTGCCAGTATGCTGGTTTACAATGTTCCTTTGAGGACACTGTCAGATGTCAATGTCAAATATCTGCCACATATTGTGTAAGAGTAATGCTCCAAACTCAGTACATTAGTTTAGATTAACTCTGGCTCTGTCAATCATCATTGTTGGCATCACCAAATTTTCTGCTCCTGATCATTTATAAAATCTGCCTGACACTGACATACGTCGCCATTAGTACCATCATGAGTCAGCATCATATTAATGTTAAATAAAACCTTACATTATCTCTATTAGTATGTTTAAATAAGAAGAGAGCAGTCACCATGAACTGGATTAAGAGCTGCTGTCAATACCTGCTCTTGATTTAGTTATAGTTGTTTTGTTTATGTTTAGCACACCATTATATTTTAGAATCACAATTAAAGGCACTTGTCTGCAAGTATAGTGAAATAAGTTGTGTGGAGTGAATGTAACAACACTGACTGGTCATTATAGTGTGGAACCCGGCTAGCAGTCATTTTCCTGGGTCGTAACAATGGCTACCAGTACTCATTAGTGTTGAGCGCAAATATTCGAATAGCAAATTATTTTCACGAATATCGTCACTTTGCGATTTCTCGAATATTTAGAATATCGCAAATTATATTCATTATGATAAATATTGTTTTTTTTCACAGTACACATCACAATGATTTGTACTGTGTAAATAAAAAGTGATCATCCCTTCCTGCTTCCAGCGTATGGTCCAAAGAAGGCAAATATGCAAATGCAAATTTAATGCGAAAATTATGCAAACATCGTCACTTCCAGAGGACACTGATCCCTCCCTTCTTTTAGCTTGTGGGCCAATGAGAAGGATGCAAATAGAGTTGTCAGATTTAGCAACATCCCTAGCAACCAATAGGAAAGTAGTTAGTTGAAAGATATAATCGCGCATGCACATTTTGCAAATTTTATTAGGAAAAAAAGTGAACAAATATCCGAAATTCGCGCATATAGGACGAATATTGGTCAACATTTTCGTGAACTGTCGCAAATTCGAATATTGCCTATGTCGCTCATCACTAGTAATCATATGGTAGAGCAGAATAGCTGGATCAATCAGCAAAAAAAAAAGAAATTTATAAAAGCTTGTATTAAATGTCAGAACTGAAAAAAAATGGCAACTCATCAGTAGATGTCAGTGGCAAATGGGGGTAGTAGTCTTCCAGGATGACTTAAATGAAGTGCAAACAACAAGAACACCCACTAAAGGAAATATCTGCCAACAAAAGTAACAGAAAACAGAATAGGCAGAATTTTGCAATACAGAGAAAATTCCAAAATCTACAAAACCTAAAACTTACATAGACAGACTGGCTAAGACATACAGTGGGGATCAAAAGTTTGGGCACCCCAGGTAAAAATTTTTATTAACCCCTTAACGACGCAGGACGTATATTTACATCCTGCGCCGGCTCCCGCGATATGAAGCGGGATCGCGCCGCGATCCCGCATCATATCGCGTCGGTCCCGGCGCTAATCAACGGCCGGGACCCGCGGCTAATACCACACATCGTCGATAGCGGCGATGTGCGGTATTAACCCTTTAGACCGCCGCTTCGAAAGTGAAAGTGACCCGGCTGCTCAGTCGGGCTGTTCGGGACCGCCGCGGTGAAATCGCGGCGTCCCGAACAGCTGACCGGACACCGGGAGGGCCCTTACCTGCCTCCCTGGTGTCCGATCGGCGAATGACTGCTCCGTGCCTGAGATCCAGGCAGGAGCAGTCAAGCGCCGATAATGCTGATCACAGGCGTGTTAATACACGCCTGTGATCAGGATGAGAGATCAGTGTGTGCAGTGTTATAGGTCCCTATGGGACCTATAACACTGCAAAAAAAATGTGAAAAAAAAGTGTTAATAAAGGTCATTTAACCCCTTCCCTAATAAAAGTTTGAATCACCCCCCTTTTCCCATAAAAAAAATAAAACAGTGTAAAAAAATAAATAAATAAACATATGTGGTATCGCCGCGTGCGTAAATGTCCGAACTATAAAAATATATCATTAATTAAGCCGTACGGTCAATGGCGTACGCGCAAAAAATTCAAAAGTCCAAAAAAGCGTATTTTGGTCACTTTTTATAACATTAAAAAATTAATAAAAAGTGATCAAAAAGTCCGATCAAAACAAAAATCATACCGATAAAAACTTCAGATCACGGCGCAAAAAATGAGTCCTCATACTGCCCCGTACGTGGAAAAATAAAAAAGTTATAGGGGTCAGAAGATGACATTTTTAAACGTATAAATTTTTCTGCATGTAGTTATGATTTTTTCCAGAAGTGCGACAAAATCAAACCTATATAAGTAGGGTATCATTTTAACCATATGGACCTACAGAATAATGATAAGGTGTAATTTTTACCGAAATATGCACTGCGTAGAAACGGAAGCCCCCAAAAGTTACAAAATTGCGTTTTTTTTCAAATTTTGTCGTACAATGATTTTTTTTCCGTTTCGCCCTGCATTTTTGGGTAAAATGACTAATGTCACTGCAAAGTAGAATTGGCGATGCAAAAAATAAGCCATAATATGGATTTTTAGGTGGAAAATTGAAAGGGTTATGATTTTTAAAAGGTAAGGAGGAAAAAACGAAAGTGCAAAAACGGAAAAACCCTGAGTCCTTAAGGGGTTAATGTGCATAAAGATGCCAAGGAAATATGGAAAAATCTCCAAAAGGCATCAAATTACAGATTAGACATTCTTATAATATGTCAACAAAAGTTAGATTTTATTTCCATCATTTACACTTTCAAAATAACAGAAAACAAAAAAATGGCATCTGCAAAAGTTTGGTCATCCTGCAGAGTTAATATCTTGTACTGCCCCCTTTGGCAAGTATCACAGCTTGTAAACACTTTTTGTAGCCAGACAATTCTTGTTTGAGGTATCTTTGCCCATTCTTCCTTACAAAAGTCTTCCAGTTCTTTGAGATTTCTGGGCTGTCTGTAATGCTCTGCTCTTTTAAGGTCTATCCATAGATTTTCAATTATGTTGAGGTCAGGAGATTGTAAAGGCCATGGCAAAACCTTGATGTAATCCCCTGTGGATTTCGAGGTATGTTTACGATCATTATCCATTTGTAGAAGCCATCCTCTCTTTAACTTCAGCTTTTTCACAGATGGCATCAAGTTAGCATCCAAAATTTGCTGAAATTTTATTGAATCAATTTTTCCTTCTACTCGTGAGATGTTCCCTGTGCCACTGGCTGCAATACAACCCCAAAGCATGATTGATCCACCCCCATGCTTAACAGTTGGACAGAGGTTCTTATAATTAAATTATCTTCCCCTTCTTCTCCAAACGTACCTTTACTCGTTCTGGCCAAAAAGTAAAATTTTAACCTCATCAGTCCACAGAACTTGTTTCCAAAATTCATCAGGCTTGCCTATATGTTCATTTGCAAAGTTCAAACGCTGATTTTTAGCCCAACATTTGTAGCCTATACCAGGCATAAAGTACATAGATAAAATGTCCATTATATATGCAAACATCAGAGTGGTTCCATGTCATCCATACATGTAACTCAACCGAAAAAATAGATTAATGAATGCAACATATCCACAATCATAAAAAGCACATATATCCAAATAAAAAGTTTAAAGTTGATAAACTTAAAAACAATGACGTTATAACCACCTCCATAGAGAGGAGGGAAATGTATACATGTAAATCTTTAAATGATATAACAAAGTATTCTAAAATCTTGTGGGTCTGAGACCAATGGATCTTGATGATTAAATTGGCACTGTCACCAAACTTTTTTTTTGATATGTTGTAGTACTTATGTACTACAACATATCTCTAACATACTTTCATATTTTTTTAAATCATTAAAATAGTGTAATTTACATTTAAAAACCGGCCACTAGGGGTCTCCCTCCTAGTGGCCGGCTGCAGTCTGACATGACGTCACTAGTGAATTAGGACCGATGCCGGCCGGGCAATTGGTCCTAATTCAGTCAGCCTGTGCTGGCTCCCTGCCTGTCAATCATAAAGGTGGGAGCGAGTGCTGAGAACAGAGGATGCGCGCATTGGCTCCCTGGCCTCACACGCCATTCCCGCCTCCCGGCATAGACGCCGCTACTGCTGCTGTCCTGCACTTCGGTATGAGAGCGGGGTTCGGAGGACTGAGAGTGGGGAGTGTGGTTCGGGGGGGACAGAGACTGAGAGCGGGATTCGGGGGGACAGAGACTGAGAGCGGGGTTCGGGGGGATGGAGACTTAGAGCGGCATTTGGGGGGGACGGGTACTGAGAGCGGGGTTTGGGAGAGGACTGAGAGTGGGGTTCTGGGGGGACTGAGAGCTGGGTTCGGAGGGGACTGAGAGCAGGGTTTGGGGTAGCGCCATTTTTTTGTTTTCTGTTATTTTGAAAGTGTACATGATGGAAATAAAATCTAACTTTTGTTGACATATTATAAGAATGTCTAATCTGTAATTTGATGCCTTTTGGAGATTTGTCCATCTTTCCTTGGCTTCTTTATGCAGATTAATTCAAATTTTTACCTGGGGTGCCAAAACTTTTGATCCCCACTGTAGCATGGACAGGAACGCTGGCAAGTAAGATAATGATCTTGACTAAAATGTACTGACGTTAGCATAGCCCTAAAGCATGGACAGTAACTATGGTGACCGCTTGGGTGTGCAATGAATTGATGTTAGGAAAGCAATTATTGTTATGGCTGACCGTTATATCCATACCGTGATAGGGCAAAAGACGTTCAGAATATCAGGAGCATTCAGCAAAAGGCACAGTGAAACCAAGTAATCCAAAGAGCACCACATGGAGAGATGAAAAAATCTGTTCATGGCAGGTTAAGAAGAAGAAACCATCTTACCCATGCTGTGTTTGGGCCTAGTGTCCTGGCACAAATATATAGACATCATTTTTTGATCTGGAATAAGTCGGAAGTAGAACTTTCCGATTTCAGCTTCTCTCTAAATACAAACTTTTATAATCTAAAATTTACCCCACACATCAGTTCTAAAGCAGTGCAATTTCTGGATCTACTAATTACAGCAACTCCAACTGGCCCTATTAGTAGCACATATCATGAACCAGTTGCTAAGAATGGTTTTATCTTACATGTGAGCTGCCACCTTCCTAGAGGGCTATTAAATGTTCCCACCAGTCAGTATAGACGGTTAAAATGAAATTGCACATTACAAGATCAATTTGAAAAGGAAGCGGAAGCCTTAACTCAACAGTTTTTAAATAAACAATACCCTAGAGATCTTCTTAAGAATGTTGAGACATCAAAACGTATTCTCCCTTTTAATACACAGTACCAGCAAGTGGAAAGAATCGTAAAGCGATACTGGCCTCTGTTAAGACAGGACAGAGTCCTAGGAGATTAATTACCGGACAGACTTCCTATAATTTACACAAAGGCACCTAATTTAGGCATCAAAATAGCCCCTTCCATCAGGAACCCTGCTGTGACTCAATTAAAAAGTTTTTTTTAAATGCGGTTTCTGGCCAAATTTAAAAAATACATAATTTCCCCAAAAAAACTAATATAGTGACATCTACGAGTAATGTTTTTGAATGGAAAATAACAGAGTTCTTGACTTATTCTATCAAGGGCATTATATATTTATTTGAGTGTCCTTGTCTCAAACAGTACATTGCTAGGATGTCACATTCTTTAAACCTCGTATTTCAGAGCATATGTATAATATTTGGAAGAGAAAAAATTATTCACTTGCCCTTTACTACAGCAAATGCCACTCTAGTGATCCATCAAATGAAATTTGTAGCCTTACAAACGGCCAAAAAAGACTGGCGTGGTAGCAATTTTCTGGCAAAAATGTTATGGGAAAAGACAAGGAAAATCTATGAATTTGAGTCCCTAGTCCCAAAGGGACTCGAAATAGATTTTGAACTTTTTGAGTTTCTCTTACTTATGACTCACTGATGGCAGGCTGTCTTACCAGCGCACCAATCGGCCCTGGGGGCTATTCCCACTGGGTTTTCCCTTCAGATATCAAGTATCAAATTTCTTCTTTAAGGTAATTGTAGGTTTATCATCCCAGTGGTTTATTTTTCTGTTATTTTTCTTTGTCCTTTGTTATCCAGTCCATGTTTTGCAGCCAGGTGTCATTCTTTTATTATGCCAAATAGGCATGTCTAGTAACCAAATACTGATTTTCATGTTTATTATTCTTATATGGGCAGACACAGATCTATCCTCTTGTAAAGACATGTATATATTTTTTTATATTTTTAATATTTATATATTATTACACATATATATGTTGATACTTATTTTTTTCACATTTGTTATACATCTCCATATTTATCTCGATTTTTTATCTCTATATTTATATTTATACATGATTAATTTTTACAGTATATGAACATATTCTATATAGTGTTCCTTACAGATACGGCCTTATGCATATGTGCCAAGTGATCCATGCCATGTTTTGTCCCAAACTTCAAGCTAATACCTGATGAGCCAATCAGAGCTCCTACTGTATATAAGTTGTGATTAGGGATGAGTGAATCGAATCTGATGATTTCAAATTCGTTACAAATTTCAAGAAAAATTCGATTAGCAACGAATGCGAATATCGCATTTAGTCCAGACTCCAGGGAATCTAAAATGGCGGATCCACATGTGAGGACATGGGGCAAGGAATCGCGGGAAGGCGGGTAGGTGGGATGACCCTTAATCACATGCAGCCTGTCAGCAGCCAGCCACCCCTGTGATGTCACAGCCCGATATAATCGGCAGCCATCTTGAGACTAGTCACTTCAGCCTTTTATTGCAGAGAGAGAAAGAGAGGGACAGAGAGCAGTGTGTGTTGCACAGAAAAGCATTTTTACAGCAGTGATTCACCTTCCAGTAACATCAGCGTTCTATTGCAGAGAGGGACAGAGAGCAGTGTGTTGCACAGAAAAGCTTTTTTACAGCAGCAATTCACCTCAAGCCCAAATCCAGCCTAGAGCACTGGTAGGTAAGGAAATGAGATTGAAAGAGAGAGGGCAATTTTGGGTGTGTGCTGCAGCAGTGGTATGTACAACAATTAAAAAGCTAATAGTACCAGCCAGTTAGGGGGAGCAGAGCACTAAAAGAAAATTGTCCTCTATTAAGTGTGACCTGTGGGTACATCTAAGTGGTTTACCATTTTGTTCCTGTTAAAGTCTTAAGAGCCTAGATACTGTGAAAGGCCAGCCAAAAGTACACACCTGCTGGTGTTGTAGACAAATACTGTTTTTAACGTAGTGGAGCATATTGTTCTCCCCTCATATACGCACTAAGTATTTCATGAAGAGAAGTGCCAGGACATGCACAGAGGAGTGGCAGAGGCCTAAATTAATCAAGCAGAGGTCGCAGCAGACTAGGGGCGAGTGTCAGCAGGAGTCGCAGCAAGAGGCCTGAGCTCCCGGTACCAGCTAGCGGTGATGTCCCGACCAGCAACCCTTCTGTCATCATTGACTAGTTAACACGGTCATCCACTTAATCACAAGTGACATCTGACACCCCCAGTCAACAGTCGGTGGATTCCTCAGACACAACCCTCAGTGGGCATGGCCTGGGAGCAGTCCCTGTAAACCCATTGCCTCTGTCTTATGCTGTTCCCTCCCCCACAGAAGTATCTTATGCTGTGGGTTCAGCTCTACTGTTTAACTTTTTAGTGAGGCCGATCTACCAGAGGATAGTCAGCAGCTACTGCCAAGCCAAGAAGTGGAGGAGACATCTGCCGCTTCCTCCACTAGGTGGGCAAGTAGTGATGAGGAGAGTGGCGTGGGAAGATGTGCTGCAAGCGTTCAGGCTCCTGAAGCAGACACTTTTGAGGAACCTGAGGAGGACATCAGCGTGAAGCCGATCACACTTGAGAACCGGGTGCAGAAGGGGCTTCATAATCATCAGGAGAAGAGGGTTGCATGTTACCCATGAGGCAGCAGCTGAGCCAACAAGATGGTAGCATGGTTGGGAGTCAGCATGGTGGCAGAAGTGGAAAGTCTGGAGCATAACGTGCCCGGGGTAGACCACCTGCTTCTCGGCAGCCTACCTTCCTGGGAGGTAATGGATCAGAGGTTCCTGGAGTTGGTGGCAGTAGCAGTCAATCAGTGTGGACTGTTGGTGGGAAAATCAGCTACTCGGCAGTGTGGCAGTTTTTAATCAAGCATCCGGAGGATGTTAACCTTGCCGCATGCAAGATATGTTGGCGAAGGTGAAGCATTGTCAGGGTCCCAATGTTGGCACCATTAAGCGGCCTGGGAGAACCATGGCTCTGATGTGGTGGTCCATCACCCAGTGGCACGCCGCTCCCTGTTTCAGCCAACAAAAGCTCCACCCCCTCAGCCGAAGGGAGCTGTGTGTCATACCAATCTTCTGTCGCTCCAGATGCTCCTGCTCCTCCTACCTCAAGTCAGTCACTCCGCCAGCAATCCATCGGCGAAGCCGTGTCCAAGAGACAACAGTATACGCCCACTCATCCAATGGCACAGAAGCTGAATGTGCTCCTGTCCAAGTTGCTGGTGCTGCAGTCCCTCCCTTTTCATGTAGTGGACTCTGCACCTTTCAGATTAGTGATGGCTTGTGCAGAGCCATGGTGGAGAGTCCCAAGCCGTCATTTCTTTGCAAAGAAGTCAGTACCAGCCCTGCACAATTTTGTGGAACAGAAAGTGGGCCAGTCCTTGAGCCTGTCGTTGTGTACCAAAGTGCACGGCAGCGCCAACGTGTGGAGCTGTAACTACGGTCAGGGACAATACATGTCCTTTAGGGCCCACTGGGAGAATGTGGTTCCTGCACAGCCACAACAGCAACTTGTCACGGATAGGTCACGCGGCTTCCGCCTCCACGCTCTTAGACCATTGGTCCTGCGACAATGTGCGACTCCACCTCCTCATCCTCCACCGTGTCCTCAGCCTCCACTGCATGGGCAAGTCTCAGCGCCCCTACAGCATACCATGTGTGCAGGGCACAGTGGTGTTACGTTGTTCTTCACATGGTTTGCCTTGGCGAACAGAGTCACACATGGGAGGAACTGCTAAAAGTCATTCATAAAGAAATCGAATGATGGCTTACTCCACGAAAACTGGAAATGGGAATCACGGTGACAGACAATGGGAAGAACATCTTGTCTGCACTGCGACAAGGAAGTCTGAGACATGCACCCTGCATGGCACACGTGTTCAATCTGGTTGTCAAGTGGTTCCTCCCATTTGCAAGACATCCTAACAATGGGAAGGAAACTTTGCATGCACTTCAGCCACTCGTACACCACAAAGCACACCCTCCTTGAGCTAAAGCGTCAGAATGGCATCCCCCAACATAGTCTGATTTGTAACGTTTCCACACATTGGAAGTCCACCCTCCATATGTTGGACCGACTATACGAACAGAGAAAAGCCATCACTGATTTTCTGATGATCCAAGCGGATAGGGGGACTCCCCTGTGTAACTTCAATGTCAACCAGTGGCAGCTCATACGTGACACCTGCCGTTTGCTCAGGCCCTTTGAGGAAGCCACATTATTAGTCAGTCGCCAGGATTACCGGATGAACAACGTCATTCCACTGCTTCATCTACTATAACACTTGTTGGAAACAATGGATGGTCAGGGCACTGGAGACATGGCGCCTACATCTCACAGACACATGAGCCCTGTGAGGGCTGAACTGGAGGGGGAGGGGCACAGTGGAGCACAGTTTAGGTTTTGTGAGATGGGCGGCTTTTCTAGTCATCTGACAGGAGAGGAGGAGCAGGAGCAGCTAAAGGAGCTAGAGTGTTATGAGGAAGGTGAGACAGAGGAACCAGACACACCATGGCAGTTTGCAGTAGAGATGGAGGCACGGAGTCCCTCCGAGTCACATGCACAAATGGCACGATGCATGCTCACTTGCTTGCGTAGTGACCGCCGAATTGTCACCATTTGGCAACGGGATAACTTCTGGCTCTCGCACTTATTGGACCCTCTCTACAAGCACAAATTGGGAGCCTTTTTACACCCACGGAGAGGGAGGACAAACTGACTTACTACAGAGACATCCTACATAGTCAGTTGGCTGATGCCTATCTGAGGCATCATCCATCCTCTCGAATGTCTGACTCGGGGGGGGGGGGGGCCCTCTGCGCTCACCTTCCACTGCCATGGCTGCTGGGGAGGGATGGGGTGGTAGGAGCAGTATCAGCTCCATCAGCAGTCTACAGTCACTGATGAGTAGCTTTCTTCACCTGCATAGTGAAGCAACTCATCAGCAGCAGGTAGACCTGGAGCAGGACCAGAACCAGCAGGTGGTGGCATACCTTGACATGAACATGCCAACCCACCTTGAAGATCCGCTGGACTTCTGGGCAGCCAAACTTGATTTGTGTCCGCAACTTGCCCTGGAAAAGCTGTTCTGCCCGGCCAGTAGTGTGCCATCAGAGCAGGTCTTTAGTGCGGCCGGGGATATAGTAAACCGAAGGAGAACTCGTCTGTCATGAAAAACAGACTGACCCTCATGAAGATGAATCAGGCATGGATCAGCCAGGATTTCCACCCACCAATGCCTGATGCATCAGAGTAGATTGACCATGGTGCAACACCAACACTTCACGAATATGGATAGTGCTAAATATATTTAATGCACTGCTTCCCAGTCACAGACATTCCTCCGCATCAGACCACAAGTAAGTATTGAGGATATGCATTACATAAAACGTAACTTTTAATAATATTCTTAGTATAAAATATATGTACCCAAAACACCATGTGCCACCTACACCACCAAGTATTGATGTGATGCAAAGACCTCTAAAAGGTGGAATGGAACAACTTATGGTCCATTGTAACCGGTGGGGGTAAAATCTTTTCCTGTAAGGGCCTACTCTCGCATTATTAATTCCCTTCTTGGCAAGTGTTACTTGCCCTAAAAAGGGCAGCCCCACACAGGAACCTCTCCATATTTCCCACCACAAACACTGGCATTTCCCAGGATTTTTAGGTGGAAATAGAGAGAGTTTCCTGTGTGGGGACGCCCTTTTTAGGGTGAGTGACACTGGCCAAGAAGGGAATTATTAGGGCGAGAGTAGGGCCTTACAGTGGAAGTTTTTACCCCCACCTGCTACAATGGACAATACGTTGTTCCCTTCCACCTTTTCGAGGCAAGTGTTACTCGTCTTAAAAAGGGCAGCCACACACAGGAACCAATCCATATTTCCACCTAAAAACCCTGGGAAATGGCAGTGTTTGTAGGGGGAAATAGGGAAAGGTTCCTGTGTCGGGCCCCCCTTTTTAGGACGAGTAACACTTGCCAAGAAGGGAATTAATAATGTGAGAGAAGGGCCTTACAGGGGAAGTTTTTACCCCCCACTGGTTACAATGGACGGTACGCTGTTCCCTTCCACTTTTTCGAGGTCTTTGCATCACATCAATACTTGGTGGTGTAGGTGGCACATGGTGTTTTTTGCACACCTTTCCTTTTGTTTGATTTTTTTTTCTTTAAATGTCGGTCTATATAATTTATCCCAAGCATATTATTAAAAGTTAACTTTTACGTAATGCATATCCTCAATACTTACTTGTGCACACAAGCACTTTTTACAAAAGAGACCGCTTTCCTCTGCCTACCTGCCTCAGCTATTATTCTGATCCTGCCACCTGCCTGATGCCACACATCTAATGCCAAGTTCTCCTTTTTTCATCCACCTTTGTCACCTGGTACTGGTATTGCCACCCACCACACCACTCTGTCACCAGGTCACTTTCAGGACTCCTGATGCTGCTGCCACCTCCAGGCTGTCTTATTCTGCCACCATATGTTTTCCTCGTGCTGATGCCTCCTCCAGGCTGTCTCATTCTGCTACCGTATGTTCTCCTCATGCTGATGCCAGCTCCAGGCTGTCTCATTCTGCCACCATATGTTCTACTCATGCTGCTGCCACCTCAAGGCTGTGTCATTCAGCCACTCTATGTTCTCCTCATGGTGCCCCCACCTCCACACTGCCGAAAACTCCAGGCTGGGTCATTCAGCCACAATGTGGTCTCCTCATACTGCCGCCAACTCCAGTCTGTGTCATTCAGCCACTATATGGTCTTCTCATGCTTCTGCCACCTCCACACTGTATCATTCAGCCACTAAATGGTCTCCTCATGCTTTAGCCACCTCCAGACTGTGTCATTCAGCCACTATATGTTCTCCTCATGCTGCCGCAAACTCCAGGCTGTGTCATTCAGCCACTATATGCTGCTGCCAACTCAAGGCTGTCTCATTCAGCCACTATGTGGTCTCCAATTGATGCCGCCAAGTCCAGGCTGTGTCATTCAGCCACTATATGTTCTCCTCATGCTGCCGCCACCTCTACGTTTTGTCATTCAGCCATTATATGGTCTCATCATACTGATGCCACCTCCAGGCTCATTGTTCCGCTCTGCGACAGTGATTCTAATAGCGATGCCTCTGATCTGCATGTTATTCAGAATAACAGTATTATTTCACTAACCCAGCACACACCCTATGCGTGTTACAGCAAGGCAAAGTGTTCTACACCCCTATTGAGGCTCACTGTAGGCCAGAAATAGCCATTTTTAATAGCTATTTGCCGCAAATAAATTCGTACCAATACAAATTTTGGGGGGAAATTTGCAGAATCAGCCAAATTGAATCTTTGAAAAAATTTGCTCATCTCTCGTCAGGTTCTCATTCCAATATTGTTCCTACTAAAGAGGGAACCTAAGGCGGTTCCGAAACATGTCCAAACCATCAACATTTTGCCAATTTTGTTAACCTTTTAAAGGGGAACTCCGGTGGAAAAAAATGTTTTCAAATCAACTGGTGCAAGAAAATTTTACAGATTTGTAAATCCCTTCTATTAAAAAATCTGAAACTTTCTATTACTTATTAGCTGCTGTATACTACATATATACTATAGAGAAATTTGTGAAGTTCTTTCCAGCCTGACAACAGTGCTGTCTGCTGTCAGGAACTGTCCAGAGCAGGAGAGGTTTTCTATGGGGATATGATTCTAATCTGGACAGTTCCTGACATGGACAGAGGTGTCAGCAGAGACCACTGTTGTCAGACAGAAAAAAAATCACAAATTTCTCTATTTTATACAGCAGCTAATAGGTACTGGAAGGATTAAGATTTTTTAACCCCTTTTTTCCTCTTCGCCTTTTTGGCACAACCAAAAAATTACTATTTTTGTGGGGAAATTAAAAAGAAAACCGCAATTTTGCCAATTTTGGAAGGTTTCATTTTCACACCGTACAATTTACGTTAATAATGACGTGTTCTTTATTCTTTGGTTCAATATGATTAAAATGATACCCATGATAACATACTTTTCTATTACTGTTGCTCTTAAAAAAAATCGCAAACTGTTTAACCAAATTAGTACGTTTAAAATCCCCCTATTTTGAAGACCTATAACTTTTTCATTTTTCCGTATAAGCGGCGGTATGAGTGCTAATTTTTTGCGCCGTGATCTGTACTTTTTATTGATACCATATTTGCTTATATAACACTTTTAATACTTTTTTAAATTAATTTTTTGGAATAAAATGTTATAAAAAAGCAGCTATTTTGGACTTTTTTTTTTTAACATTCACGCTGTTCACCGTACGGTATCATTAACATTTTTATGGATGCTTATAAATGTCCATATGCTGCAAGGGGTTCAGGACGAAGCCGATTTTGACCTTAAAGCGATACTCCAATGGAAAACATTTTTGTTTTTTTAATCAACTGGTGGCAGAAAGTTAAACAGATTTGTAAATTACTACTATTAAAAAAATCTTAATCCTTCCAGTACTGTGGTCAGGCAGAGAGGAAATTCAAAAAGAAAAGAACTTCCTATGGATCATACAGCAGCTAATAAATACTGGAAGGATTAAGATTTTTTTATAGAAACATTTACAAATCTGCTTAACTAAGGACAAGAGCATTTTTTTGCAAATCTGACCACTGTCATTTTATGCATTAATAACTCTGGGGGGCTTGTACTTATGAATTTGATTCTGAGATAGTTTTTTCGTAACATATTCTACTTTATGTTAGTGATAAATTTATCTCGATACTTACATAATTTCTTGGTGAAAAATTCCAAAATGTTATAAAAATTTTAAACAGTTAGCATTTTTCTAAATTTGAAACTCTCTGCTTGTAAGGAAAATATACATACCAAATAAATGATATATTGATTCACATATACATTGGGTGGGATTTATCACAGTTGTCTATTTCCCGCATCAATATAGTGCGCTTAATTTATCAATAAATTCGGATAAATTCTGCTCACAGACTTCGGGATCTATGGTTTAGACTGTATTTAAACCTGCTCGCTCCAGCATGGTCTGACATTTCAGCACACTTTCGGCCAATGCCACTTTTCGCCAAAAAGTCGCTATTGATAAAGTCAGCACCAACGCATTTTTCCATCTAAAATAGACTTGCATGCATCATGTTCTAAAAATTCTCTAAAGCAAAAGTCGCAAAAAAATCGCACATATTTTGACTGCGACTTTCTGTGCGACAAATGTAGACAGGAAAAACCAGTCTATATCCTTTGATAAATCTCCCCCAATATGTCTACTTTATGTTGACATCATAAAGTTGACATGTTTTTACTTTTGTGAAGTCATTCGAGGCTTTTAAGTATAGCAGCAATTTTCCAATTTTTCCGAAAAAATTTCAAAATCGGAATTTTTCAGGGGCCGGTTCAGTTTTGAAGTGAATTTGAGGGTCTTAATGTTACAAATACCCAATAATTTACCCCATTATGAATGCAACACTCCTTAAGGTATTCAAAATGACATTCAGACAGCTTGTTAACCCTTTAGCTGTTTCACAGGAATAGCAGAAATGTGGAAGAGAAAATTCCAAATCTCCATTTTTTAAACTAACATGTTCTTGTAGCCCCATTTTTTTCACTTTTACCAGAGGTAAAGGAGAAAAGGCCTCACAAAATTTGTAACCAAAGCTTTTCTTGAGTAAGGGAATATCTCCTCATATGTGGATATAAAGTGCTCTGTGGGTGCACTAGAGGGCTCAGAAGGAAAGGAGCGACATTGGGCTTTTGAAGAGCGAATTTTGCTGAAATGGTTTAGGGGCATGTCGCATTTAGGAAGCCCCCATGGTGCCAAAACAGAAAAAAAAAACACATGGCAAACTATTTGGGAAACTACACCCCTCAGGGAACATAACAAGGGGTATAGTGAGCCTTAACACCCCACAGGTGATTGACGAACTTTCGTTAAAGTGGGACGTAAAAATGAAAAAATGCTGGTATTACCCCAAATTTTTTATTTTCATAACGGTTAATAGGAGAAAAAGCACCTAAAAATTTTTAACACCATTTCTTCTGAGTATGGAAATACCTCATATGTGGATGTAAAGTGCTCTGTGGGTGCACTTTAGGGCTCAGAAGGGATGGAGCGACATTGGGCTTTTGGAGAGCGGATTTTGCTGAATTGCTTTTTTTTTGGGGGGGGGGGGGGGACATGTCGCATTTTTGAAGCCCCTATGGTGCCATAACAGCAAAAAAAAACAAAATAAAAAACACATGGCATACTATTTGGGAAACTACACCCCTCAAGAAACGTAACAAGGGGTACAGTGAGCCTTTACACCCTATAGGTGTTTAACAAATTTTCACTAAAGTTGGACTTGAAAATTACAAATTTGATTTTTTTTTCACTAAAATGCAGGTATTATCCCAAATGCTTCCTTTTCAGGGGTAAGAACCCCCCCCCCCCCCAATTTGTAACACCATTTGTTTTGGAAATACCATTTCTTTTGGAAATACCCCATATGTGCATGGCAGCTAAAGTGCATGCTGGGAGTTTTAGTGGTTTCCCTCCTGCTGTTGCATAGCTACAAATCCCAGCTTTCCCTTCTGTGCATGCTGGGAGTTGTAGTTATGCAACAGCAGGAGGCACAGGCATTACTTTCTGCTGCTGCTCTGTCATCCTGCCATCACCGCCAGAGGTCCTGGGGCCCCGATGCCAGGGATCGGGGGCCCCCGCTGTCGGTGGACACTGCCGGCACCCATTCTCGCCCTCCGGACTGGGGGTGGAGGGGGTGCCGTTAGTGACACCGCCCAGGAGGAGTCCTGATTTGGACAGCGCCAATCACCCTTTTTTCCATGTCACCAGAGACCCGTATGACCCGGAATCGCCATAAATCGCCGGTCTGAATTGACTGACCATTTGCGGTCATTGCCTACATGGGGGGGGGGGGGTCAGGACCCCCTAGGCATTTGCACGGGATGCCTGTTCAAAGATATCAGCAGGCATCAGGCATCCCGTTATGTTCACCGCCCATTTACCATTATCTGCACAAGGACGCTTGCACTAGATTGCTTTGACTCCTATCCACCAACGTATCCCTATCAGTACCCTTGTATCTTTTCTATCTGGCATGCATTAACACCACAAGGATGCCACCAAGACGGCAAGGCGCAGACTAATGTTCCCAGGATCAGCGATCTGCCTTTACATCTACCTCTCGGCACATCCATGGAAGGACCATGGGAAGCCATAGTCTGTGGCAGAACCAGATACCAGTAGCAGAATAGTCATTGTGCATTTAGGTGCATTGCACTTTTATGTGTTTCATTCTACTATTTATAATTTATAATTTTGTTCTTACCTATCCAGAAGGACCCTGTGAAAGGAGACACATTGTAACGTGATTTTATCTATATTCCGTTATTAACCCCTTAAGGACCAGGGATTTTTCCGTTTTTGCACTTTCGTTTTTTCCTCCTTACATTTAAAAAATCATAACCCTTTAAATTTTGCACCTAAAAATCCATATGATAGCTTATTTTTTGCGCCACCAATTCTACTTTGTAAAGACATCAGTCATTTTACCCAAAAATCTATGGCGAAACGGAAAGAAAAATTATTGTGAGACAAAATTGGAAAAAAAAACACGCCATTTTGTAACTTTTGGGGGCTTCTGTCTCTACACATTTTTGGTAAAAATGACACCTTCTCTTTATTCTGAAGGTCCGTACGATTAAAATGATACCCTACTTATATAGGTTTGATTTTGTCGTACTTCTGAAAAAAATCATAACTACATACAGGAAAATTTATACGATTAAAATTGTCATCTTCTGACCCCTATTACTTTTTTATTTTTCCGCATATGGGGTGATCTGAAGTTTTTAGTGATACCATTTTTGTATTGATCAGACTTTTTGATCGCTTTTTATTTATTTTTTCATGATATGAAAAGTGACCAAAAAATACGCTATCTTGGACTCTGGAATTTTTTGCGTGTACACCATTGACCGTGCGGTTTAATTAATGATATATTTTTTATAATTCGGACATTTCCGCACGTGGCAATTCCACATATGTTTATTTTTGTTTACACTGTTACGCATTATGGAACGGTAGCGGACTCAGGACGTAACAGTACGTCCTTGGTCCTTAAGAGGTTAATAATTTATTTTTACTTTCTTTATATTTTAAACCAGCTGCATTTATTAGCTATATCCATCGGATCTTGAGCACCAGTTCCTAAATTATACACGCTTGTCATGATTAGGTAAGAATATTTCATAGACACAGTTACCAATACAGTGTCACGTGTAAAAATGAATACTGAAACTAAACTGCAACAAGATAGTTTAAGGTAATGAAAGGCTTGATAAGGCTTATTAAAAAAAAAAAAAAACACATAGCATCCTTATTACAAAAGGAAGGTAGTATATAAGGAATTATTGTCTGCCACAGCTGAACTGGTATAAGCCATATACAGTCATGGCCGTAAATGTTGGCACCCCTGACTTTTTTCAAGAAAATTAAGTATTTCTCACAGAAAAGGATTGCAGTAACAAGTTTTGCTATATACATGTTTTTTATTTTTATTTTTTTAAAGTATAAGTTTTATTCCACATTTTCAAACTCTACAAAAGTACAAACATGGTATGAATGGTAAACTGAATCACAGTAACAAAGTGTTTGCACACAAACAGTAAACAAGAACACATCAGTACACCCCGATCTCCATTATAGGGTTAGGTCAGTAAAGACATTAACCTTTCATGGAACCCAGGTAAGCCCGAGGGCATCAATAAGTCTAATCATTAGATGGGGGAAGCTTATAAGAAAGACACTCTAGGGCATTATGGCTTGACCATGAAGAAGACAGAGAGTTGGGGGAGTCAATGTCATATCTAAAGAGCACATTCGTTGGTGTCAGAGGTGTAAGAGAAAATGGGGAAGTAGGTTTGAAATGGGTGTAGGGTGGGCAGAGGGCTATATACATGTTTATTCCCTTTGTGTGTATTGGAACTAAACTTTAAAAAAAAGGGAGGAAAAAAAGCTAATTGGACATAATGTCACACCAAACTCCAAAAATGGGCTGGACAAAATTATTGGCACCCTATCAAAATTTTAGATAAATAAGACTGTTTCAAGCATGTGATGCTCTTTTAAACTCACCTGGAGAAGTAACCGGTGTGGGCAATATAAAAATTACACCTGAAAACAGATAAAATGGAGAGAAGTTCACTTAGTATTTGCATTGTTTCTGTGTGTGCCACACTAAGCATGGACAACAGAAAGAGGAGAAGAGAACTGTCTGAAGACTTGAGAACCAAAATTGTGGAAAAATATCAATAATCTCAAGGTTACAAGTCCATCTCCAGAGATCTAGATTCGCCTTTGTCCACAGTGCGCAACATTATCAAGAAGTTTGCAACCCATGGCACTGTAGCTAATCTCCCTGGGCGTGGACGGAAGAGAAAAATTGATGAAAGGCGTCAAAGTGTGGTGGTGGATGGATGGTTGAAAGCAGCCCCAAACAAGTTTCAAACTGTCCTGTAGGCTCAGGGAGCATCAGTGTCAAAAGCAAAACTACATATTGCCAAATAATATAGCCAAAAAAAACGATGAGACCAAGATAGAGCTTTTTGGTAAAGCACATCATTCTACTGTTTACCGAAAATGAAATGAGGCCTACAAAGAAAAGAACACAGTACCTACAGTGAAATGTGGTGGAGGTTCAATGATGTTTTGAGTTTGTTTTGCTGCCTCTGACACTGGGTACCTTGAATGTGTGCAAGGCACCATGAAATCTGAGGATTACCAACGGATTTTGGGTCGCACTGTACAGCCCAGTGTCAGAAAGCTGGGTTTGCGTCCAAGATCTTGGGTCTTCCAGCAGGACAATGACCCCAAACATACATCAAAAAGCACCCAGAAATGGATGGGAACAAAGTGCTGGAGAGTTCTGAAGTGGCCAGCAATGAGTCCAGATCTAAATCCCATTGAACACCTGTGGAGAGATCTTAAAATTGCTGTTGGTAAAAGGCGCCCTTCCAATAAGAGAGACCTGGAGCAGTTTGCAAAGGAAGAGTGGTCCAACATTCCGGCTGAGAGGTGTAAGAAGCTTCTTGATGGTTATAGGAAGCGACTGATTTCAGTTATTTTTTCCAAAGGGTGTGCAACCAAATATTAAGTTAAGGATGCCAATAATTTTGTCCAGACCATTTTTGGAGTTTGGTGTGACATTATGTCCAATTTGCTTTTTTTCCTCCCTTTTTTGATTTAGTTCCAATACACACAAAGGGAATAAACATGTGTATAGCAAAACATGTCTTACTGCAATCCTTTTCTGTGAGAAATACTTCATTTTCTAGAAAAATGTCAGGGGTGCCAACATTTATGGCCATGACTGTATGCAATGTAATATTCACAACATATTGAACATTTGGAAGTGGTCATTTTCAACAATTATGAACAGAAAACACAGGATTAGCGGATATCTGGTTTAGATGATCACTTCTGACACTTTGCTAACCCGCTTGGGAAAAGCGTGCCCAGCTCATACTTTCAAAATTCTTCAAGAAATTTTAGCTGTTCAAATCTATTTGTAGTGTTATCTACTACATAATCGATTGGGGTGATCCTAATGGGATCTGGGGTATCAGGATATGCGAGGGCTCATACAGCATAAACGTCTCCAAGTATTTTGGATATTGGTCTCTGCAATTTTCACTAGGTGTGCATCCTTTTTTCCCTGTTTATTTTGCTGAATGGGAAGCAGAGCTCAGAATTTAGAGAGTGATAAGTTTAGAGAGTGATAAGGTATGGGCGAAAAAATATTGTCTGTTTGTCCTATTAGGCCATTTGGACAATATAGAAGGGGTCCCTTTATTGGGTCCCCCCTCGATGAGCCACAACTGAAAGGCATTATGTAAGGGCCACTCCTGGCCTTACAATCTGCTGCTTCCACCAGTGATATCAGCTATTGAGACTGGCCACATTCTCAAACTGGTTGTCCTTAAAGGGGTACTCCCCTGGAAAAAATATTTTTTCAATCAATTGGTGCCAGAAAGTTAAACAGATTTGTTAATTACTTCTATTTAAAAATCTTAATCCTTCAAGTACTTATCAGCTGCTATCAAGTACTTTTTTCATTTTCTTTTCTGTGTGACCACAGTGCTCTCTGTTGACACCTCTGTCCATTTTAGGTATAATCCGGAGCAGGAGAGGTTTGCAATTGCAATTTGTTCCTACTCTGGACAGTTCCTAAAATGGACAAAGGTGTCAGCAGAGAGCACTGTGGTCACACAGAAAAGAAAATTAAAAAAGAAAATAACTTCCTGTGGAGCATACAGCAGCTGATAAGTACTGGAAGGATTAAGATTTAATAAGGTGACCCTCTCAAATAGCCCTATACCAGAGGTACTAGGACTAGTCATCAATTAATACTTCTTTCTAGAGATAAAGATAGCCAATCACATATCCTGAAAGTCTATTTCCATATAACCTTTACATTGGTGACATTATTGTGGATAAATTATGGATTATTATGAATAAAATAAAACTTTCACGTATCTGGAGCAATACTCTTCATAAATGTGAATACGGAGAATCAGCTCACCCACATTTTCCTAGTTACTATATAGCTGTAGTTTTTATTTGGGGTGCATGGATTCCAGTACTTAAAGTATGATTTCAGAAATATCCTGCATGTTCTCATCCCTGGAATAAAACCTCTTTATTGGACTATTGAAGGCAATTATTTGCTTACGTGTTTTCAGTTGTGGTGCTTTTAGTCATTGCATACCATGACTTAGAGCAGTGGTCTCCAAACTGTGGACCTCCAGATGTAAAAAAAAATTTACTGTCTGGTCATGCTAGAACTTGTATTTTTTGCGACATCTGGAGGTCCACAGTTTGGAAACCACTGACTTCAAATGCATACATAAATCATTGCTTGTATATTCTGGAAATGCTATATGGAGCTTTGGCGCTCTTAAAGTGGTGCTGTTCAAAATGCATACGTGACATTCTATTCAAGTAATAAGAGCATGTTACATAATTTTTTTATTTTTTTTTATTGTACTTTGATCTCTGACTAAATCCGACCAGATTCAGTTTGTCTTGGACAAGAAACCCTACATGAAACATACCCCAAGAAACCCACCCCATTCTTTTGTGTCCTTTCCTTTATCCTTTTCCTATGCATCATTACATTATCCTATCAGCTACATTGACTCTTAATAATAAGACATTATCTTGTCTATAGTCATCTGTATTAAAGATGTGTGTATTTTTTGATTAGTGCATTATAATTTATATCTAACATATTTCTCCAAAACCTGCATCTTGATTGTTGATTTATTTGGTACACAATATATACGGGAAATCTGTGTAATTTACACACTTTATTGGGGCATTTTCCATGACTGTTCATTTATGTAGTAGATAGATGGAGTAGTATATCAAGTTGGGCATATAGTCTATTCAGTGTTAGGAATCATGGCAGGTGGACAGCAGGTGGTGGATCCTCTGGGCCTGTGTGGAAGGAGATTTACGCAGGGTCTAAGGTGCCACTGGTTTTTACCAGAGCCTGCTGCAAAGCCGGATGGCCTTGCTGCAGCAGGTGGCACCCAGGTCGCTACCCCTGGCATGACTCGTCCACACAGGTAGCTGGGGGGTGACGTGGCACTGACAGCGACTGGCAGAACGTGGCTGGCAGGATGTGGCGGGATGGCAGAAGAGCAGGGCTGAAACACAGGTACAGGATAGGGCGGAACTAGAAACAGATACACAGACTCTGGGAAACAGGTCTTCACTAAGGCTAGACAACCAAAGATCCAGCAAGGGGAACAGGGAAGAGCAGATAATTATGGACAAGGGACAGATGCAGACACTTTAATTAATTGTTACTGGCCCTTTAAGAAACAGAGCTCGAGCACAAACCCTAGGGGGTGAAAGCATGCACGCTGGAGCTGCGGGGACACCAGGAAGCAGAGACACAAGAAGGTGAGTGACGGGCTGAGACTCGCATGCGGGCGCGTCCCGTGATACAAATCTCAGCCCCACTGGCAGCGGGGACAGGGGCAGGAACACGACAATGATCATGGCAATATTGTCCCCAAGAAGCGATCTCTCTCTTGGCTTTGCAACCATGGAAGACCAAGCAGGAGCTCTGGTGTACACTGTGGTAGAACATAGAATGAAATTTTCTCCTTATGCAGATCTCCTACATGCATGTTGAGGGGTTCTGTGCAAAATTGCACCATACAGTTCAGATTTTGTCCATATACACATGAGATGTGGAAGGGCTTGGCAAGACGAGACACTGGAAGATAAAATTTATGGACCAGGGAGGCACTAATGAAGTTGCCAGTGGAAGCAGAGTCCAAAAGAGCGGAAGCAATGAAAGAGGTCCTGGCAGAGGTGAAGACTCGTCCCGGAATGGAAAAGCGAAGAGAGGAAGAATTCACACCAAGGGACGCTACTCCAACTTGACCAAGATGAGAGCGTTCTCCCGAACGCGCAGGACGTACAGAACAGTCTTTGAGAAAGTGCTCCGGACTGGCACAATACAGGCACAAATTCTCATTGCGTCTATGGGATTTTTCCTTTGGCGTTAAACGAAAACTAGAAACAGATACAAAGACTCTGGGAAACAGGACTTCACTAAGGCTAGACAACAAAAGATCCGGCAAAGGGAACAGGGAAGTGCAGATACTCATGGACAAGGGACAGGTGCAGACACTTTAATTAATTGGTACTGGCCCTTTAAGAAACAGAACTCCGGCGCGCGCACGCCCTAGGGGGCGAAAGTATGCATGCCTGAGCTGCAGGGACACCAGGAAGCAGAGACACAAGAAGGTGAGTGGCGGGCTGAGACTCGCATGCGGGCATGTCCAGCGATGCGAATCTCAGCCCTGCCAGGGCGCCGCTGTAACATTCAGCTTAAAGAAGATGCCCAGCGGTAAGAAATCTATCCCCTATCTGCCAGGACTCCCCGCGTTCTCCCATACAGGGCCCCAGCGCTGCTTAAGGAAATTATGTTTCGCACCCAGCATGTCAGCTGGTGGAAACACCACCCCTCTATTCATCTCTATGGGAAAGGCTGAGAACCAGTGTTCGCGTGTCTCCACCTCTCCCCTAGAGATGAATGGAGGGGGGGGGGGGGGGGGGTTTCGACAAGCTGACATGCTGGGTACAAAACTTGCTAGAGCAGAGTTGGGCCGTGCCAGGGCCCTGTACGGGAGATCTTGGTGGGTCCCAGCGGATAGGGAATAACTTTCTTACTGCTGAACATCTTCTCTAAGTGCTCACTACTTCTAATATTTTGCACTTTATTGGAGGGTTTAAGTCGGGTTATCATTGACATTAGGTAATTGGCCTCCATTTCCTATCCCTGTATACTTTTCCATTACATTTGTAGTGAGACCGAGAGCCTACTAACTGTTATTATTATGGGTAACTGTAGTATCACCAGCAACTGTACAATAGGTTACGGAGCAGGGCCGTCCTTTGCAGGACATCACACTCTGCCAAGGATCAGGGGTAGCGTAGGGACCATCAGTGATAGGGATTTCAGATTGGGGCTGCTACACCTAGGCCCTCCTCCTTCCCCTAGGCCCTCCCCTCATCCTTTTCCTCCCCCCCCTTCCTTCCCTTTAGTATTGTTATGTATCTGTACTTTTTGAATTGTAAGACTCCATATTAGTGGAGCATTTGTTTACATTATTGTATCGCATTAACGCCGTGAGGTTCCACGATTCATTAATGTGGGACTTTTGTCATGGTGTTAATTGTTTTTGGTACATAGTATATATTTTTGTTGTGAAATTTTATGATTTGCCACTTTTTTTGCTTTCGTGATTTTAGTTGATTAATAAAAGTTATATTTTAGTGATTATTTTGTCAAGTGTCCTTACCTTTTGTGTTGCCCTCATCAGAGCCATTACTTTCTTTGCATCCTCTAATCTTCAGGTTGTAAGCTATTTCTTATTGGCTTTCTAGTTTGTTTTTCATTACAAATCCATTTTTATTATTATTGTGATTGTATTCAAGTGTTACAGGTCATGGGCCTACTAATCCAGGCTCAAAAGCTGTGACCCAGACAGTACCCGAAATTTTTACTTTTCACAATCTTATTTTTAAATGGTACAATTTGGCAACGCAGCAACCTCAAACGTCTGTCTTTTGCCTTCCGGGGGAAGAAAAATGACAGCCCCATTCAGCATCATAAAAATAGAGTTCAGAGAGTCTATCACTCTTTTTCGGTAGCCACCCCCTCAGCTGTTCAGACGAGGGGTGGAAGGTTGAGTCTTTCTGTGCTATGATTTTAGAATTGCTCACTGCATGATCTGCACCAACTCATAGGGAATATTGTGCAGTTTGAATTTAACCTGAGGGTTCAATCGCTCTTTAAGGGCTACTTGTTCCATTTTATTTGATCATGTATCAAAGGCTTATGGGAGTGGAGAATTCTAACAGGTATGTGAAACATGCGAGTTATTAAAGGAATATTGTGGAGATAAAAGCATGTCTGTGTGGCTGATACTGTTAAACATGTAAGAAGAAACACTAAAGAGTATGGAAGTTTTAACCTTTTTTTATCTTTTAAAAATAATAAATAGAAAGACAAGGTTATCTACTGTCAACTTCTGTGTTTCCATGGAAACAGGTAGAGACGAAACCATTCTACGCATGAAGTAAAGCACAGGTTGCTCTTTTCTCTTGTACCTTGCTCTGACAGCACTGGGAATCTGTTATAGTATAAGGTCAGAAATGAGGCCTTTTTAGATTTTAGAGACTGTTCCTGAGAAAAAGGGACAGCAAATTAGTTATTACCTAATTAGAAGCCTGAGCATCAGCATCTGAACAGTTATAAGTTGTTACATAGGTGTGTAGGCATTGGGGGAATACAAAATATAGTAAATAAGGCAACCTATCATTCTGGCAAGACCTAAAGATGATGCTTTAGAATATACCGTATTTTTCGTCATATAAGACGCTCCGGCATATAAGACGCACCCAATTTTAAAGCATAAAAATCTAGAAAATAAAGATTCTGAACCAAATACAATGTAAAGTATAGGACAGTGATCTTCAACCTGCAGACCTTCAGATGTTGCAAAACTACAACCCCCAGCAGGCCCGGACAGCCAACGGCCTAACCTATCCTCATATGTGAAGGATGGGGTTTTTGTTTTAAGTCCCATGCAAGTGTCCCCTTAACCTCTTGGGGACGCAGGGAGTATGCATACGCCCTGCTTCTCCGATCCTTGAGGAGTCAGGGTGTACCTGTATGCCATGAGCATTTCCGGTCCCCGACACTCACCGTGCGTCGACTAGACCGGGATGCCTGCTGAAATCATTCAGCAGACATCCCGGCACATCACCGAGAGTGGACCTGAGGACCCCCAATATTGGCGATCGCCGCAAATCGCCGGTCAATTCAGACCGGGGATTTGCTGAAATTCCTTTTCCCGCCGCTCGCTGGGTGGGGATCGGAGCCGGCACGTGCCGAGGGTGATCCTGAGCACCCCCCCATTTCGGCGATCGCTGCAGATTGCAGGTAAATACAAACGGGCGATCTACGGGGGTCACATGTAATGTACACCACCAATCATCATCTGCACTGTACTGGGAGGTGGCAATGTTGCCAACCCCCCAGTACAGATGTGATTGGACAGTCATAGTGACCGCACCAATCACAGTGTATAAGGAGGAAGGTGAAGAGCAGGAGCATATTGCTCCGCTCTTATGAGCACCATTTTATATCTGGTGCTGATCAGGACGGAGCCCCGTGCTGCATCTCCCCCTTAGAGTGTTCTTAGTGCCCTGTGCACTGTTTCTGTGCCCCCTGGCACAGGGGTGATTAGGGAAGGCTTAAGATTAGACAGGGACAGAGTTAAGTGATAAAAAAAAGAAAATTTTTTTTGTTAAAGTGTACCATACTGTGGGTGTCTGCAGCACCTTTTTGCTGCCTGACCCCGGCCCTACTGAGTCGCTCCGATCTGCGCCAGTGTTTTTTTTGATGGGGGCGCAGACCTTTTTTTTTGCTTATCGTGTGGCTGGGCCCTCTTAGCTATAGAAGAGAGGTCTGCCACTGTTAGCCAAAGCCCACCAGCAGCTGATCAGTCCCGTAGTTGTTGATCAGTGTTTTTTTTTTTTTTTCGTGTGTGGTGCAGGCGCTTTTTCGGATTATAGCGGCTTTTTATTTTATTTTTTATTTTATTTTTTTGCACCTATAGGCGGTCCGTGCCACCAGCAGCAGGCCTGTCCTGTGTGGACGGACCGTACCTCTGTTTGCGGCCTGTCCCACCGCTGTCAGGGATTTATCACTGATTAGCGTTTTTTTTGGGTTTCAGGCCAGTGCATTTTTTCGGGGTTAAGCATTTTTTTATTTCCTTTTTCAGGTATTTTATGTGGGGGTCTGTACATTCCAACTGTTCTGGGTTGAGTGGCCTGACCCCCCACTGACTTCTGGGCTCCCTTCCGCCACCAAGCGCTAATCAGTGTGCACACCACTGACTAGGTAAACGCTTTTTTTGAGGCAGGCCTTTTTTTGCGGTAGAAGTTTATTTTTAATTTTTTCTTTTTTCCCTTTTTTAGTTTATATTTTTCTTTTAGGGCGGGTTTAGTTAGGTTAGGGCAGGTAAGGGAGGTAGTCTCGCACCACACCACACACAGCCCATACACAAATAAAGTTTTCTCTCCACACACTCCATCTTCATTAGAGTAGGGAAATCGCCCGCAGGGCGTTTTCAGCAGAGGAGGCATATGCCATACTTGCCTCCAACACTGAAAGTGCCACAGAGGATGAGGAAGACCCCAGCTTCCTTATTTCTTCTGCGTTCTCCTCCTCATCTTCTGATGATAAGCCACCAAGGCGATGTAGATGCCGCCATGCGAGGAAGCAAACGTCCTCTGATCCTGTCCCTGTGCCCCATGCTGGTATAAGTCCCCCTGGTGCTCAAACTAGTCAAGCCCCCCAGCCAAGTTTACTGGTGCCTGGTATCGGTGAACTTGTCTGGACTGAGCCAGCGGACCACAAGCCCATGATTCCTGAGTTTGTTGGTGACTCAGGAATCAAGATTGACATCGTTGGGTTCACTGAAATGGACAATTTTAGTTTTTTTTTCAGCATCGACTTTGTCAATCTGATGGTTGACCAGACGAACCTGTACGCCAAACAGTTCATCATCGCAAACCCGGGCTCCTTTTTAGCTAGGCCCGGTGGCTGGTTCCCAGTCATTGCAGCCGAAATTATGACCTTTTGGGGCCTCATACTGCATATGGGCCTAGTTAAAAAACCAAAGGTCAGGCAGTACTGGAGTGGAGATGTCCTGTACCAAACCCCCCTCTACAGTATGGCCATGACCCGTCCCTGGTTCGAGGCCATTCGGAAATGTTTGTATTATGCTGATGATGCAGCATGTCCACCCCCGAACTGATCCCGCGGATCATCAATCACTTCGGGGCCGAATTTTGGGAGGCCTATGTCCCTGGTAGGGAGGTCGCTATTGAGGATTCTCTCATCAGCTTTAAGGAGAGACTCAGCTTCCGGTAATACATCCCAATCAAGTGAGATGGCGTGAAGATGCATAAACTTTGCGAGTACCTCAGGGTACACCTGCAAGTTTATAGTGTATGAGGGGCGAGATTCCCGTTTTGAACCCCCAGAATGTCCCCCCACTCTGGGTGTTAGCGGGAAAATCGTTTGGGGCCTTTTTCACCTATTGCTAAATAAAGGTTACCACCTTTACGTGGATAACTTTTACACTAGTATCCCTCTCTTCACATCCCTCGCCGCCAGATCCACGGTTGCTTGTGGGACAGTACAGAAGAATCAAAGAGGGCTTCCTTCCTATCCAATGCAGACTGCTATTCCCAGGGGGAGTCCCATGCATTTTCCCATAAGGATGTCCTTATACTCACCACAATTCATGGGAACTGCAGCACCCCTGTCTCTGTGCCAAGGTACCGTGGGTCCGGTCCTCAAGCCTGATTGTATTCTGGACTACAATCGGCATATGGGAGGAGTTGATCTTTCTGATCAAGTTTTCAAGCCATATAATGCCAAGCACAAAACATGGGCATGGTACAAAAAGGTTGCGGTCTACATGGTACAGGTTGCCATGTATAATTCTTTTGTACTGTCCCAGCATGCTGGCAACACAGAGACACCACCACTTAATGCAACACTTGCCCTGATCATCCTGGCCTCTGCATTAAGGATTGCTTCAGGGAGTATCATACTTCCATGGAGCACTAAATTGTAATCCTTTTCCATGATTTTAATGCCCCAGAATTCAACTCCAAAGTAGAGTCAACAGCATTGGGGGTTTGCAATTGCCTCACCTGAGCGGGGTGCGCATTTGAGGTAACAGAATAGGGACGGCCACACATATTACATTCCCAGAATGATTCAGAGCATAGGGTTTGGGGCGGGCATCTTTTTTACTTTTGGCTATACTCTGGGTCATCATTCTGGGAATATAATTGGCATATCAGTATTAAAATAGCAATTTTTATTTTCCCCAAACTAAAACGTCTGTTCCAAATCTCCACTTCACCCCTATACACTTTTCCTAGGGGCTGTACTGTTTGTAATAGGCTCACATGTGGGTGTTCCTTTCTTGTATTTTCCTCTGAATGTATGTAACTGTTAGGTTCCTAAGAAACGTCGGCCTCAAATGTAAAGAGTTCTCGCTCATGAGCTCTGTCGTATTTCCAGGCGACAATTCGGAGTAACATGTTAGTTGTTCCCAGAAAGATGAAGCAGAGCATAGGTTAAAAAATTGCAATTTTGAATAGCTACCCTTCATCCATTCCTGGAAAATAAATTTAGGAAATACCCGTGCATTCAAAATGTCCTATTTACCCCTATACCCTTTTCTCAGGATGAGTACTTTCTGTAATGGTGTCACATGTGGGTGTTTCATTTTTGAATGTATGTAACCGTCAGCTACTGATATGCCATAGGCCTCAAATGCAAACAGACCTCTATGACTTCTGAGCCTTGTTGTGCACCCGCCCAGCACGTTACCCCATATGTGGATGTATTTCCATAGTCCCTCCAAAAATTGTAACCCAATTTCTCCCATTACCCCTTGTGAAAATGTAAAAAATTGGGTAACCCCAGCATTTTAGTGGAAAAAAAATCTAATTTTTCAATTTACAGCCCACTGTTCAAAAAAACTTGTGAGGTGTAAGTACTCACTGTACCCCTTGTTAGGCTGGGTTCACACTACGGTTTGTAACTACGGTTCCCGTATATGGCTGGGAGGAGGGGTGGGCGGGGCTTAATTGCGGCGCCCGCACTCAGCCGTATTCGGGAACCGTAGTTAATGTATGTCTATGAGTCGACCGGAGTGAACCGCAGCCTCCGGTCGGCTGCTTTTTAGGCCGTATGCGGTTTCCCGACCGCAGGCAAAAACATGGTTGACCACGTTTTTGCCTGCGGTCGGGAATCCCCACACGGCCGAAAACGCAGACATTTTGTATGCTGTTAAAAATAAATAGTGGGGTGAAAATCACAGAATAATTGTGAGAAAACCGTCACACACAGGTACAGACACTATATTATGGACTACACTAACTTTACAGCCCCTGTAGCATAGTCAAATAAAAAAAAAAAATCTGGAATACCCCATTGAGGCTCACTATACCACTTGCTTTGTTACTTGAGTGGTGTAATTTCCCAAACAGTGTGCTGTGTTTTTTGTTTTTTTTTGCTGCTGTTCTTGCACCCTGGGGACTTGCTAAATGCAACATGCCCCCCAAAAAACATTTCAGCAAAATTTTCTTTCAAAAAGCCAAATTTTGCTCCTTGTCTTCTGAGCATTGTAGTGCACCAGCAGAGCACTTAATGTCCACATATGGGGCGTTTTCTTAATCGGGAGAAATCGGGCTTAACATTTTGGGGTCAATTTTCTCCTATTACCCCTTGTGAAAAAGAAAAATTTGGGGTAACACCATCATTTTAGTGTTAAAAATCAAATTTTCCATTTTCACTGCTGTTTCTCATTGTCCGACACTACTCTGGGCCATCTGTGCTGTATTCTGCTCCCAGATAGAGACGAGAGCTGTTTTTTTTTTTGCACTTTATGTGCATTTGGTTTGTGTTTATACTTGTAGCACTGAGCTACTCTATGACAGTCCATACTGAAAGAATAAATCTGATAAGTTTTGCACATGGAGTATTTGCCAATATAATTCTCCAATTTTTCAGCAGAAATTTCACTTGGATGCCTGTTTGGCTGGATGTGACGTGTGTAATACTACATCAGCAAGAGGCAAGCTAGTCCAGCCAAGCCTCACTGCTCACTACCTTCCCCCAGTTCAATGGCAATTATGGCCACTTCTACAGTCCTGAATGAGGAGACACAGACTGGTTTGTACCAACAGGCTGCTTGACAACTCCATTTAAAAAGATTAAAGTTTTCAGGCATGGTTTCCTTGGCAACTAGCGTGTCTCACATTCCCCAGCTGTGTAGCTCAGAGCTGGACTGACATTTTGTTCATGGTTAAGAACAGACATGCAGCTTTGGAACAATCAAACAATGTATTTTCTCATATTGGGCTATTAGTGTTACCTTTTCTGAAAAATTCAGTTTAACCCCTTAAGGACACTGTCAGGAAAAAGGAAAACTGTCAGTAAACTCCCCCTGCACTAACCATAGGTACTTGCTGGTAGTGCGGGGGACGCTGATCAATATGCTGCCTACCATGCCCGGATCTGTCCCACCGTTCGCCCGTTATCTTCATTCTTCATATGCAAATGAGCTACTAACTTGCATGGGCGGGGTTACAAGAATTCGGGCATGGTAGGCAGCATATTGATCAGCATCCCCTGCACTACCAGCTAGTACCTCTGGTTAGTGTAGGGGTAGTTTACTGACAGTTTTCCTTTAAGGCCAATTTTATTTTTGTTTTTACCTCCTCACCTTCTAAAAATCATAACTCTTTTATATTTTTATCCACAGACGAGTATGCGGGCTTGTTTTTTCCCCGCGACCAGTTGTCCTTTGTAATGTCACTCATTTTACCAAAAATGTATGGTGCAACCAAATAAAATACTATTTGTGTGGGGAAACTGAAAAGAAAACTCTGTACAATGACATGTTTTCTTTATTCTGTGGGTTAGTACGATTAAAATTATACCCATGACTACATACTTTACTATTATTGTACGGCTTTAAAAAAAATCTCAAACTTTTTAACCCAATTAGTATGTTTAAAATCCTTCTATTTTGACGACCTATAACTTTTTCATTTTTCCGTATAAGCGGCGGAATGAGGGCTCATTTTTGGTGCCATGATCTGTACATTTTATTGATACCACATTTGGGTATATAAAACTTTTATTTAATTTTTTATAATTTTTTTTGCAATATGATGTGACAAAAAAGCAGCAATTTGGGACTTTCTTTTTTTTTTTACAACGTTTACAATGTTCACTATACAGGATCATTAACACAATATTTTTTTGAGCGGATTTTTCAAATTTTTACACTTTTTTTAAACTTTTTTTTTACACTTTTTATGTCCCCATAGATGACTATTTATAGCAATCACTTGATGTTTAATACTGTTCAGTGCTATGCATAGAGCATAGCACTGATCTGTGTTATCGGCGATCTTCTGCTCTGGTCTGCTCAATCTCAGACCAGAGCAGAAGACCCTTGCAGAAAGATGGAGGCAGGTGAGAGGACCTCTGTCTGCCATTATGGATGATCGGATCCCCGCGGCAGCGCTGTGGGCGATCCGATTATTCCTTTTTTTTACCGCACTGACGCAGATGCCGTGATCTGTATTGATCAAGGCACCTGAGGGGTTAATGACAAACATTAGCGAGATTGCTCATGTCCGCCACTACCGGTGGGTCCCTGGCTTTTTGATAGCAGCCGGGACCTGCCTGGTGCTCGTGGTCATGTACAGGACATAAATGTACATCCTGGTGCGGTAAATACCACCGCACCAGGACGTACATTTACGTCCTGCATCGTTAAGGGGTTAAGAGCCTCATGATAGTTCTTGTCAATGGTTCCCTTTGGCCGGAACATTTTAAAATGATTAAAACCAATTAAAATTATTTGTTTTCTAAATTACTGTATTTATCGGGGTATACCACACACCGGCCTATAACACGCACACTCATTTTTCCAAGGAAATTTTGGTAAGAATGTTTTTTTTACCAAATATCCTTGGAAAAATGAGGGTGCGTGTGTGTGCAGGTGTACCTCGATAAACTGTTTCTGGCGGCTTCTGCAGTTCAATGATTTAAAGCAAGCGCTTTAAATCATTGACATGCAGTGGCTTCTGTGCCGCTGCTCTATTCCCTCCCCTTCCCCAGTTTTATAGTTACATGTGCCCTGGGGACTGCGGTCCTTCATGCTCCAGTGGCCTCCTGAGCTGTCAGTGTGTGCCGCACACTGACTGACGAGTGACGTCGTGTTGAGGACGTCACTCGTCATTGCGCAGCGCACAGTGGCAGCTAAGGAGGCCGCCGGAGCATGAAGGACCGCAGTCCCCAGGGCACATGTAACTATAAAACCGGGGACGGGGAGGGAATTGGGCAGTGGCGGCGGCGGGATATTTAACTATAAAACCGGGGACGGGGAGAGAATTGGGCAGTGGCAGCGGCGGGATATTTAACTATAAAACCGGGGACGGGGAGGGAATTGGGCAGTGGCGGCGGCGGGATATTTAAATATAAAACCGGGGACGGGGAGGGTATTGGGCAGTGGCGGCGGGGGGACATATAACTATAAAACCGGGGACGGGGATGGAATCTGGCAGCGGCGGCGGGACATGTAACTATAAAACCGGGGACAGGGATGGAATCTGGCAGCGGCGGCGGGACATGCAACTATAAAACCGGGGACGGGGATGGAATCTGGCAGCGGCGGCGGGACATGCAACTATAAAACCGGGGACGGGGAGGGAATCTGGCAGTGGGACTCTGGCCAGGCAGAAGCTGCTGCAGTTCAATGATTTAAAGCGCCCTCTTTAAATCATTGAACTGTAGCGGCTTTTGAGGGGTCACAAACAGTCTATCGACGTATAACACGCAGATAGACTTTAGGCTAAAAATTGTAGCATAAAAAATGTGTGTTATATGCAGATAAATATGGTATGTTCAGAACGCTGAGTGTCTACACGTATGTCTGATCGCAAGGTTAAGAAGTCTAGCAACAGAGCACCCCTTTAAAATGTTGTTCAAATGGATGGATTTCATTACAGACTTTAGTTGATTATTTAAACATGTTTTATTCACAAATTCTACAAATCTTAGTAGAGCAACACTCACAGAAGCAGCCAATGTTTGTGGTTTTTGAAGTTATAAGATGACGTGCAGCCATATAGGTTACCAATTGTAAATTATCTTCTGGTGGCAAAAATGTATACCATTTTTATTTGTACTTGCTGATACAATGACCGTTTCTTTGAAAATATAGTCATGAAAAAAAAAACAATAAAAAACAACATGACTGCACTTTTTCTTGTCAGAACAGAAAAGTGGCCATATCTCTGTAAGTGAAAACTACACAAAAATACTACTAAACAGACTATTGCTCTCCCGTATACAATTCCATGACAATTTTTATGTTTTGGATGGAAATTTTCTTTGGTGTTCCAACCTCTGAAATTGCTTATTATTGCTCATTATTCTTAGGGACTTGAGACCCAGTTGAACTGGGACTGCATACAAATTCTGCTTACACATCCCTTTTTATCTCTAACATAAAAAATGAGAAGCAGCAATATATCTCCCTCTGCAATCCAACAAAATGTTGCATTTTGTACTAAACATTTTGCCTACGTTTTGGTTTCGGGATATGTTTCGAATGTTCAAAATACAGTTTGATTTGGTCTTTAGAGACAATTTGTGAGGTTTTTAGCTGGAATGTTTGTCAGTTAAGTAAATTGTGCCTACATTTGGAGAGTATTTTAAAAGATTAAAAGTGCCACTTAACAGAAATTACCACTTTACAATGTAGGGTTACATTTACTGAACATATGTTTGTATGTTAAAGTTATGGCACTTAAAGCAATCCACTAATATATCAATTATCAGAACTGCTCCCTTGAGTGGAAGTACTGTAGGAGTTGTTTGATAATAGAAGAAGGCCCATATAAAATAAATTCCACACAATTTCCCAGCAGCTCCATTGCTGCAACACAATTTTTAGCAATAGCATGTATTGTTTGGACCAAAGCGTAAATTTATGTCAACAGAGGGGTAACTTCCAAGGGGTGAGTTCCAGGGGTCCAATGCATATTCTATAAGGATGTATTCACACGTACAGTATCCTCTGCATATTTTATGCTGCAGATTTTATTGTAAACTAAAAGAATGAACACAGCTTCAATTTCTGTATATCAAATATGCGCAGGATACTGTACATGTGAATAAGAAGTTTATGTTACTTCTTAGGCAAACCTCAGGAGAGTGTGATTTATGTTGTTACATAAGGCACATCATACTTCATTGCGATAGGGAACTCTAAGAACCCATTCACATGGCAGAAAAAAATCAGTTGCAGCACACTCTCATTGTTTTAACCCCAGGCCCATTTTGGCCATAAGGACCGGGCCAATTTTATTTTTTTGCTTTTTAAAAATCATGACTCTTTTATATTTCCATCCACAGACCCATATGAGGGCTTTTTTTTTGTGTCACCAATTGTGCTTTGTAATTACATCACTTATTTTACCATAAAATGTATGGTGCAACCAAACAAATATTATTTATGTGAGAAAATTGAAAAGAAAACCCCAATTTAGCAAATTTAGTTTTCACGCTGTACACTTTACAGTAAAAATGACATGTTTTCTTTATTCTGTGGGTCAATACCATTAAAATGTTACCCATGTTATATGATTTTCTATAATTGTACTGCTTAAAAAAAAAATCTCAAACAATTTTAACAAAACTAGTATGTTTGAAATTGCCCTCTTTTGACCACCTATAACTAATTTTTCCATATACAGGGCAGTATGAGGGCTCATTTTTTGCACCATGATCTCTAGTTTTTATTGGTACCACATTTGCTTAGGTTTTACTTTTTGTAATTTTTTTTATTAATTTTCTTTGGAATAAAATGTGACAAAAAAGCAGCAATATTGTACTTTTTTTATTTGTTTACGTTTACGCCGTTCACCGTACGGGATAATTAACAATATATTTTGATAGTTCAGACTTTTACGCACGTGGTGATACCAAATATGTGTATTAATATTTTTTTTTACGCTTTTTTGTGAGTAAAATGGGAAAAACTGACATTTTACCTTTTTATTGGGGGAGGGGATTTTTCACATTTTGTAACTTAAAATATTTTTTTTTAAACTTTTTTTTAACACTTTAACTGTCCCCATAGGGCATAGCATTGATCAGTGTTATCGGCCATCTTCTGCTCTGGTCTGCTCGATCTCAGACCAAAGACCCCGGGAGATGGGCGGAGCCAGGTGAGGGGACCTCCGGCCGCCATGCTGGATGATCGGATCCCCGCAGCCCCGGGTGATCTGATCATCCATTTAAAGTACTGCACTGCCACAGATGCAGTGATCTGTATTTTTCACGCCATCTGAGAGGTTAATGGCAGACATCCGCGCGATTGCGAATGTCCGCCATTACCGGCCTGTCCCTGGCTGCTGATAGCAGCCGGGACCTGCTGTGCATGACGCGAGCACCGGTCCGGTGCTTGTGGTCATGGCGGAGTGTAAATGTACATCATGGTGCATTAAATACCAGGGCACCATGACGTACATTTTCGTCCATTGTCATTAAGGGGTTAAATGGGATTCTGCTGCACCATACAGATGGCAAAGTTTCCATGGCAAAAACATCAGGTATTCAAATTCTGGTCAATTCTTTTTGCAGAATCTGCTTGGAAATGCATTGCTGTTTATAGAGCCGGCTCATTTCTGAGGGGTTCTAGAGCTGGCTTGTTCTTCTAGCATCTGATGCTCTTCTGGTTATTGATGAAATGGTATGAGGATTTCAAGCATTCTGGGGTGCACAGCCGGATTCACAGAAATTGACAATGTTTAGTTGACTTTGTGTGTAGACAGCTGAAGTCAAATGGAGCAGAATGAGTCAGTCAGAGGGAGAACCTTTTATACTTTATGCTACTTATATTGATCAATGCCTGCACACACTGGACTACACATGACATCCCCCTGTTTATTGCAGGAAAAGAGCTGATGTTTAAAGGGAATCTGCCACTAGTGTCAACCTGCAATAACCTGTTGGTACCAACAGGTAGTGCAGGTGACACTGATGACAATGGTACTTACCTTGCCCCGTTCCGTGCAGGAGATCTCCGGAAATCTTCTCTGGTAAGCTTCAGCTCTGGGCACGGCTTGGGGCATGGGCGGAGCTTAGTAACGTCACCGCTGCTGTTCTCTAGCAGCGGGAACCAGCAGAGAACCACAGTGTCTTGGGGCATGGGCGGAGCTTAGTGACATCACCGCTGCTGCTCACTGCTGGGTCCCGCTGCTAGAGAACCGCAGCGGTGATGTCACTAAGCTCCGCCTGTGCCCCAAGCCAGGCCTGGAGCTGAAGCTTACCGGAGAAGATTACCGGATATCCCCTGCACAGAACGGAACAAGGTAAGTACCGTAGTCATCAGTGTCACATGCACTACCTGTCGGTACCGACAGGCAGGGCCATCTTTAACGTTGGGCAAAAGGGGCAGTTGCCCTGAGCCCTGTCATTGCTGGGGGCCCAAAGCAGCTAGCCCTTTAGCCCCACTCTAAAGCAGCTAGTCGCCACCGGTCCAGGCAGGGCCCATGTAGTAGCCAGAGGCAAAAGCTAAAGTCGCTCTGCCTCCGGCTCTCAATCATTGCGCCGACCCGGCATCCCCAGTCTGTTTGCATCAGAGCATGAAATACTTTTCACTGCTGTGCAGACGCTCCTCCCCCAGCTTATGAGAGGTGAGCGACAGTACAGATACGGCAGCCGCGTAATGTCCTTCCCAAAATCACAAGGCCGGTTCGTCACTACGTTCACCATCGTTTCTGTATGTCCGCACACCGCTCGTCATCTAGGGGAGGAGTCTCTGCCCGGCTGCGAAAGGTATCTCTGCTCCAATGCGAACGGACCGGGGAAAGCTGGAGGCAGTACAACTTTAGCTTTTGCCTCCTGCTCATACAGCAACAGCATCATCCTCGATGAAGTGTGGTGCACTGCTGGCTGAAGCCACATGGTAAGTGAAGGGGACTATCTGACTACTATTGGGGTGACCTGCCTACTTAATGGCTAAGTATAATGAAGAAAAACATCCCCTATCCAAAGGAAGGAAGTTTTAGATCATGGAGCGTCCGAGCGCTGGGGTCCTTTGTGATCTCCTGTTTGGAGCCCTAGTTCTCCAGTACAGGGGCACGTAACAACCCCTGCCCGAAGCCGCCACACCCTCTCCATAAAGCTCTATGGGAGAGCCGAAAATTGCTCCCATGGAGCTATATGAAGGGGGTGTGGCAGCCTCCGCTTCAGGCGGGGGTCGTGACATGCCTCTGTGCTGGACAACAGGGTCTCCAAACAGGAGATCGCTCGGGGCCCCAGCGCTAGGACCCCCAGCAATCTAAAACTTGTTCCCTTTGGATAGGGGATACGTTTTTCTTCAGGATACTTATCCTTTAACTCCTTACGTACATACTAGACTACCTAACTTACTTTCTGCCTACCTACGTACCTGGCTACCTACATACCTGGCTACCTAACTACCTACATACCTGGCTGCATAACAACCTATCTACAGTACCTACATAAGTAGTTACATTAGTGTTGTTACAATTTGGAGGACTATAGATTGGGAGATTGTATAGAGAGGGGGTTGAAGTTGGAACATTTCCCCTGGGGCCCATGTGATACTAGTTATACCCCTAGCCGCAAGACTGTAAATTTTTCACTGGCTGGCCTGGTTGGCAGGCAGGGCACAGCATCAAGTCAGCAACATGACGGAATGGAAGCATGAAAATAAAATTCCAGGCTTCCCTCACAGGCTGCAGTGCTTAGAACCTGTGTAGTGAAAGCCTGGTATTTGACTTACCAGGCTTCTGTTATGTATGTTACGCCTGTGCCCTTTGGCCTGTGGGGCTGGTATGGAGTTTTTTCCCGGGCTTTTCCTCCACAGACCCGCGCAGGGGGACGTCAGCGACATCACACATCAGTCCCGGACGCCGCAGGAAAGAAGAAATGGCCAAGTGAGTGTGTCTGTGATAATATCTGCCTGTAGTGTGTGTCCGTAAGTGTATGTCTGTTGTATGTGTCGGTCAGCCAGGCGTGGGGAGGGGGGGGGGGGGCGTAGTGTGCTGGCTAACCTTATGTGGGGAAACTATGCTGTGTACCTAATGTGGGGTACACTGCTGCATATCTAATGTGAGGCAATTATGCTGTCTTCCTAATGTGGGGGAACACTGCTGTATACCTAATGTGAGGAAACTATGCTGTCTACCTAATGCGGGGGAATACTGCTGCACACCTAATGTGAGGTAACTATGCTTTTATATGTCTATATATATATATATATATATATATATATATATATATATATATGTTTTACCGGGGGAGGTGGGGATGAGGTATCGACATGTATGACTGTGCGATCGTGTGTGTGTGTGTGGGGGGGGGGGGGGGGGGGATTGCTTGCCCAGGGTCCAATCAAAATTAAAGATGACCTTGCCGACAGGTTAAAGCTACATTTTCCATGAGTTCAGAGATAGGTTTAGAGTGGTTTTAAAAGTATAACTGTCACTGTTTGTGTAGAAAGAGAAAGGGTGTGGGCAAGGTGGGTAAGCACTGCAGGCTTTGCTGTTCATGTACTTTACTGTCATGCTCACTGGAACAACTCTCACACACCATCCTGGAGACTGTGAGATCAGCAACAATACATCCCATGTTGTATGCATTGCTGTTCATGCACTTAAAAGAATAAACCATGTGATCTTTGAGAGAAGCCTTCCCACAGCACAGTGAGCGTTATGGACTACAATGGGCTACACCAATAGCATTCAGCACCACAGAACCACAGTAATGCATTGCAGGTAATGTTGACAGCCATACACCCCTTATATCTACAGTATATATTTGCACTAAGGAAAAGTAGTAAAAAAGTCAAAAGCTTCACATATAGAGAACTAATTTTGCCTTCTGATAATCAGCATTTATAACCCAGTACACACTGACCTGACTGTTCGTGGAAAAAAATCAGATGTCAACCAGATCGTAAAATCTTTACATTTTGAATAAAATGTATGGTTTGGTAGGGCATAGCAACAAAACAAAAACAGCATTGCAGTCACCACAGGTCCTTTTTATGTTGTTGCATAGGGGTTTTGTAGGCTATTTTTACCTTTTGGCACCCCTGCTGCCATACAGCTGCATATGTCTTAAACAACATAATCCCATTACAATTATATGCAACATACCTTAGTAAATTAGGATATAAAAATGTATATAAAAATATTGTCTGTTGTGTAAAGAAAATCATAGTACATAATGGAGTACAGAAACTGTACATACTGGTCCCAAAATAGTTGTAGACTCGTCTATTCACACGTACAGTATCCTGCACAGATTTGATGCACAGATTTGATGCGCAGGATTTTCTGCAGCAGATTTCAATGTAAACTAAATGACTGAACACAGCTTGAAATCCTGCGCATCAAATCTGCGAACAGACTCTTAAGGAGACTTTTTATTTCAAGATGAGAAGACTTGTTAGAAGCATAACATTGGGCATCTAGAAGTTGTCTTGGTAACCTCACACTACAGAGGGTTCTAGGGAACATCTATTGTAAACGTCCAAATGCAATGGTGTCCGCTCACCTCCGGAGCCAAATCTCCGACACACCTGTGCTGTCACGGACCCGCCGGTCCCGCCCCGGCTTCAACAGCGTATGGAAAGGAAGGATTGTCCGGCACCGGGTATGCTCTAAAAGATTGCTTTTATTCATGCCATAGCAAGGAAACAGACATCACAGGACTGTGGTAATCTGACGCGTTTCGCTCTCTCTTGAGCTTAAACGTAGACTACGTTTAAGCTCAAGAGAGAGCGAAACGCGTCAGATTACCACAGTCCTGTGATGTCTGTTTCCTTGCTATGGCATGAATAAAAGCAATCTTTTAGAGCATACCCGGTGCCGGACAATCCTTCGTTTCCAACATCTATTGTATGGCTGGCCATTTAAGGTCTATTCACGCGTACTATATTCTACGCAGATTTGATGCACACGATTTGAAGCTGTGTTCAGTCATTTAGTTTACATTGAAATCTGCAGCAGAAAATCCTGTGCATAGAAACATAGAATGTGTCGGCAGATAAGAACCATTTGGCCCATCTAGTCTGCCCAATAATCTGAATCCTATCTTCTATGAAGGATAGCCTTATGCTTATCCCATGCATGTTTAAACTCCTTCACTGTATTTGCAGTGACCACTTCTGCAGGAAGGCTATTCCATGCATCCACTACTCTCTCAGTAAAGTAATACTTACTGATATTACTGCATAAACCTTTGCCCCTCTAATTTTAAATGATGTTCTCTTGTTGTAGTTTTTCTTCTTTTAAATATCTTCTCTTCCTTTACCGTGTTGATTCCCTCTATGTATTTAAAAATTTCTATCATATCCCCTCTGTCTCTTCTTTCTTCCAAGCTATACATCCTAAGGTCCTTTAACCTTTCTTGGTAAGTTTTATCCTGCAATCCATTTACTATTTAGTAGCTCTTCTCTGAACTCTCTCTAGAGTATCTATATCCTTCTGGAGATACGGCCTCCAGTACAGCGCACAATACTCCAAGTGAGGCTTCACCAGTGTTCTGTACAGCGGCATGAGCACTTCTCTCTTTCTACTGCTTATACCTCTCCCTATACATCCAAGCATTCTGCTAGCATTCCCTGCTGCTCTATTACAATGTCTACCTTTAACCCCTTAAGGACGCAGGACGTAAATGTACGTCCTGGTGCGGTGGTACTTAACGCACCAGGACGTACATTTACGTCCTAAGCATAACCGCGGGCATCGGAGCGATGCCCTTGTCATGCGCGGCTGATCCCGGCTGCTGAACGCAGCCAGGGATCCGCCGGCAATGGCCGACGCCCGCGATCTCGCGGGCGTCCGCCATTAACCCCTCAGGTGCCGGGATCAATACAGATCCCGGCATCTGCGGCAGTGCGCGATTTGAATGAATGTTTTCGGTCATCTTCTGCTCTGGTCTGCTCGATCACAGACCAGAGCAGGAGACGCCGGGAGCCGCACGGAGGAAGGACAGGGGACCTCCGTGCGGCTCCCAGCGTCTCCTGCTCTGGTCTGTGATCGAGCAGACCAGAGCAGAAGATGACCGAAAACACTGATCTGTTCTATGTCCTATACATAGAACAGATCAGTATTAGCAATCATGGTATTGCTATGAATAGTCCCCTATGGGGACTATTCAAGTGTAAAAAAAAATGTAAAAGTAAAAGTTAAAAAAAAGTGAAAAATCCCCTCCCCAATAAAAAAGTAAAACGTCCGTTTTTTCCTATTTTACCCCCAAAAAGCGTAAATTTTTTTTTATAGACATATTTGGTATCGCCGCGTGCGTAAATGTCCGAACTATTAAAATAAAATGTTAATGATCCCGTACGGTTAACGGCGTGAACGAAAAAAAAATAAAAAGTCCAAAATTCCTACTTTTTTAATACATTTTATTAAAAAAAAATTATAAAAAATGTATTAAAAGTTTTTTATATGAAAATGTGGTATCAAAAAAAAGTAAAGATCATGGCGCAAAAAATGAGCCCCCATACCGCCGCTTATACGGAAAAATAAAAAAGTTATAGGTCATCAAAATAAAGGGATTATAAACGTACTAATTTGGTTAAAAAGTTTGTGATTTTTTTTAAGCGCAACAATAATATAAAAGTATGTAATAATGGGTATCATTTTAATCGTATTGACCCTCAGAATAAAGAACACACATCATTTTTACCATAAATTGTACGGCGGGAAAACGAAACCTTCCAAAATTAGCAAAATTGCGTTTTTCGTTTTAATTTCCCCACAAAAATAGTGTTTTTTGGTTGCGCCACACATTTTATGATATAATGAGTGATGTCATTACAAAGGACAACTGGTCGCGCAAAAAACAAGCCCACATACTAGTCTGTGGATGAAAATATAAAAGAGTTATGATTTTTAGAAGGCGAGGAGGAAAAAATGAAAACGTAAAAATTTTATTGTCTGAGTCCTTAAGGCCAAAATGGGCTGAGTCCTTAAGGGGTTAAATCTTCTGAAATAATTACTCCTAAATCTCTTTCCTCAGATACTGAGGTCAGGACTGTGTCAAATATTCTATATTCTGCCCTTGGGTTTTTATGCCCCAGGTGCATTATCTTGCACTTATCCACATTAAATTTCAGTTGCCAGAGTTGAGATCATTCTTCTAGTTTTCCTAAATCCTTTTCCATTTGGCGTATCCCTCCAGGAACATCAACCCTGTTACATGTATCATCAGCAAAAAGACACACCTTACCATCGAGAACTTTTGCAATCTCACTAATGAATATATTAAAGAAAATTGGTCCCAGTACAGATCCCTGAGGTACCCCACTGGTAACAAGACCTAATCATCCCAAATACCTGGAGTGCCTGAGGGAATTAAGAAATGATTACATTTTGTACTTACCTGAAAATCTCAATTCCAGTAGGCAGCACATTTTAGGGTTAAAGGGGTATTCCAGGCAAAAACTTTTTTTTATATATCAACTTGCTCCGGAAAGTTAAACACATTTGTAAATGACTTCTATTAAAAAATCTTAATCCTTCCAATAGTTATTAGCTTCTGAAGTTTTCTGTCTAACTGCTCAATGATGATGTCACGTCATGGGAGCTGTTCATGATGGGAGAATATCCCTTGCATGATGGGAGAATATCCCCTGCATGATGGGAGAATATCCCCATAGGAGCTGGACAGCTCCCGGGACGTGAGTGATCAGAGAGCAGTTAGACAAAAAACAGCAACTCAACTTCAGAAGCTAATAACTATTGGAAGGATTAAGATTTTTTAATAGAAGTAATTTACAAATCTGTTTAACTTTCCGGAGCCAGTTGATATATAAAAAAAAGTTTTTGCCTGGAATACCCCTTTAAGCTTAGATCCCTCAAACAAGGCAGAAGAAATAAACAGCACTCAAATAAATTAAACAATAAATGAATCAATTAATGGCTGCATAAATACTCCCCAATAACCACAGACAATAAGTTTGTATGCAGCAAACAAATATAACATTTATTAGGGTTGGAACATAGGCATACTCTGCCCATGATGCTGCCATTGCTTTTGTCGAATGGGCCCTAAGGACAGCTGGTTGCTCCAGTCCCTGTAACTTGAAGCAGTGATAGATCGTATACCTAATCCAATTTGAGATTGTTGATCTTACTGCATTATCTCCTTCAGCTTTGTCAGCAAACAGGATGAACAGTCTGTCAGAGATCCTGAATGGCTGAGTGTGTTGGACATAACAAACCACCGATCTTCTTACATTCAAAGGTGAAGGAACAGAAGGGTCTTCCTGTGAGGGTAGTGAAGGAAGAATTAGCTCCTGTTGAATATTACAAGGAAAATTGATCTTAGAAATAAAGCCTGGTACAAGAGAATCCATACAAGAGAATATCCTAAATCTCTCATATACGGTTCTCTACAGGAGAGCACCTGAAGTTTGCTAATACATCTTGCTGAAGCAATTGCCACTAGAAACACAGTTTTCCATGTAGAGAATTTTAATTCATTGGAATCAAAGGGCTCAAATGTGGATTCTCGGTAGTTTCAGAACCATAGCCAGATCCCAAGAAGGTATGGGCTGCTGTACTTTCGGCCGTAAATTCTTTACTCCTTCAAAGAATTTTCAGATCAGATGACTGCCAGAGAAGACTTCATCTGAAAAGTAATTAACTGCAGAAAAATGTACATTCAGTGTCGCCGCCTTCAGACCTTTGTCAAAACCATTTTGTAGAAATTTTAGGACATCAGACACCTTGATGACATCAGAAGGATTCTAGGGTAGGATTTCCGAGTACCTGGCTGGCTGGAGGAAGATAGGGTTTTTAAAACCCTAGCTGACATACCTACAGTACAATCTGGAGTCAGTTTATCTTCCATGCCATTAGACTGAGATGCTCCAAGTCCTGATGGTACATTCCTTAATGCACCCGCAAATCTGGAATTATTGGTAGGCACCAGTAGTTGCTTCTGGACAGAGCCAGGATTAATATCGCCTTTGGTTTGTCAAATTTGATCTTCAGTAGAATCTTCTGAATCAGGCTGGTGGAGGAAAGGCGTACACAAATCTGTTCTTCCATGAAAGGGAGAATCTGTCCATGTGATAAGGGTGATGTGTTTGATTGAGGGAACAAAACCTGGCCTGCTTTGCATTCCCTCTGGTCACAAATACATCCACTTCCAGTTGACCAAACTTCTTGTTGATCTATTGAAAAATCTTGCTGTTGAGTGACCACTCTCCTGGGTGATGGTGTTGATTTGAGAGTCCAATTTTGTCAGATCCCTGTTCCAGACTTTGAGTTCGAATGACTGCAGTGCCTGATATGTGCCATTGACCATGGGACAGCATCTGTTGTAGAAGTTAAGCATTCCAAGACCCTCATGGCTTGCCGAATAGATATAAGGTCTTGATGAATAATCAGATTAACCTCTTTCACCACCCTGGCAATTATCTTTGAAGAAACAAAGAGGTGCATTTTAATTTAATCTATAATGAAGCCCAAAACTACCCTCTGACAAGGGACTAGATGTAACGTCATAAAGTTGATGAAACCTTGGTCCTGTAGAAACTGAATTGTACAATTGATGTGCAGCTGCAGTAATTCCTTCAAGGCGGCCCTCAACCACCAATCATTGAGATATGGTACAATAGGGATTGCCTTCAGACGCAGAGCTGCCGATAGGACCACCAAAACTTTGTAAATACCTTTGGTGCTGGGCATAAGCCAAAAGATACGCATCCGTCATGTCAAGGGTTGCCATAAAGTTCTTACTGAGAATTAGAAGAATCGATCTAATTCATCTGATCCATTTTAAAATGTGGAACCCTGCTAGTTCAAGAAGACAGATCTATCACGAGACTCCACTTGCCATTCTGCTTGGGTACTGTGAATACTCTGGAGTACAGACCCTGGTGATGTTGAGGCTGAGGAACCCATTTCACCGCTCTCTTCTCCAGAAATAAAAGTTGTGGATCCTCCATCTGGTTTAGGTAAGATCTGTCTGAAGGAATCTGGTTGAGTTCCAGTCTGTATCCCTCCTTTACTACAGACAAAACCCAACTGTCCCCCGTTGTATCGGACCAAATTTGAGAAGATTTCTGAAACCTTACCTCAACTTGGAGAATTGGTAAGCTGGCATCATAACTCCTTTTTCTTTTAGGGTTTCTTCTTGGCGGCAAAGTCAGAGGAATATGTACGTCTTTGTCTGAAGTTTCTATTCTTGTCTGGTCTCCATTGTGATCTCTTCTCTGAACTTCTGACAGAACTTGTATGGTTCCCTTTTAGCAGGGGGAGGAAAAACAGCACTTTTTTCCCTATGTAGGTCCTTTAAGATATCCTTTAATTTTGGACCAAACATGGAGTCTGTAGAAAAAGGCAAGGCACAGAAGTTATGTTTTGATGCCACTTCACCTTCCCAAGGCTTAATCCACAATGAATGCAAGTTTGCAAATGCCATACTTCTTGATGAAAGGTTAACCACATGCAAAGGGGAAGAAATCAGAGAAATCAGAGAAGAAATCAGTAGCAGACTTGATGGCAGGCATTCTCTATAAACTATTCTCTTGGGAAACCCCATCCTAAATGTCTTTAGCTGGTTTAGCCACTAAACTGCTCTAGCTACTGGCACAGATGGCACAGATGCCATTCCCACCTTGGTAGCTGCTGCTGCCACAGAGCCTTTCTATCCATAGGTCAGTGATTCCCAACCGGGGTGCCGCGGCACACTGGTGTGTCGTTCGGCACTGCACGGTGTGCCGCAGGATTTTACTGTCAATCTTATTATCTATTTAAAATTTCCCGCCCCGGCCTGCCGCACCTGTGACTCACGGCGCTGAAGGGGGGAAGGGAAGTATGTGTGCGTGCGCACACAGTGTCCCCCAGCGTCCCTCTGCAGCCCCCTGCAGCCCAGTGAGTGAGTTCCCCCGGCAGTGTAGTGACCCATGCCCCGGCAGTGTAGTGACCCGTGCCCCGGCAGTGTAGTGACCCATGCCCCAGCGGTGTAGTGACCCGTGCCCCAAAGTCCCCCTCCCCCCTGCGGCGCAATGAATGAGTGCCCTGGCGGTGCTCTGCTGGATTCCTGAAGCTGCCCTGGATTCCAGAAAAATGGCATGCTTAAGGTAGTGTACCCTTTCCAGCCCTCCCTCTTCTTAACCCTGTCCACCCCCCCTCCTGTCACCCATGTGCACCCCCCCTGTCACCCATGTCCACCTCCCCTGTCACCCATGTCCACCCCCCCATCCCACCCATGTCATCCATGTCCACTCCTGTCATCTTTGGCCACCCCTCTATCACCCCGGTCCATTCCCCTGTTACACATGTTCACCCCCCCTCGTCCACCCCTCTGACCACCCCCCAGTCTACACCTGTCACCCATGTCCACCCCCCTATTCACCTCTTTTCACTCCTGTCAACCGCTCTTTTAACCGCTTGCCCACCCTCCTGTCATCCATGTCCACCCCTCTGGCCCAGTCTCCCATGTCCACCTTGGCCACCCCCCTATCCACCCCTCTGTCATCCCTGTGTCACCCCTGTTCACCCCCCATTGTCCACCCCTCTGACCACATCCGTATCACCCATGTTCACCCCTCTGTCCCTTTGTCACCCCTGTCCACCCCCGTTACCACCTTTTCACTCCTGTCCACCCCTGTCATCCCCGATGCCCCCCTGTCACCCATGTACACTCTTCTACACCCCTCTGTCACCCATGTACACCCCTCTGCCACCCATGTACACCCCTCTATACCCCTGTCTCCCATGTACACCCCTCTGTCTCCCATGTACACTTTTCTACACCCATCTGTCTCCCATGTACACCCCTCTGTCTCCTATGTACACCCCTGTCACCCATGTACACTTCTCTACACCCCTCTGCCACCCATGTACACTCCTCTGCCACCCATGTTCACTCGTCTACATCCCTCTGCCACCCATGTACACCCCTCTGACACCCATGTACACTCTTCTACACCCATGTACACCCCTCTGTCATCCATGTACACCCCTCTACACTCCTGCCACCCATGTACACTCCTGTCCACCCCCAACACCCCTTTGTCACCAATGTACACCCCTCTATAACCCCCTTTGCCCCCTGTCACCCATGCACATTCTTCTACTCTTCTACACCCCTCTGCCACCCATATACACTCTTCTACACCCCTCTGCCACCCACGTACACTCCTCTACACCCCTCTGCCACCCATGTACACTCTCCTACACCCTTCTGCCACCCATGTACACTCTCCTACACCCCTCTGTTACCCATGTACACTCTTCTACACCCCTCTGTTACCCATGTACACTCTTCTACACCCCTCTGCCACCCATGTACACTCTTCTACACCCCTCTGCCACCCATGTACACTCTCTTACACCACTCTGTTACCCATGTAAACTCTTCTACACACCTCTGCCACCCATGTACACTCTTCTACATCCCTCTGTCACCCATGTACACTCCTACACCCCTCTGTCACCCATGTAAAAAAAGTGCAGAGACTAATAGGTTTCTTTTGCAGATTTAACGGTGAAGAATTGTGGCTGGAAGAAATTGTCATGATGGCCGGGCCAGATGGAGAAGAAAAGGGAACGACGCTGATTAGAAAAGACGTCATTTGTGAGTTGGTGTCTAAAAATGTCTGCAACGCTTTTGCCTTTTTTTTTTTTTTTGCTTGTCAACTTCGGTCGGGGTGCCCCGAGCTGAAAAAGGTTGGGAAACACTGCCATAGGTTCTCTAAGCAAAGAAGAATCTTCTGAAGGGAAAACCAATTTTTTTGCCAGCTTGACCACAGCCATATCTAGTTTGGGTGGAGATTGCCAAGAACAAGTAGCCTCCTCATCCAATCCGTATACTGACTTAATCCGTGCCTCAACATCCTTCTTAAGCCATGAGTCAATAATGGGATGGAATAGAAAGCACTTTTTCTCTGACACAGGAAAGTAGTACTTTACAGTGCAGGGACTTACTATCAGAATGTGAGACCAGGCGTGTCAGCAGGCGTGTCACCATTAAAGAAAATTTTGAAAGACAGTATACTGCGATCCGCTCCCGCTTCTCCCTGTGTATCGGCCAAGCGGTTGAGCGCAGGCAGATGTCCTAAGGCTTCCACACTGTAGAGCCTGTGCGGGCAGACGAGTCGTGGGCAGCAGTTTCTGCGCTAAAAGGCAGAAAAGGAAACCTCTGTAGCGCACTGGTGCCGAGTGTCGCCGGAGCCACACTGTCACTCCACGCACCTGACAGGATGTGCAAACCTGCAGATAGAAACAAAAAGAGGTACCTGTAACCTATGCTATAAATTCAAAGAACAGTGTATCAATACTAATGTTAAACTTATCTCATTAACAGCAGTCATACTGGTTATTTCTTCACTGCAGAAGTCTGTGGTTATTGGGAAGTATTTATGCAGTCAATTAAATTAATTTATTAATTGTTACATTTTTTTCATTAAGTGCGGTTAATTTCTTCTGCCTTGTTCGGGGAATCTAAGCTTAACCCATAATATGTTGTTGTAGGACATCCAGGAATACACTTTTCCTGCTACCTGGTCTCTAGTTGCTTTTAGAATGAGTAAAGCAGGAACCTGGTTGAAATAAACACTTTTTTTTTTCCAGAGGGTCTAGTGCAAAACATATCTATTTATTCTCTGATAAAATTGTTGTAGGGAAAGGAAGAGAGTGCTAAGGACCCCAAGAATGATTTGCTCTGGTGGGCCCAAGATACTTCAGTTCAACATGGACTCTGAGACACATACCCTGTCTACTCAATTTTAGGTCAAATCTCTAGGATTATATTGTAAAATCTTCACACTGTCTTCATTGTCATGGCTTCAGGGGTTTAGGCAGAATGCATATAACACTATTTTTATTTCTTTTCTTTTCATACTCTCTCCCGTATTCCTTCCTGCATTGCATTAGTATTCAAGAACATTTTTAAGTGTTATTTGAAGTATTGGTTTACTTACTCCTCTAGAGATATGCAGAACACTGACTTCTTTCAACAACCTACTGGCAAATACATATTAATAGGAAATATACGTTATTTATAAGCTGGGAAGCAGATTTAATTTTTTTATACTTCTGTAAATGTATAATGTCACTTCTTAGCAACTGTTTGTTATATATATATATATATATATATATATATATATTATTCAAAGCACTTGTTCTTCTGAGGAGAATAATATATATTTCTTACTGGTATTGCTATTTCATTGAAACAATTATATAATAAGGGTTTGGTGATATTCTTTCAAAATCCCAGTTTATAATGCATATGACTAAAAATAAACACTTTCTCTGTCACACACTAACAGCGCCGTAGTCCCTCACCATCTTAGAAAACAGATTCTCATTTTGAACTCAATGCATATGAGCTAATTTTAGAACCTTAGAAAAAAAATTACAGAATATTTAAACTTCAAGGATGTTCAAGCTTTTATGTTTCATAGAAAATATGCAAATATATGACACAAAACAATATAAAATATTAGCATAAATATTTGCATAAATTAGAAAAAAACACACAAATATTTGTCATTACGAATTTATATCACTATACTCTAAATACTGGCGAAATCGCTAAGTGCCGTAATTTGCGGTAAAAATTTGAATTTCGAATATTCGCGCTCAACACTGATGGGGAAATGATTACAGATCTTATTGACCTGTGAGACTAGGCTTTTGGACAAAAAGCTTGGCCCTTACAAGAGAGTTATCAATTAAAACAGTAAAAATGATTATGAAACTTCTATGAAGTAAAAATCCAATACAAAGTATGGCAACAAATGTTTACTGCTTTCAGTCAGCTGTGTATAAAATCTAATGCAAGAGTAAACAAAATGGGATGATTATAAAAGGAAAACATATGGGTAGACCAAGGAAGATATCAAAGCAACAGGATAGAAAAGGCAACCTTCTTAAAAAAAAAATAGAAAATGTACAACAAAAGAAATAGGTTGAAACAGGAGTCAATATTTAACTGGAGACAAAACGATAAGACATTGCTAGATGAAATAGGATTTTTACATGGAAAAGCCAAACAGAATGCAAGTCTAACACCTGAAAGTGATATTTAGTGACAAATCCCCAGCCTGGGTTGGCCAAGGCGATGATGCTATAACTTTTGCCTGATGTTGTATGGAAATATATAAACATAAGCTCTCATGGCAAAAATCGCTGTCTGTGATAATGGTGAAACCTTCTTTCCTCTATATGTAGAGGATGTCTCATAGTCATGGCTACAGACAGAGGTGTAACAATAGAGGGTGCAGTTGAATCCAGGTCCAGGATGCTGAGGGGGGTCTATTAGGGGTCTATCTCTTCCCCTATGAGGAGACCAGTACAGGGGACCCTGTTACAGATTTTGCATTGCAGCCCCACATCTTTAAGTACGGTAACACCTCTGGCTATAGACCTATGTATAAAAAGATCTCTGTTCTGTCCAATCTCAGTCTGACTTGGAACTGTAGACCACTCATTGGGTATTTGATTTTTTTAAATAAAGATTCAAGTTCAGGGTCCTGTAAATATGAAAAAAACACCACATACTTACTGTGCTATACTTCCTTGTGTCTGTGTCAGCAGAAGGACCTGCCACCCAATTGGTGACTGAGGTGGGACATGAACCAGCTGTAGAATAGACCCATGTTTTCTTTTATGTTTCCATTTTGTAGGCTTCATCAGCTCATTGGTTAAAAATTATGTGAGCTCTTCCCATTGTAGTAGACCAATGTACCTTAACAAGTGGTTCAATAGCCAAATGTATTGTAGTTCTCAGACAAACTCTCTCTTTCTTCACTGCAGTTGGCAAACTGGGGCAAGCATCATTTAACTCATGTATTGAATATGAATAATTGACTTTTTACCAATTAGTATCTAGTGTGGCACAACACCACCTGTCATATTTGAAAGTGTTGTTTTTTTATTGGGTTTCCTCAAAGCCAGCACAGTTGCAAATACCTATATTTGCCAGTACGCATTGTGGGGTATGGGAAGTGAGAAGTCAATTGCTGTCTGTGCTCATTTTTGCTATTGAATTTTTTTACTGTATGAAACTAAAAAGTGGGCAGTTAATATTGCACAAAGGTATCCAGTCAATGTCAATACAAAACCACATGGGAACCTTTAATCCCTTGCAGTTAAAGACAGATTGGACCTCAATTATGCTATTGTCTATGGTAAATGCCTTTAGGCTGAAGAAAGATTGCATTACTGAAAGTGGGAAAACGTTCCTCTTTAACTACCTTTGGCTTAACATGGAAAAAGGTAGGGTCACATGACTTGCTTAGCACCTAGAATTCTCTGTAGTCATAGTTCAGTAGTACATACTAATCATGTATGGCAGATAAGCATGGCTAATGCTCTTACTTTATATCCTGCAGAACACTCTATATACCACAGATCTCAGCTGTGCCCCTGTCAGGGTCCCCTCTTATTTGTGTTTTGTTTAATAATTTGCACACATGTTTTGTTGTATGACAAACAAAAAACATATTTTTTTTGTTACTTCCATTATTTTCACAGTCAAAAAATAGGTAATTTGATCATGACAAACAATACAAATAATAGTACTCCTCATATGTGACCTCAATCCAGAGTGGAACCAGACTTTATGGTTTAGGAGACATATTTCATACTTAAGTGCCTCCATGATCATTCTTACACATCCATCAGAAGTGGTAGCAGTGGGTGGAAAATCAGAAATCCTGACAAGTTAATCTATAATATATGTGGCACCTGTGAATTAACATCAAAGCGATTAATACAATATACAGTAGGCGGAACAGAGTGTCAAAGCACACTATCACTTACTCAAGATGAAGGGCACTTTACTGATATTCCCCCTGGAACACTTAAAATGTCCTGGAGTGACCTTCAGCATGAATTGCTATCCCTTCTCTACAAGTAAAAGAATAATATAATTTTTTTAAACTCTCAGATGAAGACTATTGTTTTCTAGATCTCTATGAAATTCAAAGATTATGGAAGAAATAATTAGGAAGTTAGGAGATGTCGCAAATACACAGCATAAGAAGAATTGGCAGCTTCTCCTAAAAGTGTTAACATACCTGTGCAGTGAAATGTACAGCCTTTTAACTATATAATTTACATGGTAAAACTATTCTTTTATAGATGCTGTTATGAGATTTGTTTGGTGATAGTTGCCAGGTAAACTAACAAGAGGGAGATAGTAAGCTGATAGATAGTAAGCTGAAACGAAACATGCCTCCTAGATTTTTTTGACTGTCTGAAGCCAAATACTGATGCTTATACTTTTTAGTAGCTGTTTCTGTTGCATAATTGTAATTTGTTTTTCATTTTTTTATATATTATTATGGGGTCAGCCCAGTGAGTTTCTTTAGAATACTCTATTGATTTCTATGGGAGAATTTTCTAAGCATGCTCTGTGACTTATGAAGGGAGAGGGAAACTGAGATGTGACCATTTATGTTACATTCAACTACAAATACTATATGCTTGATTAAACGCAGAATATACATGCAACTTGGCCTAATATGCCTATTCCACATTTACACTTAATGCTTTGGATATGTATTTATCACAGCACTGCATTAGTGGCATTATCAGGGCTGGGGGGGACTTATCAGACCACCTACAGCATAATCTCTGAGGTTCAATATGTCAAAATGCCCACCGGAGGTCCCACTCACCTGCCTTCCTGCGGCTCCGATGATCTCCTCCTAAAAACAAAATTTTTTTATTTAAAATTTTTTTTTTTTTTTACAAGTAGTACAGTAAGATTAAATGTTTACACGGCATCATTTTAAACGTATTGACCCACAAAATAAACACAACATGTCAGTTTTACTGTAAAGTGCACTGCATAAAAACTAAAAGTTGCAAAATTGCGGTTTTCTTTTCAATTTTCCTACAAAATAATATTTTTTGGGGGCTGTGACATTTTAGGGTAAAATGAAAGATGTCATTAAAAAGTACAATTTGTTGTGCAATAAATAAGCTTTCATATGGGTCTTTGGATGGAAAAAAAAGTTATGTTTATATGTTTTGCTTACATTTAGTGGATTGATCACATTGTAATCTGCTTGTGCAATGTGAGATAACAAAAAAACTGCAATTATGGCATTGGGTATTTTTATTTATTTTTTGGTTCATGGCGTTAACCTTGTAGATGTCACTTCTGAGGATAGGGATCAGTGCCCAATAGAAGGCAAGCGAGTGTTCAGCTCAAATCTTCTTCCAACTTCCCTTGCGCACAGACAGACTGGCAGTGCAACCAGCCAGTAGACAGCAGGCAGAAACAAAGAATGTCCAGCAGCAGCGGAAAGGTTGTGGGTACTTCTTTATTAAAATACACAAGCAGATACAGGTGATGACCAGTTTTAGGCCTCAAGGGCCCTTAATCATGGAATCAATGATGCCATATACAATTGTGTTGGTGAAAAAAAATTGGGCTCTCAGAATATTACAATGCACAATTTTTTTTTCAAACTACAGTATTTATTGGCGTATAACACGCACTTTTAAAACTTAAATTTAAGGCAAAAAGCCTGCCTGCATGTTATATGCCGATAAATCTTCAGGTCACTGATTTAAAGCAGCTGCAGCAGCTTGTGAAGTATTAGCAGCACGGCCGCAGCCACTTTAAATGAGTGACCAGCGGCGTCTCCTCCCCGCTCTGCTTTAAATTTTTCTAACCTCCCTAATCATTCCCCCTTTTCCCTGCTTTTTTAAAATTTTTTATATTCCTTACCTGGCTGCGCTTCGGCAGGCCAGGTCAGATGGGCGGTCTTGTGGTCAGTGAAGTAGATGAATGACGTCCTCTGCCGGCTTCTCTGCGTGGCATCAGTGACGTCCCTTTTCATTTCCTGTAGTCGCCGCATTCTGAACTCTGACTCGAGGCAGTTGCAGGAAATGAAAAGTGACGTTCCTGATGCCGCGCAGAGAAGCTGGCAGAGGACGTCATTCATCTGCCGAAGCGCAGCCAGGTAAGGAAAATAAAAAAAACTATGAAAAGCAGGGAAAAAGGGGAATGATGAGGGAGGGGAAGAATAGCATAGGAGGAACATGATGGGGGATGATGAGACAGGGTGGGGGGGATGATGAGACAGGGTGGGGGGATGATGAGACAGGGGGAAATGATGAGGGGAGGAATGATGGGGGGCATGATGAGACAGGGGGAAATTATGGTGGGGGGAGGTACTAAAGGCTTAATGTCTGTATGGCTAGTGGTGGTCTATGACAGGGGGAAATGATGAGACATGGAGGGGATGATGAGACATGGGGGGTGGCAATGAGAGGGGTAAATGTGTTACAGGGACTGATAAAAGGGAAGGAATGATTTGGCACTGGAGGGGACGGGACCAAACTGAGGTGCAGAAGAAAACGAAGTTGGGGGGATGATGTGGCATTTAGTCCAAGTCATTTATTTTACATTTTATTTTTTTAACTTAAATTTCCCTGTTAAAATGGGGGTGCGTGTTATACGCCAGTGCGTGTTATATGCCAATAAATACGGTATATTTATAGTGTATATGTAATAAAATATTATAAAAAGTATATAAATTAGGTGTGCCCATAATTGTACTGACCTGAAAAATAACATTATTTTGTCATTTGTGTCACACAGAGAATAATGCCATAAGCAAAATTAAAACAAATTGCCAAAATGACAATTTTTTTGTTAATACTGCCTTCATAAATATGAAAAAAAAAGTGATCATATGTACCTCAAACTACAAACTTCATCATCTCATCCTGCAAAAAAAAAAAACAAGCCTTCATACATCAGTGTAGAAAATAAATGAAAAAAGTTACAACTCTGAGAATATGGGATTTACAAAAATAGTTTATATGGTATAATAAACCAGAAAAAAGTGCATACATTTGGAATTCCAATTTAAATAAAAAAACAGCCTACTGTTTTACAGAAAAATTGGATTAAAATGGAAGATCTGCAACAAAAAAAAAAATTTTTTTTTAATTCTGCCAACACTTTGCTTAAAGGGGTTCTCCGGTGCTTAGACATCTTATCCCCTATCCAAAGGATAGGGGATAAGATGCCTGCCCGTGGGAGTTATGCCGCTGGGGACCCCCGTGATCTTGCACGCGGCACCCTGTTTGTAATCAGTCCCCAGAGCGGGTTCGCTACGGGACTGATTACCGGCGACCACAGGACTGGCAGCGTGTGATGTCACGCCTCCACCCCGTGTGACCTCCCGCTCCGCCCCTCAATGCAAGTCTATGTGAGGGGGCGTGACAGCTATCACGCCCACTCCCGTAGGCTTGCATTGAGAGGCGGAGCGTGATGTCACACGGGGCGGAGGCGCGATGTCACACGCCATCAGCCCTGTGGTTGCCGGTAATCAGACTCAGAGCGAACACGCTCCGGGGACTGATTACAAACGGGGTGCCGCGTGCAAGATCACAGGGGTCCCCAGCAGCAGGACTCCCGTGATCAGGCATCTGAGCCCCTATCCTTTGGATAGGGGATAAGATGTCTAAGCACAGGAGTACCCCTTTAAATTTCTGTGAAACACCTAAAGGGTAAATACAATTCTTAAATGACATTCTAAATACATTGAGGGGTGCAGTTTCTAAAATGGGGTGTTTTATGGGGGTGTCTAAAGTAAAAGCCTCTTTAACCAATTCAGAATTGAACTGGTTCCTAAAAATGTAAAAGGATGTTTAACAAATGATGCCAGCATAAAGTAGACATATTGTAGATGTGAATTAATACTTCATTTATGTGGGATTACTATTTATTGTACAAGCAAAAGATTTCAAATCTAGAAAGCTTTTTCACACTTTTTTCACATTGTAAAATACGCTGAATATATCAACCAAATTTCCCCTTTAATATAAAGTACAATATGTCACATAAAAAAAAAAAATCTTGGAATCACTTGGATAAGTAAAATGAATTTCAAACAGAGACACGTGTCAGGGTTAAAAAATAGAGCTTGGTTATAAAGGTCAAAACAGGCCATGTCCTTAAGGAGTTAAACATGTTGCAGAATGTCTAATTTTACTGCAGACTACTGCACAATCAGTTATGTAGTTGCTCATTCTCCCTAAATGTACCAATAAAATGATCTAGGCTGTAGGGACTTCTCTGGGACTTGCATCAATCAGGGGGCTAGAGCTCAGAGACAAGATCCAGCCAAGCCCCCTGAGACAGCAAAGTCTAACTGAAAATGAAAGAACTACACAACTTTATGTCAGGTGTGAAATGCAAAAGAACATGCTAAAGCCAGTACAATTTGTGATGCACTATTAACCCCTTAAGGACTGGGTTTTTTTCCGTTTTTGCATTTTCGTTTTTTTTGCTCCTTGCCTTTAAAAAATCATAACTCTTTCAATTTTGCACCAAAAAAATCCATATGATTGCTTATTTTTTGCGCCACCAATTCTACTTTGTAATGACGTCAGTCATGTTGCTCCAAAAAATCTACAGTGAAACGGAAAAAAAAATCATTGTGAGACAAAATGGAAAAAAACAAAACGCCGTTTTGTTATTTTTGGGGGCTTCCATTTCTACGTAGTAAATTTTTCGGTAAAATTGACACCTTGTCTTTATTCTGTAGGTCCATATGATTAAAATGATACCCTACTTATATAGGTTTGATTTTGTCGGACTTCTGGAAAAAATCATAACTACCGTATATACTCGAGTATAAGCCGAGTTTTTCAGCACGATTTTTCGTGCTGAAAACACCCCCCTCGGCTTATACTCGAGTGAACTCCCCCACCCGCAGTGGTCTTCAACCTGCGGACCTCCAGAGGTTTCAAAACTACAACTCCCAGCAAGCCCGGCCAGCCATCGGCTGTCCGGGCTTGCTGGGAGTTGTAGTTTTGAAACCTCCGGAGGTCCGCAGGTTGAAGACCACTGCGGCCTTCGACATCATCCAGCCCCCTCTCACCCCCCTTTAGTTCTGAGTACTCACCTCCGCTCGGCGCTGGTCCGGTCCTGCAGGGCTGTCCGGAGAGGAGGTGGTCCGGTGGGATAGTGGTTCCGGGCTGCTATCTTCACCGGGGAGGCCTCTTCTAAACGCTTTGGGCCCGGCCTCAGAATAGTCACGTTGCCTTGACAACGACGCAGAGGTGCGTTCATTGCCAACGTACTTCTGCGTCGTTGTCAAGGCAACGCCTCTATTCCGGGTCGGAAGCGCGGAGAAGAGGCGCCCCCGGTGAAGATAGCAGCCCGGACCACCTCCTCACCAGACAGCCCTGCAGGACCGGACCAGCGCCGAGCGGAGGTGAGTACTCAGAACTAAAGGGGGGTGAGAGGGGGCTGGATGATGTCGAAGGCCGCAGTGGTCTTCAACCTGCGGACCTCCGGAGGTTTCAAAACTACAACTCCCAGCAAGCCCGGACAGCCGATGGTTGCCCGGGCTTGCTGGGAGTTGTAGTTTTGAAACCTCTGGAGGTCCGCAGGTTGAAGACCACTGAGGGCGAATGATGACAAGGGGATGATGAAGGGGGGATGTGTGGGATGATAAGGGGATGATGAAGGGGGGATGTGCGGGATGATAAGGGGATGATGAAGGGGGGATGTGTGGGATGATAAGGGGATGATGAAGGGGGGATGTGTGGGATGATAAGGGGATGATGAAGGGGGGATGTGTGGGATGATAAGGGGATGATGAAGGGGGGATGTGTGGGATGATAAGGGGATGATGAAGGGGGGATGTGTGGGATGATAAGGGGATGATGAAGGGGGGATGTGTGGGATGATAAGGGGATGATGAAGGGGGGATGTGTGGGATGATGACAAGGGGATGATGATGAGGATGTTAATGACGGGTCTGGATGATGACAGGGGGGGATGATGTATTTCCCACCCTAGGCTTATACTCGAGTCAATAACTTTTCCTGGGATTTTGGGTTGAAATTAGGGGTCTCGGCTTATACTCGGGTCGGCTTATACTCGAGTATATACGGTACATGCAGGAAAATTAATACGTTTAAAATTGTAATTTCTGACCCCTATAACTTTTTTATTTTTCCGCGTATGGGGCGGTATGAGGGCTCATTTTTTGCACCGTGATCTGAAGTTTTTAACAGTACCATTTTTGCATTGATTGGACTTATTGATCATTTTTTCATGATATAAAAAGTGACCAAAAATGCACTATTTTGGTGGAATTTTTTTGCGCGTACGCCATTGACCGTGCGGTTTAATTAACGATATATTTTTATAACTCGGACATTTCCGCACATGGTGATACCATATATGTTTATTTTTATTTTTATTTACACTGTGTTTTTTTTTATGGGAAAAGGGGGGTTATTCAAACTTTTAATAGGGGAGGGGTTAAATGATATTCATTCACATTTTTTTTTCCACTTTCTTTTTGCAGTGTTATAGCTCCCATAGGGACCTATAACACTGCACACACTGATCTTTTACACTGATCACTGGTTTCTCATAAGAAACCAGTTGTCGATGATTCTGCCGCTTGACTGCTCATGCCTGGATCTCAGGCACTGAGCAGTCATTCGGCGATCGGACAGTGAGGAGGCAGGTAGGGGCCCTCCCGCTGTCCTGTAAGCTGTTCGGGATGCCGCGATTTCGCCGCGGCTATCCCGAACAGCCCACTGAGCTAATCGGCATACTTTCACTTTAGACGCGGCGATCAACTTTGAACGCCGTGTCTAAAGGGTTAATAGTGTGCGGCACCGCGATCAATGCCGTGCGCTATTAGCCACGGGTCCCGGCCGTTGTTAGAGGCTGGGCCCGACCGGCTATAACGTTATAGACATTATAGATCGGGTGCGGACACATGACGTTCCAGTACGTCATGTGTCCTTAAGGGTTTAAAGGGGTACTCTGGTGGAAAACACATTTTTTTTTAATCAAATGGCGCCAGAAAGTTAAACAGATTTGTAAATTACTTCTATTTAAAAATCTTAATCCTTCCAGGACTTATTAGCTGCTTTATGCTCCAGAGGAAGTTGTATTTCTTTCTGGAATTCTTTTCAGTATGACCACAGTGCTCTCTGCTGACACCTCTGTCCATGTCAGGAACTGTTCAGAGTACAAGCAAATCCCCATAGCAAACCTCTCCTGCTCTGGACAGTTCCACGACAGAGGGGTCAGCAGAGAGCACTGTGGTCAGACAGAAAATAAATTAAAATAGAAAAGAACTTCCTCTGTAGCATACAACAGCTGATAAGTACTGGAAGGATTAATATTTTTAATAGAAGTAATTAAAGATGAACGAAATTACAGTAATTCGATTCGTCACAAATTTCTCGGCTCGGCAGTTGCTGACTCCCGCCTGCATAAATTAGTTCAGCTTTCAGGTGCTCCAGTGGGCTGGAAAAGGTGGATACAGTCCTAGGAGAGAGTCTCCAGCCCACCGGAGCACCTGAAAGCTGAACTAATTTATGCAGGCTGGAGTCAGCAACTTTCGAGCCGAGAAGTTTGTGACGAATCAAATTACTGTAACTTCGCTCATCTCTAGAAGTAATTTACAAAGCTGTTTAACTTTCTGGCACCAGTTGATGTATAATTTTTTTTTCCACCAGAGTACCCCATTAAGTAAGCTATAACTTTCTAAAGAAAATAGTCTTATTTAAATACAATTTTCTGAAACTGGAATACCACTTTTACCCCAGATCATTTTTGCAAAATGCTGAAAAAGTCCACAGCAATTCATTTTGCAAATAAAGTGTCCACATAGGAAACTAATGAATGTCAAATGAATGCTACTTTAGAAAACATCTACAGCATATCACAGTAACACCCTAATCCTATTGACAAATTAAGTCCTTGTACGATGCTTGAATGGAATCATATCTCAGTATTTTTTCCTATACTGAAGAGCCTCTCAATAAGTACAAAGTACAACTATGTATAAAAGCAAGAGGGCAGAGCTCTGAACATACTGTATGCTCGTAATTGTCTTTACTGATAATTTTTTAAATTGCAGTAAACAAAGCCATCAAAGGAAGCTATTCACACAACGGTGCAGTGTCTAAAAAGGGTTAAAATACACATTTTGTTAAGTAGCAAAAATAATTTTTTTAAATCACTTTGTAAATACATATAAGATTAGACATTTTGCCAGCAGGGTAATTTCTTCAGTACATGCCCCTAGGTACAAATATTAAATTAAGTGAGATGTTATTTTTGTCTTAAAGGGAACCTGTGGTCAACCCCCCCAAAAATAAGATTGCATTATCATTAAATAGCATAGGGTGACCTGATCACACACCTTTTTTATAGTTTCTTTATAAGAACTTTCTTTCCCCAGATATGTGGGTTTATAGTTTGTCTGACAATTCAGGGAATCAGTCAGATGGGCATAAACTTATTTTTAATAATGGGAGTGAATATGAAGTGATGGACGGGATTGTACAGTTATTCCAGTTATTCCTGCCCATCACCTAGTATCCACTCCCATTTTTAAAATTAAGTTCACACCTATCTGACTGATTCCCTGAATGGTCAGAAAAACTACAAACCCACATCTCTCAGAAATGAAAGGGTGTTTCCAGAAACCGTAAAACGGTGTGTGATAAGGTACCCTAAGCTATTTAATAATACTTTTTTTTTTGGGGGGGGGGGGGGGGGGGATTGGCCACAGGTCCACTTTAATCCCTTAAGGAAACATCCCATTTTGGCCTTAAAGGGGCACTCCGGAGGAAAACAAATGTTTATAAATCAACTGATGCCAGAAAGTTAAACAGATTTGTAAATTATTTCTAGTACTCCTCAAACTACACTACACTATACTACAGAGGAAATTGGGAAGTTCTTTTCAGTCTGACAACAATGCTCTCTGCTGACACCTCTGTCCATCTCAGGAACTGTCCTGATAGACACCCTCTCCTGCTCTGAACAGTACCTGGCACGGACAGAGGTGTCAGCAGAGAGCATTGTAATCAGACTGGAAAGAACTACACAACTTCCTTTGTAGAATGCAGTAGCTAATAAGTACACACACAAGTTTTATATCATGGATAAAATTGTAAAATAATCATAGCATCCTTTATTACATACACCATATATTGGCAAACAAGATGCCAATTTGACAACTTAAAGGGGAATTTCGTTACTGAAGTTCTAATCCCCTATCTGCAGGATAGGGGATAAGCGTCTGATCACAGGGGGGTCCAACTACTGGGAAATCTTCTGCCCGGTGCCCCAGCTCTCAAAGGTGGTCAACATGCCCCCTCCATGTATCTCTACGGGAGAACTCTGTATCTCCAGCTGTCCCTTAGAGATGCATGGAGGGGGTGTGATGACCACTGCTTCATACAGTGGTCAACACAGCTCCGTTCATTAAGTGGTGGTTGCTCTGTACATGAGAGCCGGGGTGCAGGCACCTGTCCCCTATATTATCCCTTTAACCCCTTAACAACCACGGACGTAAATGTGCGTCCTGGTTTGGTGGGACTTCCCGCACCAGGACGTACATTTACGTCCTGTGTATGACCGCGAGCATCAGAACGGTGATCATGCGGTTGTCTGCCATTAACCCCTCAGATGCCGTGACCTCAGATTCTGTGATCAATACAGATCATGGCATCTGCGGCAGTGTGGTACTTTGAATGGATGATCGAATCGCCTGCAGCGCTGCCGTGGTGATCCGATCATCAAGCATGGCGGCCGGAGGTCCCCTCACCTGGCTCCGGCCATCTCTCGGGGGCTCTGCTACTGATCAGTGCTGTGTCCTATACATAGCACTGAACAGTATTAGCAATCAAAGGATTGCTATAGATAGTCCCTTATGGGGACATAAAAAGAGTAAAATAAAAGTTGAAAAATGTAAAAATAAAAAGTAAAAAAAATGAAAAAAATCCCCTCCCCCAATAAAAATGAAAATTGTCCGTTTTCCCATTTTACCCCCAAAAAGCGTAAATTTTTTATAAACATATTTGGTATCGCTGTGTGCGTAAATGTCCGTACTATCAAAATACAATGTTAATTATCCCATACGGTGAATGGCCTAAACGTAACAAATTTAAAAAGTCCAAAAATGCAGCTTTTTTTGTCACATTTTATAAAAAATTTTTTTTTTTTAAATGATCTAAAAGTTTTAGATATGCAAATGTTGTATCGATAAAAAGTACAGATGACAGTGCAAAAATGAGCTCTCATACCCCCCTATATATGGAAAAATTTAAAAGTTATAGGTGGTCAAAATAGGGCGATTTTAGATTACTGATTTTGTACAAAAAGTTTTAGATTTTTTTTAAGTGGTAGAAAAATATAAATATATCTAGCCATGGGTATCAATTTATTCGTATTATAAAGAACACATGTCATTTTTACCGTAAAGTGTATAGTGTGAAAACAAAACCCTCCAAAATGCACAAAATTTTATTTTTCATTTAAATTTCCTCCTCTTTTGCGGTTCGCCGTACATTTTATGGTAAAATGAGAGATTTCATTACAAAGTCACTTGGTCACGCAAAAAACAAGCCCTTATATGGGTCTCTAGATGGAAATATAAAGGAGTTATGGATTTTAGAAGGCGAGGAGGAGAAAACGAAAACGCAAAAATAAAATTGGCCTGGTCCTTAAGGTCAAAATGGGCTTGGTCCTTCAGGGGTTAAATGGGATCTTGTGCCTCATTTAAAGTGCTTGCTATGAACTTTATCTCATCCTTTGTTCAATTAATGTTTGTAGCAAAACATTTGCCTTTTCCACATTCATAAAGATTAATAATTGTTGTAGGCAATAATAAATAGTTTATTTACAATTACAGGCTTCACATAAGAGCTTATTAACAATATGCTTACATAAAATTCCAAAAACTTTCATTCTGTCCAAACCTTTTTTCATGGATATTGCCCGATTCATTTTTACAGCATCTTCAGATTATGTAGTTATTCAAAGATATCCTGGATTTTAAATTGAACTCTTACTTTTAATTTATGGGTCTGTATTACTAATGAAATCCCCAAATACTAGGTCAATGCATAAACCAGATAACAATTTATGTTTCCTTATTACCAGTCCGGGAGAGAAGATAGGAAAATAATGCATTTATTCCGAAGTGAAGTGAATCATCCAAAGATCCAGAAATGTACTTTAAAAATATGGCTGCAGTATGTAGATAGCAATTGGAAAATGTCATTACTATGTGCTGTCCGATGCAGAATCGTATTTTTAATGTGAGTTGGGCACTGATAACTAACATTTCTTTTGTAACAAATGCTCATGAAGAATGCGAGCATCCAGGCTATTTAACTCCAGTTTAATCATCATTTATGACTAGCCAATGCCTCTTTCGACAAATTTAAGTGTATTATATCCAGTAATAGCCGTTATATTTTACATCATAGATGACTTTGCTTGCTCTACATGCATTTTACTTTCTCATCAAGAGATTTACACATTCATCAGTACATAATTCGTCTAGACAACCATTATTCCATTTACGATAGGCAACAAAAATCCCCTGTACATTCATGCGCAGATGGTATCCCTTAGAAGCTACGAGCCCATTTGAACATGCCACAAATTCTTATCATAGGTTTGTAGAGGAATAGTGAAGGCTCCATGTACTTCTCTTGGTGTCTTATTTTGCCTTTGTGCCATATGGAGTCATAATATGACTCTGTGCCTTATTATTCTTCCAAGTTTTCCATGGTACAATGTACTAAATGATGTGCAGATTTTTGTAGGACTACCATTCCAATGAAATGAAATAGAATGCTTATCTGTGTTACTCAGTTATGCTAGGTTCACATTGCCGTCAGACTCAATTCCAATTCCGCAATTCCGTCAGTACAACGGAAACTTAGCAGGAAAAAATATTAGTGCATGCATATTTTTTCTTTTCTGCTAAACTCTGTTAAACTACCGGATCCCTGACGGACCCCATTCAAGTGAATGAGTCCGTCGGGACCCAGCAGTTTCCGTTGTGCTTCATCCTGTTTCAGGAGTGTCGAATGGACTCTGAATGAGACGAATGTGAAAGGCAGTGTGAACTTAGCCTAATAGTATAATAATGTTGTTTTAGTATTTGACACTACAAGCTTTGTATGTCTGGATTTAGTGATTCTGTCCAATTCTTTTTTGTTATGTAAAATAAAGATGATTGATCTACATATATTTTCAGGTCTCTACAGAAATGTTTCATGATATTTAGTCTGTGCTTTGGCTGAGACATTTAAGGACATTTACAGACCTGTGGCACAAGGTAACCTAGGACTTAATGATAAGAGGCATCTTCTTATAAGTCATTAACTTATAAGTATTTTTGTATAATACTGTATGTTTAAATAGGTATATTTTAATCTACTATGGTTTTAAGATCACATGATTATCTGTGAAGTCTATGCCTAAAGTGTATTTACCGGCAGTGACACAAGCAGCAGGTGCAGTCTGACGAAGCCAGCGCATGCGGGTGAAAAAGCTGTCAGACAGATCTTAGCGTTTGCAGCGTCCTTCACTCCCGTTCCTGCATTGCTAGCTGCTAATGTTTCCCCTGCTTCCCCAAAGAATAAAGAAGAATTTGTTCACACCTGAAGATGTGGTGAGTGCTTCCTTATACCTGTAGCTAATGTCTTTGCGCCAGACACCACAGGACAGCTATAGAGGTCTTGCGAAGTCTGTGCCTCAATAAATCAGAGCTTTTATTGAGGGCAGAAGAGGCATATGCCAGATATGGACCAGGCCTAAAGATCTTTACAAACTACTGGCAGTTGAAAAGATAGGTATAGTAAAAATAAAATATTTTGCGATGGATTTTTTTTTTTTTACTTGTTGCTTTTCTATGAAATGGCGTAGTATTCTTGTGCTATTTCATATGGCTTATAAAGGTTATCCCCAACATATACCACCCAGAGGCCAAACTGACACTGTTCGGTAATGGGGGTTATAGATAAAATTTACCAGCACATGGGGTATATGGACACTACCGAAACAATGTGAAAATTGTCCTTAGTTCCATTTTAGTAAATTACAAAAGGGTTCATTTAATCTTTCACCTCCTCTTATATGTCAGATATTCCTTTTATATGAAATATTCAATTCTTTATTGAAGGTTACTCGTAGCAATCATTAAACCTTAACTTTTCTATTGCTAAAATTACTGTTCTCTATTAAAAGACATTTAAAAGACATTTGTAATACTAGATTAATATCTCTATTTAATTTGTAACCAGACTTTACAGTATTTCATGCAGTTCACCTTTTGACCAATCTCATGTGTCCTCAAGGTGAGAACTGTTATACAGGGTGATTCAAAAAGGATACTGCATAATAATAGCCTCGGTATTAATGACCGAGGGAACATTACACAAATTTATTAATATGAATAGACTTACTATCTGTCCAAATTTTATCTATACACTACAAATGTTTAAAGGAATTTCCATTGATGTCTAGGTGGTAGTCCAGTCCTTCAGACACGTGCCATCATATACTTGGATATGGTTTTCACAGTTTCTGTAATGTGTGGTCTCAGGTCATTCAGATTTTATGTGTCGGGGGAGCAGATACACTGAATCCTTGATGTAGCCCCACAGAGAGGTGCACCATCCTGCTGATAAGTCATTCCTTTAAAGGGGTACTCCACTGCTCAGCGTTTGGAACAAACTGTTCCAAACGCGGCAGCCGGTGCCGGGAGCTCGTGACATCATAGCCCCGCCCCCACAATGCAAGTCTATAGACTTGCATTGAGGGGGTGGGGCTTTGTCATCACGAGCTCCCAGTGCCAGCTCCATCGTTCGGAACAGTTTGTTCCAAATGCTGAGCAGTGGAGTACCCCTTTAACATGTCCTGATAGTAGTGGCCAGACAATATCCTCGGAATAAAAGAGAGGACTGTAAACATTTTGCCTGCGGATTGCATATAACATGTTTATTTTAGGTGTTTGGGTACGTGTCAGCCGTCTCCTCCCATTATCTCTGCTCTTGCTGCTTCTCAGGAGGTTAATGCTCTGAGATGGGTATACCCACAGAGCATTAACTGCCTTCACGCTATGATGTATATATGTCATATAGCAGGAAGGGGTTAAATGAGCATTGATCTGCTAGATTGGTACTTGTTTTCGGCATAGGTCTGCCCATCTATTATGACCCTTATTTTACACAGATTTGATTATGGTGCTGTAGAAACAAGCCAGCTATAATATGCAATAGATTTTTGCATTTTGTGGTATCTTACTTGTGCAGTGGCTAATCTCTAAAGAGAATGATACTACTCAAAAACTGCCACTACAAGCAGACACAGACTGAACTGAGAGTTGCTTGCGCGCATGCACAGTGTACTCACAGACATAGTAGCCGCTTGACCTAACTAAGGGTGCGACCATGATGTCTGAATACACTGCTTATGCACGCAGATCAGTCTGTGTCTGCTTGTAGCGGCTTATGGCTGCCATGATCAGGCCAACCAGGACACATGAGCAAATTAGGAGGCTGACTCTAGGAGCGCATCCGCATCAGCAAATACGCTGTAGATGCGCTATGTGTGACCTTCCCCTTAGAGTACCTAATTATATTATCTTTTTATTTTGTAGTCATGTAACTCAATAAAACAAGAACCATAAATGCTTCAGGATTGTTGAATTCCGGTGTCCTGCTATTACATGATGCCAATTCACATTTACATAATCTGTAATACAAGTACAAAGATTAAATATTCCAACAGTTAACACACGTTAATGTGCCTTGTTTGCAATTTGCTGGGTTTTCTGTCTAGAGGAATTAAACATCCACAACCAAATGCAAACCAGCTAAAAAGATGTAATCATGTAAATTTAAAATGATGTCTTAGTAGAGTAATCCCTGTTTTGAGGTCACTTGCAGTGTAACAACAAGTAGGTGACAAAAGTAATTGTTACAGGTTAAATAGTACAAATTAAAGAGGTTACATATGGATCTAAAAAAAGTACTCTACAAGGAATGGAAGCTTGATTCTGGTACCATTTACTGCTCTCCGATGCACCGTCCTCCTCTGACAATTGTGCCTCATCCTCTCTGCACCTTCTTACTGCACACCCTATTAAAACTACATTTCCCAACAGTTTTCCCTGCCTAGAGGAGTAGAAAGGGGTCATGGATTACCGTTATGTCAGAAGGGGTGTGGCTTGATGAGCTTTGATAGAAAGGGGTTGTGGTTTGTTGGTATTACATCAGAAAAGGGTTTAAAAAATAGAAAAAGAAAAAAAAAACATCTCACCGCCCTGTAGATGTCTTTAAGGAGAACCTCAGAAGTCCCATAGGAAGCATGGAAAAAAAAAAAAAGCCGCATACTTGGTGTGAATGAATTCAAAAGAAAATTACAAATTCCAGCTCCCAAAAATGGTGTGAAAAATTAAAAGTCCAAAATTTATTTCATATGATTAAAATATAGAAAAAATGAAAACCAATAGGTGGAAGTTTAAAAGCAAAGCAGAAACGCATTTCGAACCATAGGGTTCATTGTGTGCCACCAGCATCCTTATATACTACTGATCCACAGTGAAATGAGCTCTCACAGGTTTGGAAAAGGGGAGGAGGAACGCCCTCTGGCAACTGAAGCTCCAAGAGTATTATATGACGTAATTTTCAGGTGAGTAAAAAGCCTGTAGCTTAAATCTGAAAACAAAAACAAACTAAAGGTGTGTAATATACGTGCATGTTCTTTTAGTTACAAGTGTTTTCAAAATATTTAGTATAACATGACATGCCTATGAAAACATGATATTAACGCACTGTTAGATGAACAATGTGAACAAGCACCTATAGATATATATGTAAAGAAACCAAGATTGCAAAAAATGTGAACACAAGTATTAATATCCTATATAAACAATTTGATGTCAATCATTAACATGTCCCAATTCATGCATTTCATATTTGATGCACAAACTTTAGTTTGTAAACAGTTTTACATTTTGCTGGGTGCACACAACAAAACGAAAGCTTTATGAAGATAAGATGAATTGTAAGACAAACATGCAGGAATGAATATCAAGACATAAAATTTATTCATAGTTAAACGCATACGTATGGAATGAAAGCATGATAATAGTGATCCCAGTAAAAATTAATTATGAATGATTTTGACTGTCATATAAATCATGTGCATATTTTTGTATATACATTATTTGTTGCTTATTTTTGATTTGTGATGAAATAAGGTGTAAATATTGTTTTAAGATTGTGTCACCACAACAAATTATATGTCGATTTCAGTCGATCATTTGTTGAATCCATCGTATGTTGAGGCATTCGTGCAATGTTAAGTATAGGAAGCTGTACTCACCTGTCCCCGCTGCTCCGGACCATGTTCCGCCACTCCCGATGGTTTCCCCGGGCCTCCGCTGGGCTCTCCTGGTCTTATCCGGTCCTCTGCTGGGCTCTCCTGGTCTTCTCCGGTCCTTCGCTGTCTTCTCCGGTCCTCCGATGTCTTCCGCAAGGCCTTACTGGGCCTGTGTAGCGACGCCATTCCTATTGGATGACGGGACGGCGTGCGCAACAGCGTATTGACGTCACCGGAGAGGGCCGAGAAGACACCGGAGGACCAGCGCTGGACCCGGAGGGCACCCCGGAGCATCGTGGAGGGGTAAGTAATACTCACCGCACCACACAGGGAACATAAAGCTGCTATCCGGCAGCAGCTTAAGCATTTTGTGCTGCCGAATAGCACTTAATGCGATGGCCCTGACATAAAAAAGCATTGTATGTCGATGCTGACATCGACATGCGATGGCCTCTGAGAGGCCATCGTATGTCGATTTGATCATATGTCGGGGCCATCGTAGGTCGGGGGGGGGGTCACTGTACTAACTGAGTACCCGGCGTTGCCCGTTTTTTCCTTCCTAATCCCTGTTGGGGAGGAAATTAAACAAAGGAGTAAGCTTTTGAATTCATATCCCGTCCTCATATATTCTTGTCATATCCCAGCCCCGTATCCCAACCTCCTAGCCTGGCCTCCTATCCCGTCCTCCTATCTCGACCTCCTATCCCGACCTCCTGTCCTGACCTCCTATACCGTCCTCCTATCCCATCCTCCTATCCCGTCCTCCTATCCTGATCTTCTATCCCGACCTCCTATCTCAACCTCCTATCCCGATCTCCTATCCCAATCTCCTATCTCGACCTCCTATCCCGACCTCCTATCCCATCCTCCTATCTCGACCTCCTATCCTGATCTCCTATCCCATCCTCCTATCCTGTCCTCTTATCACGTCCTCCTATCCCGACCTCCTATCCCGACCTCCTATCCCGACCTCCTTTTCCTTCCTCATATCTCGACCTCCTATCTCGACTTCCTATCTTAACCTCCTATCCCATCCTCCTCTCTCAACCTCCTATCCCGACCTCCTATCCCGTCCTCCTATCCCGTTCTCCTTTCCCGTCCTCATATTTCGACCTCCTATCCCGACCTCCTATCCCGTCATCCTATCCCGTCGTCCTATCCCATCCTCCTATGCGGACCTGCTATCCCGACCTCATATCTCGTCCTCATATCCCGTCCTCATATCCCGACCTCCTATCCCGACCTCCTATCTCAACTCCCATCCCATCCTCATATCCCGACCCATAATATGTGTACCAGGTATTGAAATATCTCCAGCCGTATGGAAGTTATGTGGGAACATACATTTCTCATTGATTTGCATGGGACTTTAAACAAAAACCCCGACCCTCACAAATGGGGGTAGTTAAGGGTTAAATTAACTGTCCTATATTTTAAGTGGACATATAAGTAATTATACAAGTATTATCGAAATATCTCCAGACGTTTGGAAGTTATGCAGTAACATATATTTCCATTGACTTGTATGGGACTTTAAACATAAACCCCGCCCCTGGCAAATGGGGGTGAGTAAGGGTTAAATTACCTATCCTATGTTTGTTGTTGACATATAAGTAACATGTGTGCCAAGTTTCATGTTAATATCTTTAGCCGTTTGGTAGTTTTTGTGGAACATACACACATACACACACACACACACGTTGAGTTTTATATATATATATATATATATATATATATATATATATATATATATATATATATATATATTAGATTTCTCATGACAATATTAATAATAATCCTAAAGATAATTATTTTACATCTTTATAATTTATTGGTGCAATATATATCGCTTTCAGTCGAAACAGTTGCACCTATGTATATAATAGCATATCAGAACAATAAAATGAAAAATCAATTAATCGGTGCGATGTATATATATAGCGATTTCAATCGAAATGGTTGCACTGATGTTTTTTATGGCAATAATAGATGGTAATAATGCAGAACAATAAATTATATTAGTTAACATCTTTATATTTTTTCAGTACAATAATTTAATACTCATAATAAACAACAGACAAAAATGGAACCATGACTGACAGATTATACTGGGGATGGATGTGTAGATGTTATCGAGAGACATTATACATATTATTTAGATCATGGATATAATCTTAAGTTATAGGAGTAATACATCATCAATGAATTATTGAGAAGCATTATACATCTTATTTTGCTAGTAAATATAATTTAAGTCATGATGATAATTCAGTCTCATTCGATAATGGGATTGTAATCTCAAAGTCTAGAATGCCTCCCTCATTAACGCTTTACGTTGCCAGTCTCCCGGAATACTCTTTTGATGCCCATGATTGAAAGGCTAGCTATCTCCTTGATGGATTTCTTAAATGTGTCTTGATAGTCCTGACATGTTTTTATTATTTATACTTGCTGTATGTAAATGTTCATAGATCCGACGTTTGAATTTTCTTGTTGTGCATCCAATATATTGAAGATTGCAAGTTGTGCAGATAACTGAATAAATGAGATGTGTAGAATTGCAGTTTATGAATGAATGAATTTGGTAGTCCTGATGTGTATTGACTGATTTATATCTGTCCCATTTGAACATATACTGGCATAAATTAAATTTTTGCTGTGCACACTTATAGTTTCCTTTTGTTTGAAGCCACGTGCGATTGTTATCTTTGTGTAATGTAAGATAATCACTTGGACACAATCTATTAGATAAAGTGCATCCTCGTTTCGCCACACATCTTACTCCTGTTTGTAATATTTTTGCCATAATATAATTTTTGTATAAAACTGGTAGGTGCTTTAAAATTATGTTTTTGATGTTGGAAAATTCAGTACTGTACGCTGTTGAAAAAACAATTGAGGAATTTTTTGATGATCCAGAAGTGTTTACTGTTTCTGTACTGTCGGGGATTCTCTCCTTCTGTAAATAATTATTTCTAGATTTGGAAGTTACTTTTCTTTCGTCTTTGTGAAGCACATTTTTGGGTATCCCCATTTTGCAAGTCTTCGTTTGATATCTGTACAAGTGTTAACGAAACCTATTTCTTCGGAAGATGCACGTTTTGCTCTCACAAATTCACAACGTGTTTGGGGTGGCAGCTCTTGTAATGCAGAATATTATTTCCAGATGTAGGTTTTCTATATAATTTAGTTTCAATTGAATTTGTTTGTGTTCTGCCTGTTAATGTTATGTCTAGAAAATTTATGGATTCTCCTCCCCATTCGAGTGTAAACTTGAGTCCCAGATTGTTATTGTTAATTTCAGCCAAAAACAAAAATGCTTCCTCTTTCGATTTTTGCTATATGATGAGAATATCATCTATATATCGGCCATACCAGCCCACTGCATTAAGCAGTGGGCTGGTGGCCGAATACTGGTGTGTCTCCTCCCAGAATGCCATATATAAATTGGCTAGTGTAGGGGAGAAACTGGCTCCCATTGGACAACCTGTAACCTGTAGATAATATTGTTGTTGAAACCGGAAAAAATTATGTTTAAGTAAAAAATCTAATGTTTATATATTGAAGTCATTAAGATCTGAACTGTAGGTACTGTACTTATGTAAATGGTATTCAATAGCTGTGATTGCTGTGTTGTGAGGAATACATGAATATAGTGATGTAACGTCGCAGGACAGAAAAGAATAATGGTTGTACCAAGAAAACTGTTGTATTGTATTAAGTAAGGATTTAGTATCTTTTATGTATCCTGCTGTGCGATATACCAATGGCTGTAAAACTGAATCTATCCAACATCCTAATCTTTCTGTCAATGCACCAATTCCTGCTACGATGGTGCGGAGGGAAGGTGGAAAACAATGTTTATGTGTTTTGGGGAGGGCATGGAAAACCGTTCATATTAGATGGGATGGACATAAAAATTATTTTTGTTGTTTAGAAAAAATGCCTTGTGTGAAGCCCTCCTCTAACAATTTTTCCAATTAAATTTTTATGGAATGTGTCATTGTATGAGAAATTAATATTAGAAATGCTCAATAAGATGTCAAATATAACTACAGAACCCCCCTTGTCCGCATTTTTTATGATGATATTTGAATTATCTTTCAAATTCTTTATTGCAATACGTTCTTGTTTTGTGAGATTGTCCGTTTTAAATTCTTTAGTTTTGCATTCTAATTCCAAGTTCTGTAAATCAGCTTCAACACCTCAGAAGTCCCATAGGAAGCACGGAAAAAAAAAACAAGCCGCATACTTGGTGTGAATGAATCCAAAAGAAAATTACAAATTCCAGCTCCCAAAAATGGTGTGAAAAATTAAAAGTCCAAAATTAATTTCACATGATTAAAATATAGAAACAATGAAAACCAATAGGTGGAAGTTTAAAAGCGTTTTGAACCATATGGTTCTTAGTCATGGCAATACACTGTGTGCCACCAGCATCCTTATATACTACTGATCCACAGTAAAATGAGCTCTCACAGGTTTGGAAAAGGGGAGGAGGAACGCCCTCTGGCAACGGAAGCTCCAAGAGTATTATATGACATAATTTTCTGGTGAGTAAAAAGCCTGTAGCTTAAATCTAAAAACAAAAACAAATTAAGGTGTGTAATATACGTGCATGCTCTTTTAGTTACAAGTGATAATACATGAATCCCGGTAGTTTAGAGGTCCATGTGTATATGTGTTATATATTTTGAAGTGTGTTCAAAATATTTAGTATAACATGACATGCCTATAAAAACGTAGCATTAACGCACTGTTAGATGAACAATGTGAACAAACACCTAAAGATATATATGTAAAGAAACCAAGATTGCAAAAAATGTGAACACAAGTATTAATATCCTGTATAGACAATTGGATGTCAATCATTCACATGTCCCATTTCATATTTGATGCAAAAACTTTAGTTTGTAAACAGTTTTACATTTTGCTGGGTGCACTCAACAAAACGAAAGCTTTATGAAGATAACATGAATTGTCGGACAAACATGCAGGAATGAATATCAAGACATAAAATTGATTCCTCCTCCCCTTTTCCAAACCTGTGAGAACTCATTTCATTGTGGATCAGTAGTATATAAGGATGCTGGTGGCACACAGTGTAGCCAAGAACCATATGGTTTGAAACGCTTCAGTGTTTCTGCTATGCTTTTAAACTTCCATGTATTGGTTTTCATTCTTTCTATATTTTAATCATCAGAAAAGGGTGTTGCTTAGAAGGTGAGGATGCTGAAAGCCAGGACAAAGTGTCACGTGCAGGCAGGGGCGGATCCAGAGTCTAGTCTTAGGAGGGGCACAATCAGAGTATCGTGTGGTGGTTGACACGTCCCCTCCCATAGACTTGCATTGAGGGGGTGTGGTGTGACATCACACCCACACCCCTCTTGACGTCACACCAAACCCTCTCAATGCAAGTTTATGCTAGTGGAAAATGTTCCGAACGCTGGGGCAGTGGACTACCCCTTTAAGTAAGCAGCATAGTTCCCCCCAAATTAGGTTGGCAGTTTAGTTCCCCCAGATTAGGTTGGCAGCATTGTTCCCCCCACATAGTTCCTCTTACATTAGGTTGGCAGCACAGTTCCCCCACATAGTTCCCACCACATAAGGTTGGCATCATAGTTCCCCCCCCCCACATTAGGTTGGCAGCACAGTTCCCCCAAATAGTTCCCCCCCACATAAGATTTGCAGCATAATTCCCACCACATTAGGTTGGCAGCAAAGTACCCTCACATAAGGTTGGCAGCATATTTCCCCCCACATTAGGTTGGCAGCACAGTTCCCCCAAATAGTTCCCCCCCACATTAGGTTGGCAGCATAGTTCCCCCCACATTAGGTTGGCAGCATAGTTTCCCCCACATTAGGTTGGCAGCACATTTCCCCTACATTAGGTTGGCAGTATAGTTCCCCCACATTAGGTTGGCAGTATTGTCCCCCCACATTAGGTTGGCAGTATAGTCCCCCCACATTAGGTTGGCAGTATAGTCCCCCCACATTAGGTTGGCAGTATAGTCCCCCCATATTAGGTTTGCACTATAGTTCCCCCACATTAGATTGGCAGTATATTTCCCCCACATTAGGTTGGCAGTATAGTTCCCCCACATTACATAGGCACTATAGTTCCACCCACATTAGGTTAACAGTATAGTTCCTTCACATTAGGTTGGCAGTATAGTTCCCCCACATTAGGTTGGCAGTATAGTCCCCCCACATTAGGTAGGCAGTGGCCCCCACAGTTATACAGCCTCCAGCCATATACAGTGTGTGGCTGGAGGCTGTATGTCCTATGTGGCTGTGTGTATTGACTCACCTCAGTGCTCCGACCACCGCTCCTCCGGTCCGGGGTCACGATCTACTGCTATAGGCCATAGCAGCAGGTCCGGGGATCAGAGGAGTGGTGGTCAGAGCACCGAAGTTGATGTGCCGCTGGTAACTTACCATGCCGGCCAGCACCCGTCCGCAGAGAGTAAACCAAGGGCCGCAGAGAGTAAACCAAGGCACCCTTGTGTCCCGAAAAGATCTTTCGGGACACAGGGATGTCCTTAATATTGATGGGGGAAATTAATCTGGGGGGGGGGGGGAATGGCCCCATTTCCCCCCGCCCATTGATTTGCCACTGCATGCAGGCAGTCACAGCAGAGCAATTTCACACAGTATACAATATTACATGTCATGCAGAGCTCAATATATCAGTGGCATGAGGAAGGGAGTGAGCGAAAGAATGCTAGTTGCAGTAAAAATAAGAAACATAACCTATAAGGCAGTTTCCTCTGTAAACACATACAAGCTGGAAAATCTGACACCAGTAGGTTTCCCATTACATTTAATGATCTAATATATCAAAATCCTATGGGGCGTAAGAGGTTGTGTCATTGATATTGTAGTCAAGGAAAACAGGTCAGTTCTTATAATCCTTCTTATTTATCAATGGTAATATTAAGCCCAAAGCAAAAAAAGGATTCAGCACACAACATTACATGGGTGACCAAAGCATGATAGAAAAAATTTTAATCAACAACAATGACTTTAAAATGTCATCGCTGCCCATAAGCAGTGGGATACTAAAACCACAATATTTAGACACAAAAACTTCAATGGAAATGGACAGTCTATACAATCAAATATGAAGAGCATTTTCTCCTGTCACTGCCTCCTAAACAGACCATACTACTAACAGTTGCAAACTGATGCAAACGGATGACATTCTGTAGCATCCTTTTGCATCAGTTTTTCATCTGTTAGTATGAAAAGTCAGCCACCTACAGACTCCCGCAGCCAGGACTACTACTACTCCCATCATGGAACAGACTTGTTTACATGATGGGAGTAGTAGTTTCTGGCTGCAGGAGTCTGCAGGCGACTGGGGAGGCTAAATTAGTGCTTGTACTACTACCCCCATCGTGGAACAGAGTCTGTTCCATGATGGGGGTTGTAGTACAGGGGCTGAGGGAATGATTGCACTGGGTCAGAAGTTATAAAGCAGGGGAGCGGGCGGCATGATCAGCAACCCTGCGATGTATCATGTATTTTTACTTTAATTTTTAAATCCCCTCGCCTGGAGCCCTGAATGGTCGGTACCGAGGAGCCATTCAGGGCTCCCAGTGGGGTTTTTAAAATGAACATCATGAGTGGCAGCGAGGGACATGTCTATATTAAAAGCGTTGTGGGGGGCAAGATATATAGCGCTTCAGGGAAGGCCGACATATAACCTTTATATCTAGCCCCCCAGCGCATTAATAAAGATATGACCCCCGCCGGCGCATTTATAAATATATAACCCCCCCCCCGCAGCATATGTATAATGTGCCCCCCGCAGCGCATTTTTCATAATATGCCATCGCATCGCTATATATGAAAAGTATATCTAGCAGCAGCGCATCGGACCAGCAGCCGGCCGGCCTGATGATGCAGATACAATATTTTTCATATATAGCACTGCAGTGGGATATGTACAGTATATAGAAGCGCTGGGTAGCAGACATATAGCGTTATCTGCCACCCCCCCAAGGCTTCGATATACATACGCCCCCGCAGCGCTATATGTGAAAAGTATTCTAGCAGCAGCGCACTGGACCAGCAGTTGGCCGGCCCGATGATGCTGAGAGAATACTTTTCACACATAGCGCTGCGGTGGCATATGTATATAGAAGCCCTGGGGGGGGGGTAGCAGATAACGCTATATGTCTGCCCCCCCCCCGCGCTTCTATATACATATCCCACCGCAGTGCTATATATGAATAGTATTGTATCAGCATCATCAAGCCGGCCTGCTGCTGGCCCGATGCACTGCTGGTAGACATACTTTCACAGATAGCACTGCAGTGGCATATTATGACAAATGCGCTACGGGGGGCACATTATACATACACTGCGGGGGTATATATATTTATAAATGCGCCAGCGGGGGTAATATCTTTATTAATGCGCCTGCGGGGGTCATATCTTTATTAATGCGGTGCGGGGGGCATATTATAAATGCGTGGTGGGGCTAAGTATATAGGCTATATGTCTGCCCCCCACTGCGCTTTTAACCCCTTAACGCATATGGACGTTTATAAACATCCATAAGCGGCTCCCAAGGTAGGACGCTCGCTCAGCAGGTGAGCATGCATCAAACCCGGTGGGTCCCGGTTGCTATAATCGCCGATCGGGGTGATGTCCGGCATTAACTGTTTAAACGAGGAGATCAAAGTCTAAAGTGAAAGTGAAAGCTTCCCGGCAGCTCAGTTGGACTGATCGGGACCATTGTGGTAAAATCACGATGTCCCGATCAGCTAGAACGCAACAGGAGGGTCCCTTCCTGCACGTCCGATCGGCAATTGATTTCTCCAAGCCTGAAATCCAGGCTTAAGCAATCAACCGCCGATAACACTGATCCCTGCCATTGTAATGCAATGGCAGTGATCAGATTATTGAATCAATGTACTGCATTGATTGAAGGAGGGGAAAACAGATTTTGGCAGCGGCTGCCAATTGAAATCTACACTTGCAGAAAGTGGAGTTTTAGATTAAATCATTAACCTGTCTAGGACCAAGGGCGTACCTGTATGCCCTCAAAGTTTCCGTTCATCACCGGTTAACGGGCGGTGAACGGAACGGGATGCCTGGTGAACGGTAGTCCGGGCAGAGCGGGCAACTCTGATGTGAGCGGCGGCAAGGGTCCCTTACTGATTGTGGGCAGCGATCCTCCTCTAGGTGTGGTGGGTGGCAAACGTGCTGTTGACGGGAGCCAGGAGGTGAGTAGTTGCCTAGCAACATCTGGAGGGCCACAGTTTGGAGATCACTGTGCAGTGGTCTCTAAATTGTGGAAATCCAGATCTTGCATAACTACAACTCCCAGCATGCACAAAGAGAAAATGGCTGTCTGGGCATGCTGAGAGTTGTATTTGTGTGCCTCCAGCTGTTACATATCTACAACTTCCAGCATGCCCTTCGACATTTGTAGTTTTGCCACAGCTGGAGGCACGAGGAAACACCCAGTTAGGTAACCGAACCTAACTCAGTGCTTCCCCACCAGCGGCCTCCAGCATTTGAAAAAACTACAACTCCCAGCATGTACGGTCTGTCAGTGCATGCTGGGAGTTGTAGTTATGCAAGATCTGGATGGCCACAATTTAGAGACCACTGCACAGTGATCTCCAAACTGTGGCCCTCCAGATGTTGCTAGGCAACTACTCACCTCCTGGCTCCTGTCAAAAGCACAATTGCCACCCACCACACCTAGAGGAGGATCGCCGCCATGAATCGGTAAGGGACCTCCGCTGACGCTCACATCACAGTTCCCCGCTCTGCCAGGACTACCGTGGGTGGGCAGAGCGGGAAAACTGAACTTTAACCCTCACGCCACCTCCCCGATCTGCTATTGCCACCTCACTCCTATCACTTCTTCCCCTCCTTCTCAATTTCCCCTGGATGAATATTTACATGCTACAGTGTTATTTCTCCTCTACGTCCCTCCTGACATGATTTTCTCTCAAAGCTGCTGTGCAATGAACGCTGACATGAAGGCCTCTGTAAAAGCCCAGTGCATCTCTGCTTCCCTGTATGAACCCCGTGCATCTCTGCTCCCCTGTATGAACCCCGTGCATGTCTGCTCCCCTGTATGAACCCTGTGCATGTCTGCTCCCCTGTATGAACCCCGTGCATCTCTGCTTCCCTGTATGGACCCCGTGCATCTCTGCTTCCCTGTATGAACCCCGTGCATTTCTGCTTCCTTGTATGAACCCCGTGTATTTCTGCTTCCCTGTATGAACCCCATGTATTTCTGCTTCCCTGTATGAACCCCATGTATTTCTGCTTCCCTGTAGGAAACCTGTGCATTTCTGCTTCGCTATATGAACCCTGTGCATTTCTACGTCCCTGTAGGAACACTGTGCATTTCTGCTTCCCTGTATGAGCCCCGTACATTTCTGCTCCCCAGTATGAACACAGTGCATTTCTATGTCCCTGTAGGTACTCCCTGTGCATTTCTACATCCCTGTATGAACCCCGTGCATACTGCTTCCCTGTATGGACCCTGTGCATTTCTTCTCTCTGTATGAACCCCATGCATTTCTATGTCCCTGTATGAACGCTGACATAGAAATGCACAGGGTTCATATAGTGATGTTCAGGTCCTGTTCAAACCCCATGCATTTCCATGTCCTCTTTATGGGGCTAATGAACACCCCATGAAAAAACAGAAACCAGGCCGTGCAGTTCGTCCTCCCCTTTACAGCTTGAGGAAACCTGTGTTATACATAGCACATTAATATAACTCAGCCCTGGTTGGGATACACTGGCATACACACACAAAAGGGACTACAACTCCCAGCATGTGTCATTCAGGAGTCTTCAGTCTGTGGTATTACACCATCATGCTGCCTCTGTAGTCTCCTGGGGGTTGTAGTTCACCACAACTCTACAGGGCATACACAACAGGGACTACAAATCCCAACATGTGTCATTCAGGAATCTTCAGTCTGTGGTATAACACCAGCATGCTGCCTCTGTAGTCTCCTGGGGGTTGTAGTTCACCACAACTCTACAGGGCACACACAACAGGGACTACAACTCCCAGCATGTGTCATTCAGGAGTCTTCAGTCTGTGGTATTACACCATCATGCTGCCTCTGTAGTCTCCTGGGGGTTGTAGTTCACCACAACTCTGCAGGGCATACACAACAGGGACTACAAATCCCAACAGGTATGTCATAGGTCGGGAAGGGGTTAAGCAAAAAAAAAAACATAGAGTTTACCTGATCTCGTGACCCGCAGGTCCTGTTACGCTCCGGACAGGTAATTAACTATTTATATACCTTTATACAATCCTTCACATATAAATCCTAAATAATTACTAGATAACTAATACCTAGATGAGAGGTGACGAGGGGTGGACTAGACAATAAGGACCCGACGTCCTAGGGACTCTGGCTATGGGGACCTATGTACAGAGGTACCAGATAGGATGCGGTACCGGGACACCACAAACCCCCTTACTTAAGATAAGTCGACCTTGACGCCTGTCCCCTAAGACAGAGGGACTAGGACTAGAACAGGATGATCTATAAATTTGCTATACATTCTAAGTAAACATTAAACACATTTACATTCTCTGATACCCTTACTAGTATCTGGACTAGACAATAGAAATCTATCTAGACATTTAAGCTATCTAGACATTTAAGGAAGCTATCTAACCTTTAGTTTCTAGCTTCTTAGACATTTTATTAAACGTATTATACATTCTAAAGCTTACTAGACAATTAGGCAGCTATCTGAAATGTAGTTGCTAGCTCCTAAGACATTTTATTAGCTCTCTACACATTTTTATTAGGCTAAACTGAATACTAGTACAGCTCTCTATACTTTTATTTTCGAGCTGACTAAACAACTTTATTATCTCACACATTTTATTCGCCAACAATAAGTTACCTGTTAGTATACAAAAGTTATACTGGCTAGCCGGAAGCTAGGTCACAGTAAGGATGGCTGCTAGGGTCTATCGGCTACACGCTACTTACCCCTAGAGCAATTTCAATAACTAGAAATACGTGTTTAATTCTATATTCGCAAGAGCACCTACTGGCCAGGCAGAGCATCTTACGCACGCAAAGAAGGAGAAGAAGAAATGTACCTAACAGTGGCAGGAATTGAATTTCAATAGGCTACAATTCCTAAAGTGTTTTCTTAAGTGAGACATATATTTTGATGTATGTACTAGAGAAACTTTAGGTAGTACATTTAAGTCAGTAATCTAGAGTACTGTTAAGTGATAGGCAGAGCATTGAAGTGGGTTATCAAAGGTACTATCTGTGCAGGTACTAAATGTGAGTCCTGGTACCTTACGGGTAGTTTCCCCTGTGTAGTCCTTTGAGACCGCCGCAACACCATCTCCGAGTCATCAGGAATTCCTTCACTTGGGGATTCTTCAAGAACTTCAGTCCCCGAGGGACCAGCTGGAGGGCTGGAAACAGAAGCAATATCTTCGGTTGGACTGGGGGGTTCTCTGAAGACAGGTGGAGTAGTGGCATCAATACCTGAAGCAGTCACTGGAGCAGGACTGATGCTGGGTGTAGCAACCAATGGTGGTTGACAGGGAGCAACAACTACTGGCAACTGATTAGGTGGAACGGCTACCGGCAACTGTTTGGGTGGAGCAACTTCTTTGGTGGAATTCCTTCTCCCGGCACATATTCTCTTACTGGCCTTGTTGGAGGTGGAGTAGAAGTACCAGGAGGAGTAGAAGGAATAGGAGGAATAGCACATCGTCTTTCAGGCACATTTTCCTCCTATTCCTGTGGACCACCTGTGGCTCGAACCCGTCTTTCTGTATCTCGTACACGTCCATTTCAGGATAAAGGACTGCAGTAATGGTGTATGGCTCCGTTTCCCACAAGGAGTCCAATTTATGGGTTCTAGGAAATTTTATGAGCCACACTTTATCTCCAAGCTTTCTGCTGGCGTTCATGAACTTCACCCATTTCCTTTTCAACAATGTCCTTGGCTTCCTCAATTCTTCGTTGATGCTCTGACATCCAACCCTGGGAAACCTGAGGAGAATTATTGAAAGGTGCCTGTAGCCCGAAGGTTCGATCCTTTGGCAATTGGCAGTGTCGGCCCATCATCAGGAAAAAAGGCGTGTACCCCGTAGAGCAGTGGACAGTGTTGTTGTAAATTTCTAGTTCAGGCAACAGCTGAGGCCACTCTTCGTGCTTTGAAACAGAGGCAGCTCTAAGCATTTGGATGAACACTTGATTGATCTTCTCGCAGAGCCCATTCCCTTGGGGATGGTAGGCAGTCGTCCGGAGCTTCTTGCAATGATGCAACCAGCAAAGTTCCTAAAACAACTGGGCTTCAAAGGCGATTCCCCGATCCGTGAGGACCGATTCGGGACACCCCAGAGGTTGGATCCAATGTCGATAGAAGAGTTGAGAAGCAGTCTTGGTGGTTAGATCCTTGACCGGGACCACGACCACCCACTTGGAATGATGATCCACCATGGTTAGAGCATTACCATAGCCAGATCGAGTGGGGGCAAGCTTCACATGATCCAAGGCAACAATTTGATTCGTCCTTTCTGTACAGATGGGATGCAAAGAGGCTCTTGCGTACCTTTGGGAGTTCTTTATCACGTTGCACACGGAGCACTCAGCACACCATTTCTCGATGTCTCCCCGCATCCCAATCCAGTAAAATCTCCTTCTGACTGTGATCTCTGTCTTATGGACTCCGAAGTGCCCTGACTGATCATGATAGGCATTCAGGACCATGGCTGCATCTGTTCTGGGAACCACAATCTGGTGTATGAGGTCTCCGGAAACTGGGTCAAGGGAATTTCGGTAGACCAGCCCCTTGTGCAGGAACAGGCAATTCCTCTGCCGAAAGTACATCCGCATTAACATTGGTTTTTCCGCTGCGATACTTAATGTTGAAATCATAATTGGCCAACCGAGAGGCCCAACGCTGTTCAAGAGCTCCCAACTTAGCAGTGTTCAAATGGGCCAAGGGGTTGTTGTCAGTGTAGACTGAAGGGAGTAACAGCCAGATAGTCCTTAAACTTCTCAGTAATGGCCCAGACCAGGGCCAGGAGCTCCAGCTTGAAGGAGCTATAGTTGGCATCATTCTTCTCAGCACCTCTGAGATGCCGGCTGGCATAGGCAATCACCCTCTCTTTGCCATCTTGCACCAGATAGTGTACTTGTCGCTTTAGCAAGTGACATTTGGAAGGTTTAACCTTGAGTCCATGTTGGATAAGGACTTGGAAAACTTCTTTCAGGTGATCCAGATGTTCCTGATATGTTCGAGAATAGATGATGACATCATTTAAATACAACAGAACACTTTGGAAGTTAAGATGCCCCAAGAATCGCTCCATTAGGCGTTGGAAAGTAGCTGGTGCATTGCACAGTCCAAAGGGCATACTTTTGAACTCGAAGAGGCCCATATGGGTCACAAATGCGGTCTTCTCTCTATCCTCTTCTGCCATTGGCACCTGCCAGTAGCCGCTCGTCAGGTCCAATGTGGAAAAATAGGCAGCCGACCCCAACGCAGTCAAGGATTCTTCGATGCGAGGGTGAGGATAGACATCCTTATGAGTTATGCTGTTCAGCTTCCAGTAATCCTGTTCAGCTTCACCAGGACCAAAAGTGCAGCCCAAGGACTCTGGCTTTCCTGGATGACATCGGCCTCTTTCATCCCAGGAGCCACAGGGCGATGTCTCTCTTTAATGGGGGGATTGTCCTCAGTGAGAATCCTATGTTTGATCATGGTGGTCCTGCCAAAGTCTGTGGGAAACTTGCTGAAAGCTTCCTGATATCTCTTAGCTACCTGGATGACTCCTTCCACCTATTCCTTGGGGGTATCTTCGCCTCCTATTTGCAGTTGGCTCCACCAAGGTTCCGCAGGATTCTGGTCAGGTCCTTGTTGAGCCACTTGTGATTTCGAGACCACATCTCTGACATCCAAATGGTGCAGGGTAGCCACCGGGGTATACTTGGGTAGTTGGACTGCAACTTTAGAGAGGTTAATAAGTCTCACTGGAACCTTCCCATTAGGTACTGTTACCAGGCTTCTAGCTGCTCGCACCAAGGGGCAATCTTCCAGTTGGATGGGTTCCAAGAGCGCCTGATAATCTTGATTTTTCACCCCGGGTTGGGCACGACACCAAATAACCGTCTCCGTCTGTGGCTGTAGACTAATGGCTCGTATATCTTGAATCCTTACTCGACAGATCTCTCCAGGATGATTCACGAACTTCTGTTCTGCTCGGAGGGTTTTTAGGTGGTTTTGGGCAGCTCGCCGGCCTGGGGGTGACAAGTGAGGGAGAGATGCATGCAGTGCACAGACAATATCATCAAAACAGTGCCTCATAATATTCATGCCTAAGATAAAATCAGCTGCTCCTTCATCCCTAACATTAGTGACAATCACAGCCTGCCTTTCCAACACATGCCTTCCCACCTGCACCGTGGGCTTCCAGTAACCATGCCTGGGTAATGGTTTCCCGTTCCCCACAATTACTCTAAACTCTGTTTCCTGAGGTTCATACAACCTTTCTGGGCCCCAATACTTATAGAAACCCCCCTGCAGAATAGTGGACACCTGAGACCCCATATCTATCAGAGCTTGTAACCGGATACCTTCAACTATCACCTGTACATAAGGGCAAGAAGCTACATACATAGACAGTCCTTTCTTGTCGCTGATTGATTCTGGACCTTCAGCTGCTACTCCTGGGGTGCGGTCCTCGACCCCAGGGGACGCCCGTTTAAAGCCCAACATTGGCTCTTCCAGTGTCCATTCTTGTTACCATAACTACAGACATGTCTCTGTCTTCCAGGTGGTCTCACAGGAGGGGTATTAGGTGGACCAGCAGGGCGGGGATCAGGCTTCTTAGGTGGCAGGGTTGCAGATCTAGAAGGGTTTGGTTGTACCGCCATTTCTTTAAAGGCATTGGCTAACTCATCAATGTCCTGTTTAATGTCCTGTAGGTCAGCTGTCCAAGGGCTAGAAGAAGGTGTTGGCGGGGCAGACTGAGAAGGGACAGGTGGCTGGGGCGAGGGCCCCGGAGATTATGTAGCTGAAACACTAGCCTCCTCTGTCTGAGGTCCTGATTCTATCACCTTAACCGCTAGTCTCTTAAAAGCTGGGAAAGCCATGTCGGGATTTTGCACAGCCAGCGTCCTAAGTTGAGCCTTGTCCCAATTGTTCAGTACCCCTTCTATAAAACGGTCCATCAGTACTCGATTGCCCTGATCGGGCGTGATGCCGTCCAACTTCTGTACCGCCTCTAATGCGCTCTGTAAAGCTACTGCATATGCTCGGTGAATCTCACCTGGCTTCTGGCACCGTTCATAGAGCCGGAGGCGTACCTCCGAGGAAGAATGTGATTCAAACACTTGAGAAAGTCCTTCAAAAATCTGTCCCACTGTGGCTTTATCAGCCGCCAGCCAGGTGCAAAGTTCTTCCAAGGCGGGTCCCTGGAGCTGTCCCAGAAGCAGCTGTATCTGTTGATGAGGGGGTAATGCATAAAATCCAAAGAGGCTGTAGAATTTTTCTTTAAAGTCTCTCAATGTAAAAGGGTCACTATTGTAGGTGGGAAGCACAGGATTCCCCAAGAAGACAGGTGTAGCAACAGGGGCTCCCAACACATAGGGAGAGACTGAAGGTGGACTTGCTGGGTCCTGCTCCGCCTGTGAGGGAGGTCTTGCTGGAATCACAGGTAGAGTACGTCTTTGTGAGGTACAAGGTGTTGGTGAAGGCGGCAACACCCTTCTGACTTGGGGTAGAGACCCCATTGGTGGAGCCACTGGAGCATCGCCCCCTTACTGTTCAGATGGGGACTGTGGGGCTGCAGGTTCTGACATCTCTGTATTTGGTATGCTGGCCCTTTAAATAGATCTTGAATTCCTAGGTCCCAAGGAGATACGCAGTTGTTCTCTAATCTGGAACTTGAGAGCGTAGATTTCGAATTTGAGAGCGGTGACTTGAAACTCAACAGCCTTTAATTGAAATTTGAGTGCGTTGATCGGCAGCTGAAGCGACTCTATATAGGACTTCAATTCGGCAATCTGGTGTCTCAAATTCCCGTACTGTTCCGGCTCCTTACAGCTTCCAGCCCGTTGTCGCACTCTGCGCCTTTTCCCGCGCTGAACTGTCTCTCTTTGTTGGTTTCCGGCACTAGACTCCAACAACATGGCCGCCGCGGCACCGAGGGCTTCGGTGGGCGGGGTCTCTAGATAACGTGCGCAGGGAGGTCCCGCGCTAACTTCAGTTCTTCCATTCATAGCTTGTAGCTCTGCTGTACTTTTCGCCTCCCCCCTTACTTTACATGCGCACTTCCTCCACACAGCACCGTGTGCGCAACCCCTTACTCCGGAGTATAAGTCACAGTGCATGAATAAAGTTATTTTTCTGGGGGGGAGTACACTTTCACTAATGTCGACTGTAGTAGGCACACACCCGAATCCTGTTCGTGCAACGCCAAAAAGGCTTTGTGGTAGCCCTTGGGGGGTGTATGGAAGTTGGGGTGTTGTTTAAGTAGATGAGGGCTGAGGGCTAGTATGCTGAATAATTCTCCGGCCTATCGCCGCCCTTCCCAGTAACGATAGGTGCATACATAAAATGACTGAAGGTCCACAAGGTACTTGAACTTGGATAAACTTTACTGAAAGGCTTGCAGTACATCCAATGCACAATAACAGTCTCATGCAAACAGTCTCTATATAGTTCAGTAACTGACAGTTGTTGCGGACCTTGAATAGTAATACAAGTCTCTGAATTTAGGGTAATTTGTGAAGATCCGTCCGGATTTAGGGGATAGATAAGGTCCGGTGCTTAGGGATTGATACACTCACGATTCTGAATAGATCAGCCGTTGCCGCAAGGCTCTGGCCTAACTCACTGCGGAAGATAGCTGCGCAGATCCTGCTCGTTTGAGAGCCCGGGAACAAGAGAGAGAAATCATGGCCGCCACTCCCTTATATGGGCAGGGGCGTTTTTTTTTTCTATTGGTCCGAATAATAATAATGGTAATTAACTATTTATATACATTTATACAATCCTTTACATATAAATCCTAAATAATTACTGGATAACTAATACCTAGATGAGAGGTGACTAGGGGTGGACTAGACAATAAGGACCCGACGTCCTAGGGACTCTGGCTATGGGGACCTATATACACAGGTACCGGATAGGATGCAGTACCGGGAAACCACACTAGCATACACACACATCACAGGGACTACAACTCCCAGCATGTGTCATTCAGGAGTCCTGCCCCCCCTGCCCTTTCACACATAGAAATCCTCCCCAGTCTGAGATTTATTCCCCAGCCCCTGCAGTGTATACATCCCTAGCCCATGCACTTTGTCATCCTCCCCCTGCGCTGTCTTCATCATTCTTTAGTGCAGACCTGCATCCTCCAAAGGCAGAGCAGGGAGAGAGGAGATGCCTGCCGTATGTCCCCCTTCACACATAGAAATCATCCCCAGTCTGTGATGTCCCCCCCCACCCCCCCCTTATCCCCAGCCCATGCAGTATGTCCCCCTTCACACATAGAAATCATTCCCAGTCTGTGATGTCCCCCCCTTATCCACAGCCCATGCAGTATGTCCCCCTTCACACATAGAAATCATCCTCAGTCTGTGATGTCCCCCCCACAGCCCCTGTACTACAACCCCCAATCATGGAACAGACTGTTACATGATGGGG